>NC_080192.1:52626530-52974744 GCF_030028045.1 Hippopotamus amphibius kiboko
AGATACAGAAGCAACCTAAATGTCCATTGACCAATGAATGGATAAAGAAGATGTGGTACATATATACAAAGGAATACTACTCAGCCATTAAAAAAGAATGAAATAATGCCGTTTGCAGCAACATGGGTGGAACTAGAGATTATCATACTAAGTGAAGTAAGTCAGGAAGACAAATACCATATGATATCACTTATATGTGGAATCTAAAACACAACACAAATTATCACATCTATGAAACAGAAACAGACTCACAGACATAGAGAACAGACTTGTGGTTGCCAAGAGGAAAAGGGGTTGGAGAGGGATGGAGTGGGAATTTGGGGTTAGCAGATGCAAACTATTAAATACAGAATGGATAAACAACCAGGTCAGACTGTATAAACCATAATGGAAAAGAATATATATATATACACATATAACTGAATCACTTTACTGTACAGCAGAAATTAACACAACATTGTAAACTGACTATATTTCAATAAAAATTAAAAACAAAACAGAAAAACAAGGCTTCATTGTAGGTCTACCCAGGAAGGTAAGTTGCAACAACTGTATTTGCTGGTACTGAAAGATGCCTGCTGAATCTACTTATCCTTTAAATTCCACTCAAGACAAGTCTGGAAGTTTTATCCCTGGACAGACAGGTCTTTCTCTGAATTCCCTTAGCTCTTTGTAGGCCGAGACCAGCTTGGGGACTCGAGGCGAATGACGGGTGCCGCAAGCTTAAAGAAACATAGACACAGATTTAAGAGAAAGATGGGACCGGGGGACTCAAGACCTCTAGGATCAAGAGCCCCGCTGCTTCATCCCACGTTGTTTTATTGAGCTCTCGGCATTCCAGAAGCAAGATAGCATAAGGTTCTCACACTCCCAGTTTCGTCCCAAAGTCAAAGTTTTCTTTGAAATAACCAAACAAAGGCATCATATGATTGGGAGCAGTGGTCTTTTGCAAGAACAGCAGAAGGAGGGCAGCTGCTATTTGCCAGGTTTCTGTTTGCCTCCTGGGTCCTGATCTGAGCTGGGCGTGGGAAGCAACACAGCCATGGGGGCAGGAGACCTCTCTCAGGAGGAGTAAGGGTCTGTGCCCCACCCCTGTTGGCCCTTCTGAGACTGTGCCTGTCTTAGGTTGTTCCTCCCCTCAGGAATCTTACCTGTCTCTGGCTAACCAGCCATCCTCTGGGGCCAAACAGGGTGATATGAGGTGTGCAAGTAAGGAAGGGGCTGCGCCCCCAGAGAGGGTCAATTTTCTGTTTCCTCGGTAGCCTATGCCCCCGTGGCCTCCACGCCCAGCACCCTTAGCTCCTCCACTGCTCAAGCAGGACATCCTGTATCCAGTCGCTCAGCCCACATACTTTAATTACTCTTAGTAACATTTTCAAGGTTTCAGAAAGACTTCTGAATGTTTTCCCACATTTGTAAATATGTCTATTGAAATTTTTAGCATGAATATTCTGTAACTAGTTATATAATTCTAATTCTCTCTTTCTGCAGGCAGTGAGCCCTTGAGGACAGAACTAGATTTTTGTTTGTTTTTTAAATTTGTATTCCTAACAGGTAAATTCCTGGTACACCATATACATAGTATATGTTACAAAATACCTAATGTATGACTGCATTCTACTGCCTGGCTATTTTCTGATGTGGAAAATTCTCTGGTATCGACAGAAAAGCAATCGGAAAAAGTAGAGTCTCATTCCACCATTGGCCTCAGACTGTATTTCTGGTTTAGTGAAGCTTTGAATTCAGATCTTGATAGGTTCTGGAGATAGGTTCCAAGTTTACAGACTCCAACTGTGTCATGTAAACCACCAGAACTACGTAGGGAGACTTTCACCTAACTCTAGAGGCAACTGATAGCTTAGAGTTGGCGTCTAGGTAAGTTACCCAAAAACTCCGTATGGTAAGAAGGGATGTTGCTGGGCACTGGAAAATTTCTTTTGATATGATTCACTTGTGTCTTGCTCCATGGTCTTGACATTTCAAAGGCTTTGTTGGCAACAAATACACCACTGCAGAAAGCATTCTTTGAAAGAATTATGGGAAGTAGCAAGTACCACATAAAGAGAACGATGGTCTAGTTTTGTTGGTAAAATGTAGTACAGAGACTCCTTTAACTTAGTCAAAAAAGAATTCTGTTACAGCCTTGGACCTAACATGCACTCCTGTTCAAGGGAAAGGCAAAAGGAGGACTCTGAAAGATGAAGCATATGGTCATTGTTTTGGGTAGGTTATTTTGGTTTGGAAGTCAGCTCAAGTAACCAGAGGCAAAGGATGAAAGTTGAAGAAAGGAGATAATTCTGAGGATACACAATGGGGAAAAAAAGAGCAATCACAAAGTTCATGGGAGTGGGAGCTGGAAACCCATCAGGAAACATCAGAACAGCTCTGGGGTCAGATTTCTCTCTCCTTGAGCTCGTCCTCAGCATCTTTGCTTTTCTCATAGCCCTGACACTAGCTTATAGCTCTTGTTCCATTGCATCCTTTCCATTTCTGCTCCTGCAGCTGACTCCCAGTTTCTCAGTATTTCCTAGTTCAAAAAGGTCTTGAATTAGCTGTTTGTCTCAGTTATTATTCTAATTTTTGGTACGAGTGTCCAGGGTCATCAGGAAGCCTATTAAAAGGGTGCCGTTGAATAAAGTACTCTTAGCTGTTACCTGAAGTGGGGCAAAAAGAGGAGAGACACATGGTATAAAATGGTTCCCCGTGTGCAATACCTTTAGCAGGTGCTATAGGTGGGGCAGTTTCCTTAGACTGAGAAGGGTTGTGGCAGGCACCATGATGATTCTCCAATATGATGCAAAGATAAGGTCCTTTATATTAAGGCTATAAGACCTTCTGATGATGTGGACATCCCTGTGGGAGCTCCAGGTATGAGAAAGTGTGAGTAATTTACACTTGTTCAATGTCTATGGCCATTCACATAATGACACAAAAAGCTCCTGGAAGGAACGATGATGTTAATTCCCTGGTTTCACAGTAGTTAAGCCATAGAATTCCTGAGAAAATAAAAAAGCTGGGCAAAACAATTGCTTGAGCCCAAGGTTGCCTGCATCCTTTCAAGGAGCCCGAGGACCTGAAGATACAAGATCACTCTCTCAGCCTTAATCAGAGCCACTGCTCTATGAGGGCATCAGACAGCCTTTGCACAAAGCACTCCTTTGAGTTGGCTAGTCTAACTCCATACTTCAGAGACAACTTCTGTCGAATCTGGACACTAATTTTCTGGCTTGGACTAGCCCCAGTTCATGTTTTATATGGATTATAACCAAATTCTGCATCTAGGCACCTACCCCAACATGTGTGATCCAACAAAACTTGAGTAATCTAAAAGTCTAACTCCGAAAGTTTTGTCCACATACATTCCCAACATGACATATGATTACTCCCAAATTATGTAAATGGTCATGTGTTAAAGTATTTAAATTTAACCATATTATTAACTAGTAAGGGATGGAAAATGAATTAGAAATGATTACAATTATTGAGTACTTTATATATTATTTCATTTCATATTTACAACCAATCCTATGAGGTACCATTATCTCCATTCTACATGGAAAGGACAATGAGGTGGCTTGCTCAGGGTCCCCAGAGAGTAGGTGCAGGGGTAAGATTTTAACCCAGGTTTCATCTGACTCCAAAGCCAGTCTTTCCGCCACACAGTGCTGCTTCTCTAGAGTGGGTTTAAATGAGTGAGAAGGGTTGATAAATGTTGAATCACTAAACTTCGTACAAATAAGTTTGAGTAAAACTTTAAGTTTATTTTCAGGAGTAGCCCAATAAGGCTGCACTTGGTCAATACTACAGGCATAATCTAGGGTCTAGGGGTAACGTAAAGAACTCTTATAAATACACACACACACATCCCATTAGAAATGATTTAAAAAAAATCAGATCTTAGTTCAAAAAGATGAATTATAGTTAACCTTTATTGTTCTTTAAAAATGAACTTTCTAAAATATTAGTAAATCTCATTTTTAGCTCTCCTTTGAAATACTGATACCAGTGAAGTAACCTTTTTCTTCTTTGGATCTTTTCTTGTAGAATTATAGTTTTCTCTTTTTCTAAAAGAGCAGGAAGTTCCTTCCAGTTCTTAATAAAGATAAAGGGAGCATTCATGGACTTGAGTAACTGCAGAGGAGCATTCTGGTAAACAGATGAATTTCCACAGCTGCCAGCCGTCATTACGTCTTCTACCACGGGAATGGAGCCATAGGAGCAAGCCTCGTATATTCTGTAACACTCTGTGTTTACTCCTGCTGGGCACAATGTGAGATCACTCTGAAGCAGAGCGTCTTGATAATTCTTAAGGCTTTCATTTGTTTCTTGAGGCTGCCACCTAGAAAGTCAGAAAAACAACTGTAGTTTTCACTTTACAAAGCCTATCTTTTGTGGAAGAAAATATTTTATATTTTAATGTTGGTTATAGGGAATGGTAAACACATTATAGAGATGGCAGGCAGAAGAGATGAATAAAATCTTGCCCAAATATATTTCTTGAAAATATTTAAGAATTTGAGAAGTTTACAGCTACACATTTAAAAAAATCCAGTGGCTATACAATTTCTGAATGAACATTGTATCAGCCAAAATTTTGTGAGTGCTTTCTCTACCTCACCCTCCAAATTCCTGCCCTGATGGAGCTTACATCCCAGTTCCAGTGGTGAAGACAGATAGTAACCAAGTCAAGTCAGTAAATTATTCAGAAGGTATTAAGTGTTGTATGGAAAAATAAAGTAGAGAATTGAGGAGGGAGTTTCTGGTAGGATAGTATTGCAACTGTAAATAGGTGATCGGGGAGTGTCTCACCACAGAGGCATCTGATCATGGAGCCAGAGGTGAGGGAGCAAACCACATAGATATCTGGGGGGAGAACAGAGCATAAAGCAAGCATAAAGGCCATGAGATGGCATGTTCCAGGCATGTTCAAGGAACAGCAAGGAAGCCAGGTGGCTAAAACAGGGTAACTGAAGGGGAGAGGTACAGAAAATGAAGTCAAATCACCCCATCACACAGAGTTTTGATCAGAGGGGCAACTGATCTCATCTGTTTTATCAGAATCAATGTGGCTGTTGTGTTGAGAATAGACTGCATGAGGCAAGGGTAGAAGCTGAGAGACTAGTTAGAAAGCTACACGTTCTCTCCTGACTGTTCCTATTTTCTCAGTGAAATAAGCCTTAGGGTCATAAGGTAAGAGCAGTTGGGAAGAGAGAAGAAAGTATGAAACGGTCCTGTAGGAGAGTGGGAGAATATATGGACAAGGGAAATGGATGACTGCTGGACACTCAAGGGTCAAGGTCGTATTATTTAAAATGAGATCAATCAGCACCTTTCTCCAAGTGTGTTTGACTGCACGGGTGAAGGTGTGGAGCAGGTAAGAGAGCTGGATTTAACCAGAGTTAGAGTTTGCTAGATTAAGGAACTAGGGAGCTGAATGTATATGTGTTCATGACTGATGATGAAATTTAAGTGGGGTAAAGAAGAAAGTAAAGATGAGGTGAGTGAAGGACAATGAAAAGGTAGTAGGAGCAATGGATTGTAAGTTCCAGCGAAATTGTTGAAGTCAGATTATTACAGGGAATGAGCTGGAATGATAGAAAATAATGGTTACAGAGAGAGAGAGAGATGCTGGAACTTGAGATCATGCAGTATGTGTAATCGTAAGGCCTAGGAAATGACCATGACAGTGAATGGCTGAGGTCAAGTGGAGACCCAGATCACTGGGGGAGAGGAAGTAAAGCAACTGCAAGATCCACATGATGGAAAGACCATCTATGTGGATTTGGGAATCACTAAGAATGAGGCTGGAGAAATGTCGGAAAGAGTGAGAATGTGCCAAGAACCAGACTCTTCAAAGAATTAAGGGGATAAACTGAAGGGTCAGTATATGAGTTTTTTTTTTTTTTAGGATTTTTTTAAAAAAATTAATTTTTGTTGGAGTATAGTTTACAATGTTGTGTTAGTTTCTGCTGTACAGCAAACTGAGTCAGTTATACATACACATATATTCACTCTTTTTTAAGATTCTATTCCCATATAGGTCATTACAGAGTACTGAGTAGAGTTCCCTGTGCTGTAAGTAGGTTCTTATTAGTTATCTATTTTATATGTAGTAGTGTGTATACATCAATCCCAATCTCCCAATTTATCTCTCCCCACTATGATGTCAAAGAGAAAGAGTAATGGATAGTTTTGTCTGCTGGTATGAGATTCAAAATTGGAGGTTTTAGGGATGGAAAAGGGAGAGTGGTCTGGAAGCAGCAATGAGAATAAAGGAGGACACCTACTCCACCTGGCTCAATGGTAGGAGAGGAATTTCAAGAATAACTTTGTTCCCATAGTAAACTTTGTTATTTTGCTCTCACTCATTCCATTCCAGGCACACTGTCCCTTGTTCCTCACACATGGTAAGCATGCTCCTGCCTTAGGCTTTTGTATTTGCTCTTCCCTCTGTCTGGACAACTTTCTCCCAAATACACACAAGGCTCACCCCTCTGCCTTTTTCAGGCCTTGCTTAAATGTAACCTTCTTACTAGCACTTTCCTTGGCTATTCTAAAACATCAAGTGCTCCACTCCTGATTCCTAGTCCTCTCTACATCCCCCTCCTTTGCTCAATTTTGTTTTACATGGTACTTATCATTTTTTTACACACAATGTATTTTATTGATTTGTCTCCTCCAATAAGCATTTAAGTTCTAAGATGGTATGGACTCTTTTGACCGTTTTGTTCACTGCTATATCCGTAGCTAAAATAGTTTTTGGCACATAGTTGCTTGATAAATATTTGTTGACTGAATGGATATAATATGATTACACTATCAATACTGAATGGATATAATATGATTATAGTAGCAATAGAGTCAGGCTTCTTTTTTTCATATTTCTATGCCTGATTGATTGACTTTTTATAATTTCTTAACCCTTTTTTACATTGAATGAAAGATTCCTTATATTCTATAATGTTTTACAAATTTCAAAAAAAGTTTTCACACGCATAATTTCATATAATCACATTATAACCTTTTTCCCCACCTCAATCCCTAAATTGCCTCTCCCTCTTCTCTCCGCTCACCGATTTGTTCTCTGCATCTGTGACTGTTTCTGTTTGTATATACATTTATTTGTATTATTCTTTAGATTCCACATATAAGTGATATCATACAGTATTTGTCTTTCTCTGACTTTTTTCACTTAGCGTAACACCCTCCAAGTCCATCCATGTTGCTGCAAATGGCAAAATTTCATTATTTTTTATGGCTGAGTAGTATTCCATTGTGCACATATGCCCCACATCTTCTTTCTCCATTCATCTATTGATGGATGCTTAGTTTGCTTTCGTATTTTGGCAACTGTAAATAATGCTGCTATGAACATTGGGGTGCATGTATCTTTTTGAATTAGTGTTTTTTTTTTTTTTTTTTTTTCCCCAGGAAGGGAACTGCTGGGCCATATGGTAGTTCTATCTTTAGTTTTTAAAGAAATCTCCATACTGTTTTCCACAGTGGCTGCACCAATTTACATTCCTACCAACAGTACCCTTTTCTCCACATCCTCACCAATATCTGTTACTTGCGTTCTTTTTGATGACAGCCATTCTGACAGGTGTGAGGTGATATCTCATTGTGGTTTTGCTTTGCATTTCCCTGATGATTACTGATGAGCATCTTGGCCATCTGCATTTCCTCTTTGGGAAAATGTCTCTTCAGGTCTTCTGCCCATGTTTTAATTGGGTTGTTTGTTTTTTTGATGTTGAGTTGGATGAGCTGTTTATGTTGGATATTAACTCCTTATCAATCACATCATTTGCAAACATCTTCTTCCATTCAGTAGGTTGTTTTTTTGTTCTGTTGATGGTTTCCTTTGCTATGCAAATTTAAGTTTAATTTGGCCCCACTTGTTTATTTTTGCTTCTGTATCCTTTGCTTTAGGAGATAGATCCAAAAAAATATTGCTGTGATTTATGTCAAAGAGTATTCTGCCTATGTTTCCTTCTAAGAGTTTTATGGTATCTGGTCTTATATTTAGGTCTTTAATCCATTTTTTTATATGGTGTTAGAGAACATTCTAATTTCATTCTTTTACATGTAACTGTGCAATTTTCCCAGCACCACTTATTGAAGAGTCTGTCTTTTCTCCATTGTATATTCTTGCCTCCTTTGTCATAGCTTAATTGACCATAAGTGTGTGGGTTTATTTCTGGGCTCTCTATTCTGTTCCATTGATTTATGTGTCTGTTTATGTGCCAGTACCACATTGTTCTGATGATTGTAGCTTTGTAGTATAGTCTGAAGTCAGGGAACATGATTCCTCCAGCTCCATTCTTCTGTCTCATGGCTGTTTTGGCTATTTGTTCCATACAAATTTTAAAATGATTTGTTCTAATTCTGTGAGAAATGCCATTGATATTTTGATAGGGATTGCATCAAATCTGTAGATTGCCTTGGGTAGTATGGTCATTTTAACAATATTAATTCTTTCAATCCAAGAACAGGGTGTATCATTCCATCTGTTTGTGCTATCTTCAATTTCTTTCATCAGGGTCTTACAGTTTTCCAAGTATAGGTCTTTACCTCCTTAGGTAAGTTTATTCCTAGGTATTTTATTCTTTTTGATGAGATGGTATATGAGATTGTTTCCTTAATTTCTCATTATGATAGTTCATTGTTAGCATATAGAAATGCAACTGATTTCTGTATATTAATTTTGTATCTTGCAACTTTACTGAATTCACTAACGAGCTCTAGTATTTTTCTGGTGGTAACTTTAGAATTTTCTATGTATAGTGTCATATCATCTGCAAACAGTGACAGTTTTACTTCTTCCTTTCCAATTTGGATTCATTTTGTTTTTCTTCTCTGATTGCTGTGGTTAGGAGTTACAAAACTATGTTGAATAAAAGTGGTGAGTGGGCATCCTGTCTTGTTCCTGATCTTAGAGGACATGCTTTCAGCTTTTCACCATTGAGTATTATGTTGGCTGTGAGTTTGTCATATACGGTCTTTATTATGCTGAGGTATGTTTCTTCTATGCCCACTTTCTGGAGAGTTTTTTTAATCATAAATAAATGCTGAACTTTATCCAAAGTTTTTTCTGCATCTATTGAGATGATCATGTGGTTTTTGTTCTTCACTGTTAATCTGGTGTATCACATTGATTGATTTGCAGATATTGAAAAATCCTTGTATCCCTGGGATAAATCCCACTTGATCAGTCTATGATCCTTTCTATGTATTGTTGGATTTGGTTTGCTAATATTTTGTTGAGGATTTTTGCATCTATGTTTATCAATGATATTGGCCTGTAATTTTCTTTTTTTGTGATATCTTTGTCTGGTTTTGGTATCAGGATGATAGTGGCCTCAGAGAATGAGTTCAGAAATATTCCTTCCTCTGTAATCTTTTTGAATAGTTTGAGAAGGATAGGTGTCAACTCTTCCCTAAATGTTTGGTAGAATTCACCTGTAAAGCCATCTGGTCTTGGACTTTAAGTTGTTGGGAGTTTTTAAATTACTGATTCAATTTCATTATTGGTAATTGGTTTGTTCATATTTTCTATTTCTTCCTGGTTCAGTCCCGGGAGATTGTACCTTTCTAAGAATTTGTCCATGTCTTCTAGGTTGCCCATTTTAGTGGCATATAGTTGTACATAGTAGTCTCTTATGATCCTTTGCAGTTTTGTTGTGGCAGTTATAACTTTTCCTTTTTTATTTCTGATTTTATTGATTTGGGTGCTCTCCCTTTTTTTCTTGAAGAACCTGGCTAAAGGTTTATCAATTTTGTTTATCTGGTCAAAGAACCAGCTTTTAGTTTCATTGATCTTTTCTATCATTTTAAGTTGCTGATCTCTTATCTTCAAATGCATTTTAAAAACCCTGCATTTGTACTCTCCCCCATCACAATTCCTGTTTTTGATGTCATATTTACATTCAATTGTTTTGTGCATTCCTTAACTGCTTATTGTGGGTACAGATGATTTTACTATCTTTGTCTTTTAAACTCCCTACTAGCTTTGTTGTGGGTGATTTCCTACCTTTACTGTATGTTTGCCTTTACCTTTTCATTTTGTAATTTTCTTCTTTCTAGTTGTGGCCTTTTCTTTTTTCACCTAGAGAAGTTCCTTTAACATTTGTTGTAAGGCTAGTGTGGTGGTGCTGTATTCTTTTAGCTTTTGCTTGTCTGTAAAGATTTTGATCACTCCAACAAATCTGAATGACAGCCTTGCTGGGTAGAGTATTCTTGGTTGTAGCAGAGTCAGGCTTTTAGAAGAGAGTATCTGCTCCAATTAATGTATTTCTGGATCTGAAAGGACATCTTTTTAACTGTTACTACTCTGATGACTCTGCTTTACACATGAAACTCCATTTGTTTATTTAAAAATAAAATGAATGATCCCCAAATTTCTTCCTTCAGTCCATGAATACCTCTTTCATGATTATCATGTAAAAGATGGAAGTTAACCCTACTAAATCCATCCATCCATCCATCTATCCATCTATCCATTCCCCACTTATCCTGGCGTACTTTGTGCAAGGTCTTATGTTAGATCTGAGGATTCAAAGAAAAACAGTACATGGTCTGTCCTCAGGGTGGTGTCAGGTTTCTGAAGGTGTGAGGAGTATGGCATGTCAGTCTTGGAACACTGAACTGGTTTGCTGAACATCTCAGAGATGAACCTAAGACCCATATTGTCATCCATAATCTCCTGTGTTCAAGTCTGACTAACAAATATTATTGAGAAAACCTGAACAATTGATATTTACATATGATAGTTACTAGTGTTCCTCTTCAAGATGGACTATAGGAGATTCTCCCTACTTTTACTGTATACAACACAGTTTCTTCACAGCTTTAATTACTAACGTATCTTCTGGGGAAAGACTGGTATTAATGGAGTTAAAAATGTCTATGCAAACCTGTGCTGTCACAGAAAACACCTCTCAGAGTGGAGACAAAATGGATGAATGAAGTAGACATAGAACTTACTGTCCTCTTGCTGAAACCCAACAAAGCTTATCATTCCCATCTTGTTTCAAAATGTTCATTAGTGCTTGTCTGGATGAATTTTCATAAATGGTTCCTACGAAGTTACACAAGTATGGCCTTTCATTATGCAGCATTGACCAATTTGCCTCCACCACAGGAAAATTCCTGTATCTATAAAAATTAAGTACATGTGAGTTAATAATATATGACAACAGCATTGACAAAATTTCCATAATCCAACATCTTAGGTAGCATGAGGATGTAGAGAAAGGAGATTTAAAATATGATTTTCTAGGGACTTCCCTGGTGGCACAGTGGTTAAGAGTCTGCCTGCCAATGCAGGGGACACGGGTTTGATCCCTGGTCCTGGAAGATCCCATGTGCCATGGAGTAACTAAGTCTGTGCACCACAACTACTGAGCCTGTTCTCTAGAGCCCGTGAGCCACAACTATTGAGCTCATGTGCCACAACCACTGGAGCCTGCCTGCCAAGAGCCCATTCTCTGCAACAAGAGAAGCCACTGCAATGAGAAGCCCATGCACCGCAACGAAGAGTAGCCCCTGCTTGTCACAACTAGAGAGAAAAACCCGTGTGCAGCAATGAAGACCCAATGCAGCCAAATAAATAAATTAATAAATTTAAAATAAAATAAAATATTTTCTAAACCCAAAATTATAATTTTCCATGCTTACTTTGGAAAAGTTTCTGAATCCACAGACTTAAAAAAAAATTCTCACTGACATCTTTTACAAAATTGCTATAGAGATTACGTGCCCAAAGTTCTTCATTTTTTATATTCTTCAACTTCCGTTACTTACCTGAAGTTATAAGACAGGTTGAATTCAAGACCTTAAAGTTATACAGAATCTTCTACACTCATAATAAGCATAATTTAATTAATGTTTTAGCCAGATGATGGAAAGATTACAGAATACATGTTGCTATAGCAAAGAACTTTAACTCCAAACACTTATCAAGAAGATTAAAAAAAAAACAAAATCTTACATCCCACACAAGAGAGGCCTGTTGCAATTAGCCCATTCTTATGGACATTTGGGAATAACAGGCATCAAATTATGTGCCTGAACTACAATCTTCACATAAGAGCAAAGCTTAACGTAACAGTCTATAACAGCTTTTCTTGATCTCAGCATTACTGACATTTGGGACAGATAATTCTTTGTTGTGGAGATATTTAGCAGCACCCGGGCCACTATCCACCAGATGTCAGCACCACCTCCTCTCTCCACTGTAACAACCAAATAATCCTCCAGATATTGCTAAATGTCTCCTGGGGTGGAAGGCAAAATTGTGCTTGGCTGAGAACCACTGATCTATAAGAAAGATACTGGCTTTGTCCAACAATACCAGAATTATAAAGAGTTTCCATCCTATACTATATGAATAGGTTATATGTAGTGTTACTGTGAAGAAGTAACTCTTCTGTTTCAAAGCATTTTACAAATATAGGCTCTACTCAAGGGATAGATTTTTCAGAGCATCTTAAACCTGGCTATACTTAACAAACCTCTTTGTCTGCCCTACCCTAAACCTGCTGTCAGAATTTTGTCACGGAAGGCCAGGGAATATGTCTTATTAATGTGCTTCCCAGGTGATTTTTGTGTAGCCAACTGGCTAGCAGTCTAAGGTCACATCTTGTAACCAGTGGTAAAATAATGGATAACGAATATCTGATTCAAATACAGTATCATGTTAGTGAGCTATTTCATAAAATCCCTGCCATCAGGAAGTTTATGTATTAGTGGCAACTTAAAGTCAACTTACTGTTACTCAAAGGCCCTCTGTTAACAGAACGACTTAAAAATGTTTCCAATTTAAAAAAAAAACTTTATGTGTATTATGTGTTATTTAATTAACCTTTCTATTTATAGAGGATTTGTGCAAATTCAACCAGTCTTAGTGGCAGATTTGAGTATATTATAATCCTCCCAAACCCAAGAATCAGTGTGCTCTTGATTTAATATTGGATCTAAAGTAAGGATTTAAGGGGACTTCCCTGGTGGTCCAGTAGTTAAGACTCTGTGCTTCCATTGTAGGGAGCACGGGTTCAATCCCTGGTCAGGGAACTAAGATCCCACATGCCACAGCCAAAAAAAAAAAAAAAAGAAAGAAAAAGAAAAAAAGTAAGGATTTATCCTATGTCTTGGGGTTCTAAAATATAAAAATGTAACTCATCTGCTTTCCTCATAAAAGTCTAAAATACTCTAAAAACATCATTATTATTACCAAAACATGAGACCAAACCATATTTTTGCCCATAGAAAAGGTTGTACATGGCCTCAATGAGCTCAGAAGAACTACATTTATTACAAATTTAAAACACAACCTTCCTGATATAGAAATTTAGGTCTTAGAGAGTCTAGAAACATGTAACAATATCTTGTACTTACGTTGCTACTCCTAAAGGCCATTGAAAAACATCCATGTTATTAATCCAGGGGCTATCATATATTATGAAAAGTAGTTCCACAGAGCCTCCATTTCTTTTGAGAAATTGGTTTATCCATTCATTATTACAATGTTCATTTCCAAGCAAAACAACAGCAAGATGCTGGAGTTTTTGAGTTTGCACTAAATTTTGTGCATAAAGTAACCACTGGGTGGCATAAAAGACTTTTGCTTTTTCTCTTCCGTTTAGAACGAGTACCACATTATTCACATCAACAGAGAAGTACCCTGGGACCACAGCTGGACCAGTGATGAAGCTGTTAAAAACAAAACAAAAACAAGAGACAAACAAAAAGATAACAAAAGTATTTGGTACCAGAAGTTTTAAATCATTTTATATAAAATATATTATGAGACTTCATCCGTATTCTTTCTAGAAACAATCTCCATAACACAGTTTTTTTCTTTTTGGACAAGTTTGGATGATGGGATATAGATGTAGACTAATGGGAAGCTTTGGTGCAAATTTGAAAGTACCCACAGGAAAAAATATTTATGCTTATATATCTAGTAAAAGTATAAATATAAAAATTTGAATGGGAAGATACATTAACAAATTCATGATAGCAGTTGCCTCTGAAGAGGAAGGAAGAGGAAAGGGCCTGAGGAAGAATACAAAAAGAGCATTTATTGCCTTTATTGGAAATATTTAATCTTTTATAAGGAAAGTTAAATATCTTAAGCAAATATGACAGCCAGAATTTGTTAGTTCTAGGTGGTGGGTAAATGGGAATCTATTGTATTACTCTCTATTCTTTAAGGTATTTTAAAAATATCATAAAAGGAATAGACACATTTCATAACTCACATTTGCATATTATGTGCTGCTTCAAACAACCAATACCATTGAAATATTTTAAACAAATATGTATTAAATACAAAAAATACCATTTAACCTATCGTAAAATTAGTTACAATGGTCCTAGATTCTTTGCAACCTGCTCAACCATTTCTTTATAACCTGTTAGAATCTTTTAATATTTACTACAAATATGCTAAAATCCTGCTTTTATTGCTTATTATTGTTGGGGATAAAAACTAACATTTATTAAATGCCTTTCATATACATGATACAAAGGCACTCTGCACAGGTTATCCTTTAACCTCCACAACTCTGCAGAGGACATCAGTCCCCCGTTTTGCAGTTGGGAAATCAGGCTTAAGTTGCACAACCTGTGAGAGCAGCATCAAGTTCTGACTCAAGATCTAACTTCAGAGCTTGAGTCATTCCCACGACACCATGGTTAACAAGTACTCGAGTTAGTAGATATTAGTTAAAACACAAAATATAAATATATATTTTGTGTTCTATGTACCGACCGTATGAATTCTATGACATTATTCTACAGTGATAATAAGGTACAAGGATCAGAACTGCATTTTGAGTTTATCTTAGACAGGAAGATGCCAAATGATTCAGTGATCATTTAGTAATTTAAGAGAACCTGTAGAATCTGAAGAGCTAGAAAGCACTTTAAAGATGATGATGATAGTTACAATAGGTTTAAAACATTTATTATTGGTAGTACATGAACACTTTTTCTTTCGTTTAAAATTATAGGGAGGAATACTTCTAATTTTATTGATCCACACAAGTTAACAAAAGCATGATTCAATCAGGGCACATTTGACCCGTCTTGGAATCTCCACAGCTCCCTTTTTTAGAATGCTCTCACATTGCAGCAAGCAGGCATGTCAGCTATTATGCTCTAACTGGTTTTCTAGACCACAAGGGTATGTTCAAGTAATAGTGAAAGCCCTGGGGTCAATTCTCTGGAGCTAAGGTATAGATAGGTCAGAGGTTCCCAAATTTTCTTCGTCCCCAAGACTTTCAGTGTTTTAGTAATTTTTTCACAATATCTACCAAGCCAAAAGAAAGGAGTAGTGGTTCAGTTTTTTAAGTTGTTAGATCCAAATAACTTAGTATTTATGTCCTAAGAGCTTAGAAGCCACTTAAAAAATAATACACATACACCGAAGGAAAAAATAATATTCCTATTTCATTCTTAACTAACCACACATACTTAATAATGGGATGTGTGCACCTGTTGAGCACTATACAACTCCTCAAACCTTGGAATCAGAGAGGACACTGCCATGGTCACTGCCTGTTCCACTTTGATTTCTGCACAGTACTTGCATTTGATCATAGCAACCATGGGCAACCTAGCTCCACAAATGTATGACATCTCTGAATGGATGTAGGGTGATCTAATGCTGAAACTGTGAACTGCCTCAAACTAGTAGTTTGCATGGTGTTTGACAGATGTGAAGTATAATTGTGATTCCTACAAATATTAAAAGTATTTTGTGGTGCCCCAGGATGCCTTAGTACGCAGTTTGGGAAGCACAGATTTAGGTAAAGAAACTTTAGGGGCAAAACAAAAATCCCGTAAGATTCAGACAGTTGTGTGTGTGTGTTGCGAGGTGTGTTAGTCAAACTGCAGTGAGTTGAGAAGTGAATGAGAAGTAAGGGGACAGTAAGAAGAAAGTGCAGAGAAATGCAAATCAAAATTACAATGAGGTACCACCTCACACCAGTCAGAATGGCTATCACTAATAAGCCTACAAATAACAAATGCTGGTGAGGGTGTGGAGAAAAGGGAACCTTCCTATACTGTTGGTGGAAATGAAAACTGGTGCAGCCACTATGGAAAACAGTTTGGAGGTTCCTCAAAAAACTAAAAATAGAGTTGTCATATGAACCAGCAATCCCATTCCTGGGCATACATCCAAATAAAAGTATAATTCAAAAAGATACATGCACCCCCAATAGCCAAGACATGGAAACAACCTAAATGTCCACTGACAGATGGATAAAGAAGATGTGGTAAATATACACAATGGAATACTACTCAGCCATAAAAAAGAATGAAATAATGCCATTTCCAGCAACTATTATATATCGAATGGATAACAAGGCTCTACTGTATAGCACAGAGAACTGTGTCTGACATCCTGTGATAAACCATAATGAAAAATAACATGAAAAAGAATGTATGTATATGTATAAATGAATCACTCTGTTGTACAGCAGAAATTAACACAACATTGTAAATCAACTATACTTGAGTAAAATAAATTAAAAAAAGAAGCGAGTGGGGACAGTAAGTGTAGACAACTCTTCTAAAAGTATAGATGAGAAGGTAAGAAATCAATAATGAATGAAAGGTTGAAGACAAAGGAGAGCAAGGAAGTAACTGATGGAGCAAGGCCTTGGAATATGCAGAAGGGATGCACAGGTGGAGGGAGTTAATATTGATCATAGGTGAGGGAACTCACCTCACTGTTTGAGAGCTGAGGAAAGAGAGAAGGTTAGGTGAGGGATCACATAGAGATCAGGTAGGTAAATGTTAGAGAAGCTAGCTAGTTAAGGGAGATAATTATGGATATTCTTGAGGGAATAGAGGCAGGGTTGTCTGCTGAGAAAGAGGGGGTTAGGCAGGTGTTGTGTAGTGGGCTACAAGAAGAGTGGAAATACCTGCTTTTATTCTTCGGTATTTTCTATCTTGAACGCATACTAGCTATCTAGTCATGCAAGCTAGAAACCAGGGAACTGTCACATTCGATTCTTGCTCTCATCTAATAATCCTTAAATTCTGATAGTTTTGTCCCCAAATTTCTCAAATTCCTGGCTCTGCCGGAACACCACTTCTCAATTTCATCCCTTATTTATATCTCTGCTGGATAGTTACAGTTTTCTAACGCAATGTCCTGGGCTGCCTGCATTCAGTTGTCTCCTTCAAATCTTTTTTCACATAGCTACTAGAGACATCTACACAAAAAACATACACAACAATACCACTATCTAGCTTAAACATCTTCAGTTGCTTTTCACTGAACAAGAATAAGTCCAAGAGCTTTAATGTGGCACACACAAGGCTCACCATGATCTGGCCCTTGCCCCACACTCCCAATATAAGCTACCCTACCCCATCTTCATGCTCTAAGGATTCCAAATGGTTTGCAATTCTGTGCACAAACCGAGCTGTTTATCAATTCTTAGGCCCTGATATTGCCTCTGTTAGGAATATAATCGCTCCTCTCTCTGCCTTGCTAAATCCTACTTATCTTTTAAGACTCGGCTCAGCTATTACCTCCTCTAGGAAGCCTTTCTGGATAGGCCTCATACCCCCAACTCTACTCATATTGAGTTACTGGCCTTCCCTCTATATTTCCCTACCAACTAAGGAGTATGTACATCTTTACCATTATGCTTTATATAAGGTATGAAAATTATTTATGTGTTTATCTCAGCCACTAGTGTTTATCTCAGCCACTAGCCTCCCTGAGGCTAGGGAAAAGTATTTTATTCACTTTGAAATCCTCAGAGCCTAGTATGAACTAACTAGCAGGCACTCAGTATATGTTGAATGAGTAAGCTGTAATTCTCTTTAAGGGAGTTATTTGCTCTACCAATTTATTTAAGTTCTCCTACTGCATTCAAAATATGAATCAAGTTACAAAAATTCAATTTAATAATAAATTTCCAGCTATCCATTTATTACATAAAGTAGGGCATATGTATGAGACATTATAGTATATTTATGCATGATGAAAGATGCATTTTAGTTTCCTAAAGTTATTAATCATGCATCTGTTGCAAATATCAATAATTAAAAAATGAACATATTTTAGGAGCTCATACACAGAATTTTAAAACACTGACTTGTTCTTCTAGATTTCTTAGCATATATTTAAGTCAGAACTTCTAATTTTCAATATTTATTCTTTTCCTGCTAGGTTAAGTTAAAAACTTTCTTCTCAGTAAGTACTTTCAATACTTACAAAGTCCAAAGAAAGCATTTAAGTTCTAAGCTGACTGTGGCCAAAATATATTTTTTAGAATCCAATATAATTATTGTTTCATTTTTTTAAAATTCAGTAAGTGTTACTGAACAAATACTATATGTTATTATATTAAGTGAGTTATAGATAAGATTAATAATTTGCCAGCTAAGAGTCTGGCAAATGCCTTGATAAACCATAGGCGCACAAGCTAAACCATCCACACAGCTCTCAGCCACTGAATTCTACATCATTTTTGGTTAATAAATAGTTTTAGAAAATTCAGTTTTAAAAAATAGGTATACTGAACTCATGAATGGCCCTCACTTTTGAATAGCTGCTGCAATTCACCCTACTTTTGTGGCCAGCGTCACTGCCATGACTCCTTCCGAATTCAGTGTTTATGATGGAAAACTCCTACCCTCATACTAGCGTGGAAGGAGTGGGAGAATGGGCATTTTGAAAAATTAACTATATTGTTTTTGTTTACCAGTGAAAATTTTATTTGAGATCTGTATTGATCTATGGTCCAGTATATGACTTACAAGTAGTGTAGCTATTAATATTATCTATAAAAGCTTTCACTCACTGTAATGAGTAGCGAGCTCACTAACTTTTTATAATAGTAATATCTGGAAATTCTAAAAACAGAAATCAGACATATTTTATTCTATCGTGATCTTCAGAGGCAAGTTCAACTTTTTCATAAGGAGCAGATGCTCACTGAAAATATCACAATTGAATTTAGATAACAACAATTTAAGTAATTTAGCATCTAACTTTTGTTTTAGCAAATGGGTAGACATTTGTTATTTATATCTTATTTACTATTTATATCTTATGATAATGCCTGCACATGGACATTACAGAATTCTGAAGGCAGTCTTTCGGGGATAAGCAAAGGCCACGGTGAGCAGAAGATTCCTGCTAAGAAATTAAACATAAAGTTGCCCTATGCAGAATAAAGATGCAGATGTAGAGAACGGACTTGAGCACGTGGGGCGGGGGGGTGGGGGCAAAGGGAAAGCCAGGACGAAGCGAGAGAACAGCATTGACATATATACACTACCAAATGTAAAATAGATAGCTAGTGGGAAGCTGCTGTATAACACACGGAGATCAACTTGATGATGGGTGATGACTTAGGGGGCTTGGATAGGGAAGGTGGGAAGCAATCGAGGGAGGGAGGGGATATGGGGATATATGTATAAATACAGCTGATTCACTTTGTTGTACAGCAAAAACTGGCACAACAGTGTAAAGCAATTATATTCCAATATAAAGCTTAAAAAAAAGTTGCCCTATGAAATTAAACTATAAATACTTATGACGGATATGAGTAGAGACAGGCAAAGAGACAGAATGGGTCCCATGCTAGCTTATAACCTAACTGAACGCGTTAACATAAATCATTTAACAAAAAGGTCTTTGTTGGGAGGTATGTGATAGAGCAATAATAGACAGTAAGGGAAACACAGAAAAAGGAGAACTGCAAAGGTAGGGAGATGTTGTAGTACCTATTTAAGTAACAATAAAAATAATAAAACTAGTAATGAGACTTCTACAGTGATTACCATGTGCCAGATACTGGTCTAAGCACTGTATATCTATTAATGCGCTTAATCTTCAAAACAAGCCTGTGAAATGGAAACTATTATTTACCTTATTTTAAACTCAAGGGAATCCAGGCACTGAGAGGTTAAGAAACTTGCCAAAGTCAGACACGAATAAGAGGTAAAGCTGGAACTGGAACTGAGATATTCTGGCTCCAGAGTCTGTGCCCTTAATAACTCAGTCACACTGCTACACACTCCAGAGGTGCCTGGACTTCACCATGCTGACTCACAAGTTCAGTTTGCCCAACGTGCATCATCTATTCACATCCTGAGCATAGACTCAGTGGTGAACATGGAGTCATTTCATTCCTTCCCTTCTGAAACACACAGATTTGGAAGTGCTATCTACAGCCATATCCCACGTTTTGATTTCATATTTAATCAAACAACTCTAAAATGTTCAGGTATCACTTAGAGCCTGCCTATATGGAAAGAATGTGCTGGTCAAGCCAATACAAGCATGTGGACTGACTGACAGTTCTATTTCCATCCTGAATTATTTACTCGATATTCTGGATTACATTATTTGAGCCTATGAATTGATAAGGATCAACATTCAGGAGCCTGATTGACCTTGGAGCACTGACGATATCTTTTCTATTTTCTGCCTCAGAACAGTTGTGAAATTAAAATGAAATGATATAAGCTCTTTGTAAACTTAAAGGTTTATTTAAATAGAATGTACTTATACTTATTTAAAGGATTTTGATAGTATTTAGAAACTCTTTCAATATCTTCAAATGAGCCATTACTGCCAATTCACTTCTGGTCAAATAAAAACGAATGTGTTGAAACATTTAAGTTAGCACTCAGGTAGCCTGATTCAATTCAAAACTTGCAATTTCAAAAAAAAGTTTATTAATTTTGGATAAATTATATATGCTACTTTCCATGAGCCTAAAACTTAATAAGCTGTTTAAAAAAATCTGCTACAATAGTGAACTTCCTTGAATATACAGTTCTTTTAAATCCTAAAAGGAAATAGCATGTTATTTAATCATAATATAAAATCTCAGGTAAAAATCTCAGAAGGAAACAGGAAGGTAGTTTTTCTTTTGGGAGTTAATGCTGTTTGCTCAAAACCTTTGCTGTAGTGACACTGTATGTTAACTTCTCTATGAATTTTAAATAATTCTTTTGAAAATTCTAATATATATTGTAGGTAGATCTATGAGACTAATGCTCATAACACGTTGCTTTTTAAAACAGCAAAATGTTAGATGTATGTGCATAATACACATTTACTTTCAAACACCCAAATTCAACTATTGTAAGTTTAGGATTATGTATAAACACTTCGATAGGATTAGATCAATAGAAGCCTGGAGATAAAAGGAAAAATAATCATTACCAATGATGATTTAAAAGCCTGTTTACTTCTCAAGTATGATTACTTTGAAAAGATACATGCAATGAAATTGCTTTCCAAGTGTGTATACAGTAAATAAAGAATTAAAAGAGCAGTGAAAATTCAAATAAAACTGATATTAATTATAGCTCTTCCTCTTGATTTCTGTGAGAAATAAATGGAATCCTAAGGGAAACCATAATCTTTGGTTCACATTTTTTTCCTTTAATAATATAATTGTTAAATAAAATAAGCATTTTAAAATAATTATTTTTGGTTTTTCTTTCAATAAGAAAAATCTAATAGAAAATAGCATTCTTTCATTGTCACAATTTTTCTTAATAAAATGACCTTAATTCTATTTAAAAGTCTTCAGAAAATATGCAATCACAGATAAAAAGTTTTATAAAAATAAGAATGCAAAAAAGTCTTAATAATACACTGGTTTTATTGAATCTAAAAAAGATTTCTGAATATTGTAGTAAAAAGGTAATCTATACTACCAAATCATGACAGAATTCATATATGAAACGTTTTAATAGATAAAAATTTCAAAACTAATAGCAGTAGCTTTGCTGCCATGTGAATATATAAAAATATGTGAATCTATCACACGAAAGAGAAAAATAAAAATACTTTAAGTTTACATATTATTCCCCTAAGGTATAGAATGTTACATGTTTATCAACAAACAAATGTTACAAAATTTAGAGCATGAGTTTTTCCATATAGTCAGAAATGTTTTGATTAAAATGAAACAGACATATGATTCCAAAAAAAGCAGTATTTTGTAACATCCAATTTTATAAGAAAATGTTTAAGGTAAGCATTAACCACAAACATATATACAAGAGATTTATTTCTCTACTCTTCATAAGTTGAAGTGAAAATATTTTCTATAAACATTGATATATTTTCCCCTGATTTTTCTTCTAGTATTTAGATAAAAAATTGTACAGCAACATATCAAAGGTTAATGTTGCACAATTAATACCTGTAATGTGTTCTTCCAACAACTGAATTTCCTTCTCTCCGCTGAGCAGTCACATCAGTGGGTTCAAGTAAACCTTCAAAAATATGCTCCCAGAGATACAAACCTGGTGAGTAAAAAACAAAAAATGAAAGCATTTACCTTCTGCTTTACTCTAGTGTGTGAGATGAGTTTATGTTCTGCTGTTTCATATCATTTGATTAGGAAACCAGATTCTATTCCTCTTTGGGCTCAAAATCATCAATATCACAGCTAATGTACAAGAGACTAAACTCAGAGGTTGTCAGTGTAAAATGTGGGTTATATTAAGGGACAAAAAACTTTCTTACTCTAAGTTTGAGAAACCCCTAATTATCACTGGACCTTTACTATCTATCTTATCCTGAAATGTGTTATATTACAGTGTAAGTTACTATATGATTAGATTGCATCTATATTATCACAAACTGGGGGTGGATTCACCACCTTGTGCCAAACAGAACCAAAGGAGCTCATGTATGTACATATATACATTCAGTATGTCAAGGAGGTATTACCTCCTCCCCACTTGAACACACATGATGCCCTCTGCAGACAAATGCCACTGCATCTTTTCTCCTTAGGCTGGCCCCTATGTTTTATCATGATTTCACCTGAATGAAAGCTCTGAGAGTAGAGGAGAGCAGTGTCACACAACAAGGTAATCTAAAAACGATGAGGTAATCAAGGAGCCTGATGATGTAAATGTAACTAAAGAGTTACATTACACGAGAGATGTGTTTTGTTCCATTCTCATTATACCCTGCTACTAAAAGACACACACAGAATCCATGTTTAAAGACTTGGCTAATCAGATAAAGCTTTCCAAATATGGTAGGCTGAGTAATGCTTTCCCTCAACCCAAGATGTCCAAAGATGAAATCTCTAGCACCTGTGAGGTTAACTTTAGAAAGCAAAAGAGACTTTCTAAATGTGATTAAGGTAAGGATGCTGAGGTGGAGAGATTATGCTGGATTACCTGGGTGGGTCCTATGTAATTACAAGGGTGCTCAGGAGAGGGAGGCAGGAGAGTCAAATTGAGGGAAAGAGATATGAGGAGGAAGCAGAAGTCAGAGTGAGGTGGGGCCATGAGTTAAGGAATGCAGGCAGTCACTAGAAACTATAAAAGGCAAGGAAACAGATGCTCCTCTAGAGCCTCCAAAAGGAATATCACCCTGCAGACACATTTTAGATTTCTGCCTTCAGAAATGTAAGATAATAAATTTATGGTGATCATAGTTAATAATGCTGTATCGCATATTTGAGAGTTGCTAAGAAAGTAGATCTTAAAAGGTCTCATCACAAGAAAAAAAAGTGTAAGTATGTGAGGTGAGGGATGTTCACTAGACTTACTGTATTGATTCTTCACAATACATACATATATCAAATCATTATGTAGTACACCTGAAACATATTTATATAATGTTATATGTCAATTATAAATCAATTAAAAAATGTGTTGTTTTAAGCCACTAAATTTTTGGTAATTGGTTATGGCAGCTAAAGAAAACTACAGATTATGTAGCAATAGATTATGGTACCTGGAAATGGGGTGCTGCTGTAACAAACACTTAAAAATCTGGAAGTGCCTTTGGAACTGAGTAATGGGCAAAGCCTGGAAGAATTTTGGAACCATGTTTAAAAAACACCTAGATTAGATTACCTTGAACAGACTGTAGGTAGAAATATGGATATTAGTGACTTAGCTAGTGAGAACTCAGAAGAAAGTTAGGAGAACAGTAGAAAAAAACCTGTATCATCTTAGACAATACCAAAATCATCATAAACTGATTGCTGGTAGAAATATGTACATTAAAATTGCTGTTGGTGAGGGCTCAGAAGGAAATGAGGAACATGTTATTAGAGACTGGAGAAAACTGGGTCTTTGTTATACAGCAGCAGGAAGTTTAGCTGAATTGTGTCCTGCAGTTATGTGCAAAGCAGAACTTGTAAATGATAAACTTGGACAGTTAGCTGAAGAGATTTCTAAGTAAAGTGTTAAAGTTGTGGCCAGGTTTCATCTTGCTGATTGCAGTAAAATATGAGTTGAAAAGAGAGACTGAGGAAAAAACTGTTAAGCAAAAAGAAACCACGACTTGATGATTTCAGAAATTCTTAGCCTATTCAGATGGCAAAAGAGGTGAAAAATTAGGAGAGTCACTGTCAAGAAAGCATGCTCAGGAGAGAAGGCTAAGGATGTAACTGACATCCTTTTGCTAAGGCCTGGTCAGAAAACTCAATCACAAAGAGGGTTTCTTTAAAATATTAGGTGTTAATTTATGGATCTCTTTAGCCATCTCAGCAGAAGCTAGAAACAAAGATGGGATTACCCAGGAAAGACCTGTGGAGGAACTCTTGTTGAAAAATGCAAATCTGGGGCTTCCCTGCTTGCGCAGTGGTTCCTGTAACCAGCAAGACTCTCATGATACTTAAAGCAAAAATGCTTTTGTGCGCAAGCAAGTTTAATCAACTACATACTAGATCCCCTTCTCAGACATTCACAATGAACACTGGCATATTTAAGGCTCTGACAAAGCCCTGCAATAAAGAACCTTGTTTAACTTATTTCAGTTCAATGTTTCCCAAACTTGTTTGGCCATTAAGGGCAGAGGCCACATCTTATACTTGTGCATTGTGTCCAATAAACACATAATTCCATGAAAATTCAGTTGACACAGGCATTTCAATATAATGATGCATACACAACCCACTCTTTGTATCTACAAATAAGGCTGTGCTCTACTAAACACCAACAATAGAATATACGTGTGCATATGTGTGTTTGTGTGTGTGCATTTACACAGATGTTGTCTAACAGAAAAGAGAAATGGAATATTGAGAAAAAGTGAAAAAATGCATCATGATGTCTTAACAAATGATGAAATAAACTATAAATGTATTAATAAAGTGTTTTTTTACAATGCTTTTTACGTGTCTTAGCTTTAAACATTAACTTACCAATGGCAGCTTTGCCCCAGATTTGCACATGGAAGTCTTTTTTATCTTTTGTGGACTTATTTAATATCTGAAGTCTGTGTTGTTGCTCATTTTTTTCATCTTCTTCCCAAGGATTCCATTCTTCACTTCTCAAAGTAGATTGTTCTATGTTATAAAATGAGTAACAAGTGTTATCAAGGTAGAGCTGCGGTTGTAGATAAATTCAAGCCATTTAAATTAGACATAAGGGAGTTTTAACTGCACCCTAACTTCAATTTTTCAAAAAGATCAAGCAACAGAGTTTGAACTGGTTAAACACACAATAAAAATTAAAAAAAGGAAATCAGCACTTAATTTTGACCCGTTACCCCGAAAGAACGTGATATAAAATAATAAAATGTTAACACGAGGCAGGAAATTCTCTCCCCCAAACAAAGCCTTCTAAAATAAGTAGGTACAGTAATATGTATTAAGTTACAAGTTTAACTTTTGCCAATTCTTTATACACTGTATATATGTAACACAATCTATACATAAAAACTTGACATCAACGTGAAAAGTGCACAACAGTTTCATATACTATTGTGCAAGATCTTGAAAGAAGGGAGAAATAAGCCTGACTCCAATCCCGACACAGGTCAAAATACAAGAGGGGATCAAAACTCGGAGATAAAGCGCTCTGGCCTTCTGAAATCACGGCAGGATTAGAGAAGACTCTTTGTTTCAATACGGGAATAGACGTCTTTAAACCAGCGGCATTCCAGCGCATCTCTGGCACTTTGCAACAATATCTTGGATATTTAAGGTGCGTTTTAAAGGCGTGAGCACCTGTCAGCCACGGGGTGGGGAGTGGGGACTGGGGACGGCGTGTGAGATCCGCGCGAGGGCCGAGGCAGTCCTACCCCCCACCCTGAGGCCTGGGCTAGCTACCGAGAGCTGGAGGGGAGAAGCGCACCCCGGTGCCCGGGGCAACCCCGGACCGAGAGCGGGATCGGCGGCCGCGCGGCTCGGCCAGCCCGGCGCCCACCGCCCGGTAGCGCCGAGTGCCTGCGTGCAGCCGAGGAGGGAGGCCGAGGCCCGGCGTCCTACCGCGGCCGCGCCTCTCCCGCGCCGGGACAGCCCCCTTCCTGAGGCCCCGCAAAGGAGAGTCTGGCGTCCGGCGACGGCGCCCGAAGAAGACGTGGTAGGCGGCGTAAAGGGAGAAGAGGCAGTACAGGGCGATGAGAATCGAGCAGAGACGCTTCCGCGTCAGCCGCATCCCACTCAGGATTCCTCTCAGGTCACCACCACTGAGGTCGGCCGGAGGCGAAGCCGCCCCTCAGTGCCGCGGCCTTAGCGGCGCCGGGTGCAGGCTCAGGCCCTGCCTTAGGGAGTCACCAGAAACGGGCCCGCCCGCCGCTCCCACGCCCCGCCCCGGCGAGGCCCCGCCCCCCAGTCCGTCCCGCCCCCCTCCCGAGCCTAGCCCAGGCCCCGCCCTCGGCCTCGCCCAAGCCTCTCTGCGGCTGCTCCGCCCTGCCCTGACATAGGCCCCGCCCCCTCGGGGAGCGCGGAGATCCTCCTTGACGCGGACCTTGGAACTGGGCGTTGGAAGGCCGCGCCTTACCCCGATCTGCTCCCTCACCTTTGCAGTGTATCCACGGCCCCTTTCAACCTTGCTCACCTTCCTATGCACAGGAAGACTTCAGTATTATCTGACCGCAAAGAAAAAAAACCAAAACAGCACCTTGGTCCATGAAGGCCGCATGGCAATTTTTGTTCAACATGTGATCTCCAGCCCAGCCTGCTGCATTGACAGACGAATGAATGTAAATGTCCATTAAACATTTTAAGTAGTGGTAGTGGCACAGCATTGTGAATGTAATTCCCATCAACGGTGAATCTAGCAATGGTTAGAATGGCAAACAATACATACACCTTACCACAATAAAAACATGAAAAAAATTAAGTGTAATTACTATGATGTGACTTGAATGTACATAGGCATGCAGTCTTTTGTCAAATAGAGGCTGTAAAATTGAATGTTGTCTACGAATTTTCTATGTCAAGCCTTGCGAAGTTGGGCTTTTTTTTTTTTTTTTGGTCAGTTGTAGCTGGTATTGCTGTTCAACTTGTCTGGCAGTCTCGGCAGCTGGAAAGCTTGTAGGACACAAGTGTGGAGTAGGCTGTTAGAGCTTTAAGTTGTTGTGTCCTGACAGATTCAACTCAACCCCAATGCAGAGTCTTAACATTTCTGGATAAAGTTTCCAGCCCTTCCGTTGATAAAAGCTTACCATTCCTAAATTTAATTCTCTTTGGAGTCAGTTCTGTGTCTTTTAAAGTGACATCTAGATTATCTGATAAGGAGAGTTTTAAAACTGGAAGGAAATATAGGTTCAGAGAGATGAGGTGATGGCCCAGATCGCATACTTTGTTAGTGGCTGAGCTGGGACTAGAAATCCTGTGTCTATTCTCAGTTCTGTGTTCTTGCCATTGTAGGAACTGTGTCCTGGCCCCTCATCTCATCCTACTTTTGTTTGTTTGTTTGTTTTGTTTAAAAATATCAGATCCCAATAATGAACAGCTTGAGTTTAATCATACATCTTAAATTATCCATTTTCCAATTTGACTCTGAGTAATGTGTGGTTGTTCCTCCAAATTAAATCCATTATCAAAGGATGAAACAGTGTCACAGTTGAGGATATTAAAACAAAGTAGTACGGTTTCTGAAGGCAGTTCCTAAGAAGTTCCCAAAGTTTTTTGAGCACAATAGATGGAATAATTATATATATCTAGATATTTTCTTATTCAAAACCAGACAATGATTACTTTTTAAGGGGTGAAAGTTCCTTTGCCTACAGATTCTTATTTTCAGTCTTTTCTCCTACAAAGATGTCTTTTTTTTTTTTTTGACTTCCCTATGGCTATCCTTTTTAGTCTGCTTGTAGCTTTACTGTATATTAGCTATAAAACCTTAAGTGAAGTTGCTTGACATCTTATTTCTTCAGCTTTCTGTAAAGTGGGATTAACAATAATGCCTACTTCATGTTTTTTATTTTTTAAAGAAATTTCTTCTTTTGCTTCCACTTAGCTCCTTTGCTGACATAAAATATTTCAGATTTGGCTTTTATTGTTGTTGTTGTTAAGAGTCTTTAGAGTGATCTTTAAAAAAAAAAAACAGAACATTTTAAAATAGAAATAAACTCTCATAATGATTGTGAAATTTAAGTTGTCCCTGTTTAGAATCAGCTAAGGTAGTACTGAGGAAGTATCCTCTCTGAGCAAAAGGGAGGAATCAAACCTCCATAGCTTTCAAACTGGAAGGATGGTGATACTACTAATATATAAGGAAAAGATGAGATGGAGAGCCATTGTTTAGAGGAAGATGATTTGCCTTACTGTCTTTTCTGTCCTGTAAGTTTTAAAAGAAATTCAGTAATTTAGGCAAACGGTGAAATGTTTATTAGGATTAGATGAGACTAGGGCAGCCTAGAGTACATTGTCTTCAGTCCTAATCTGTAGTGTATCACCTTAAAGATTATAAATGCTTAATATATGTTTGTATATAACCAGAAAAAGCCACAGTTCAAAAAGACACAAGCACCCCAATGTTCATGGCAGCACTATTTACAATAGACAGGTCATGGAAGCAACCTAAATGTCCATCAACAGATGAATGGATAAAGAAGATGTTGTACATATATGCAATGAAATATTACTCAGCTGTTAAAAAGGAATGAAATTGGGACATTTGTAGAGACATGGATGGACCTAGAGACTGTCATACAGAGTGAAGTAAGTCCAAAAGAGAAAAACAAATATCGTATATTAACGCATATATGTGTTGGTACAGATCAACTGGTTTGCAAGGCAGAAATAGAGACACAGATGTAGAGAACAAACATATGGACACCAAGTGGGGAAAGCTGGGGGAGGATGAATGGGGAGATTGGGATTGCCATATATACATTACTAATAAGAAAAAAATATCAAACTGTACACTTTAAATATATGCAGTTTATTGTATGTCAATTTATGTCAAAAATTCTTAAAAAATGTGTTTGTAGATGATAGTGCATCACCAGCCTTCAACTACTCTACAGATTCACTTTTCATAGCATTTCTGGTGCCTTGCACAGGATCTGGCATATTTTAGGCACTAAACAAATATTTGCTTGTCAACTTCTTGTAAGTATCAAAATGAATTTATTTCAAGGCTTATATGTTTCTGGGCTAGGTAGATCTATTGAGAACTGAGACCACCTATATACTCACAGCTTAACTATCAGAATTTAAGAGCTTAGGGCATCTATATCAATATGATTTTTCTACTCATTTTAGTGAATTCTTGTCCAGGAGGATAAGGTCATTGACTAACAACTAACTTCACTGTTTATTTTAGGAAATTCCTGCAAACCAGTTAATCTGAACACTTGTTTTTCTGGGTAAATAGCTCTTCTTGTTGAAATAGATGGTTTATCTGGGCAAATACTTCATTTATGAAACAACATTTTACTGTCAAGACTTGATTGTCCCAGTTTGCTCAGGACTGAAGGGGTTCCCAGGGTGTGGGGTTTTTCAGTGTTAAAACTGGGAAAGTTCTAAGGAAAGCAAGGACAAGTTGGTCATCCTACCACCAACTGTAAACTATTACGTCAAAAACTTTGCCCAATTCCAAAAACAGTTCTCTGCTTTGAAAGAGCTGTCCTAAGCCATTTGTACTCAGACTCCCAAATCCTATGACTATCACCTCCTATTCTTCACCTTCTGAGGCTACTAAGCCTTTGTCAAAGTGTTGCTCTCCCTTATTGCGGTAGATTTAATAAACTTTGCTTTCCGTAATCATCAGATTATTCTGGTGATCTCTTGGGGAGATGGCAGTTGTTTTACATATATTGTTGTTTGGCCTCTCTTTTCTGTGAGAATGACAATTATTTAAGGAGAAGAAGTATTTATTTTATAATTAAGCAAAACACCCAGTATAACAATGTACTGACTAATAGGTTTTCTTATTCAGAAGAGTATACAAGATAAACTAGTGTGAAGTTGAGGTTGTCTTGAGTAGGGAGGAGGACCAGGAAAATGAAGGTGTTATTTTACTTCAAACTACCAATGACTGTACAATTTGATTATGTTTTTGTTGTGTATTTAGGTTACAAATGAAGGAAACTTTTAATTGATTTCAGTATAGCAGTACTCATTTTTCTTTTCTCTTTTTTTCTCTTTGTTTTTAATGGTTGAGCTGTAGCTGAGAGCTACATTGCTGTAATTCCTCAGGTTGGGATGGGTGGATGGGGAGACAGAGCAAGAGAAAGAAAGAGAAGTGGGGAAGTGGTAGAAAGTGAAGCCGTGTGGAAGAAGAGACAAGGTAACTACCTTCTGAGATTGGAAACTCCAGGTATAGGGAACCAGATCTGGGAAGAAAAAACATGGGAAGGAGGGTATAAATGAAGGAACATGAGATGAATTAAACTAAAGCAAGTGTGAAAACTATTTGATGAAATTTTCTTCTCTGCCAAAGGAAGAGCTATTAGTCAACAAAATATTAAGAAATTAGCCCTAATGCCCTAATGCCTTCTGCTAACTGCCTGAGAAATAGTACATGTTCATTCTTAGAAGTTCACAAGTACAAATTTCTTGTGATACCTGAGCAAAATTCTCCCCTAAGTTTATTAAGATTTCAGTAATACTCAAGAAATGTATTAACTACTTTGAGAGATTTTTCACAGCTTGGCCAAAAGCCTTTGTTTCAAACCCTTTGTAGGATACTTATAGTAAGAGTTGGCCATGTAACAACCTGTCATTCACTAACGCTATATTAAATGTATAAGAATCAATCCCAAGGAGATATATATTTCTTTTCTATGTGAGTATGATGGTGACAAAAATAAGTGAAGAAACTACAGAAATTATTGGGACTGGGAAATAGGAAGCAAATTGTATGTTTCCTGTAAACAACCAACCAAACAAAAAACAAAACTACTAGAACATAAAGGTTACAAACAGCAGAACCATGAGGTGAAATTGAAGCTAGATGAGTAGCGTCAGGCCCCTTGCTCCCAGGAACATCTAAGCTCTATGCACAATTTCATCACTGCTGTAAGATTTCATGACAATTTTTTGTTTATGTATTACATGTGATCCACCAGCTTTAATCAAAAGCTATTCAGGATTATTTTGTATCCATAAATGCTATGGATACCTGTGGACTCTGTTTTACTATGAGCCCTCTGAGTGGACATCATGCTGGGTGATAGCCACAGAGTGATTTGTGACAGCTAGAACACACATGAATCATCTCTAATTTACCATCGACTTCATTTGCATATGATGTTCTTCTAATAATCATATCATCAATGTGGAGGGCCCTAGGAGTGACACAAATATGTTTCAACTATTTTTAGTGCCATTTAGTTAAAACTTCCTGTTCTTTTTTCTTTTTTCCCATCTCATTTTTGTGCTTGCAAGGATGTAAATATTTGATATACCCTCCCTCATAGTTTAACTTCATCACAAAGTCTTTTTTAAAAAATTTTATTGAAGTATAGTTGATTGACAATGTTGTATTAATTCTGCTGTAGTGACTCAGTTATATATATATGTATATATATATAATTTTCATATTCTTTTCCATTCTGCTTTATCACAAAATATTGAATATAGCTCCCTGTGCTATACAGTAGGACCTTGTTGTTTATCCATCTTATGTATGCTAGCTTGCATCTGCTAATCCCAAGCTCCCATTCTTCCCTCCCCCACCCCCTCTTCCCCTTGGCAACCACAAGTCTGTTCTCAGTGTCTGTCCATCAACTTCATACATTTGTGCTTCTATTAATTCACTCTGATCCCTTCTTTTCCAACAGAATAGACACTTTAGATTAATACTGCACATTCAGTAGTCTGAGGTTTATTTTTATAAACTCTGCTATGTTTGTTTTACATCAGGGTTATTGCTAGCTACTACCTCAAATGGGGTTGGATAGCATAGAAAATACTTAGTCCTTTCCAGTTTGACTGCACTTTCCAGTAATGTTTATTGCCCCTAGAACTATTTTTGAAGGTAATTTTAAAAAACATTTCATTGGTTTATTCATGTTTTTAATAATTCTTGAGTCTGTTCTGGCAACTTTAATTTTCTAAGAGAACAATTTACTTCAGTGGGACTCAAAACTATTCAGATATATCCCTTCTCTCATTCTCAGTTTCATTTTTTGTTTTTTCTACATTAGGTTTTTTCAGGTTTTATATTTGATTTTATTATTTTACTATTTGTTTTCCCCTCCCTTACCCACCATCTTTGGATGTTTATCAATTCTGTTTTTCTATTTTTCAGTTACTAGATTATGCACCTTAAAATTATTTTCTGCCTTCTGTTACAGTGTTCGTTTGACAATTTTTTATTTTTTCAGTTGGAAAACCGGTTTAAAATTTTTTATCATTCCTTCTTAATAGTAAAATTATGGAAACATTAGTTTACCTCTATAACATTGGTTATATTCTGAAAGCATCGTGTTTTTACTCTTTGCTATTTGGGCTTCTCTCTCTCTCTTTTTTTAATATATAAAGGTATTTATTTGCAGCATTGTTTGTAGGGCCCCAGAAACTAGAAACTAAGTAAATGCTTATTAATAGGGAAATTAGTAAATAAATTATGGTCTATCCACACTGTGAATTAGGCAGTATTTGGGCTTCTTATTTAATCTAGAAGTGATTATAAGAGAGAAGGTATGTGGAATTTTAATTACCAAGCAATAAAGATTTGATTTGGCTTTTAAAATTTTACCTGTGTAATGGTTGACATGACATTCTGTTGTTTTAATTATCATTTCCCCAGTTAATAGTGAGTATCTTTTAATTATACTTATTGCTTTTTTGTTTTCCTTTTCTGTAAATTGTCCACATTTTTTGTACAGTTTTCTATTCATTGTCTTTTGATTATAAGACAAATTTATTTTCGACAGCAATCATTTGTTGTTTATATATATTGGAAATCTATTCTTCCAATTTTTGCCTGGCCTACTAATTTTATTTATATTATCTTCTATTGTAAAGACATTCTAAATTTTAATATACCTAAATTTATCAATAATTTTTATAGTTTGGTGTGTGTGTGCATGTGTGTGTATGTGTGTATTCTTTACAAAAAGTTTACTTGGCACTAACAACAAAAGATCAGAAAGAGAAATTAAGGAAACAATCCCATTTACCATCACAACAAAAAGAATAAATTACCTAGGAAGAAGCCTACCTAAGGAGGCAAGACTTGTACTCAGAAAACTATAAGATGCTGATGAAAGATATCAAACACCACATAAACAGATGTAGAGACATACCATGTTCTTGGATTGGGAGAATCAATATCATGAAAATGACCATACTACCCAAAGCAATCAACAGATTCAATGCAATCCCTTTCAAATTACCAATGGCACTTTTCACAGAATTTGAACAAAAATTTTACAATTTGTATGGAAAGACAAAGACCTCAAATAGCTAAAGCAATCTTGAGAAAAAAAATGGAGCAGGAAGAATCAGGCTCCCTGGCTTCAGACTATACTACAAAGCTACAGTAATCAAGACAGTATGGTACTGGCACAAAAACAGAAATATAGATCAATAGAACAGAATAGAAATCCCGGAGATAAACCCATGCACCTATGGTCAGCTAATCTATGACAAAGGAGGCAAGAATATACAATTGAGAAGACAGTCTCTTCAAAAAGTGGTGCTGGGAAAACTGGAAGCTGCATGGAAAAGAATGAAACTAGAACACCCCCTAACACCATACACAAAAATAAACTCAAAATGGATTAAAGACATAAATGTAAGGCCAGATACTATAAAATTCTTAGAGGAAAACATAGGGAGGACACGACATAAATTGCAGCAAAATCTTTTTTGACCCACCTCCTAGAGTAACGAAAATAAAAACAAAAATAAACAAATGGGACCTAATTAAACTTAAAACTTTTGCACAGCAGAGGAAACCATAAACAAAAAGAAAAGACAACCCTCAGAATGGGAGAAAATATTTGCAAACAAAGCAACTGACAAGGGATTAATATCCAAAATATACAACAGCTGGTGCAGCTCAATATCAAAAAAACAAAAACAAAAACCAAAACCCCAAACCCCCAAAACAAAAACCAACCCAATCAAAAAATGGGTGGAAGACCTACACAGACATTTCTCCAAAGAAGACATACAGATGGCCAACAAGAACATGGAAAGGTGCTCAACATCACCACTTACTAGAGAAATGCAAATCAAAACCACGAGTTATCACTTCACAGCAGTCAGAATGGCCATCATCAAAAAATCTGCAAATGATAAATGCTGGAGAGGATGTACAGAGAAGAGAACTAACACTCCTACACTGTTGGTGGGAGTGTAAATTGATATAGCCACTTTGGAGAACAGTATGAAGGCTCCTTAAAAAACTAAAAATATATCTACCATATGACCCAGCAATCCCACTCCTGGGCACATACCCTGAGAAAACCATAATTCAAACATACACATACACCCCAATGTTCATTGAAGCACTATTTATAATAGCCAGGACATAGAAGCAACAGCCTAAATGTCCATCAACAGACGAATGGATAAAGATTTGGTACGTATATATGATATACTCAATATTACTCAGTCACAAAAAAGAAATGAAATAGTGCCATTTGTAGAGAAGTGGATGGACCTAGAGTGTGTCATACAGAATGAAGTCAGAAAGAGAAAAACAAATATTGTATAATATTACGTATATGAGGAATCTAGAAAAATGGTACAGATGAACTTATTGGCAAAGCAAAAATAGAGACACAGATGTAGAGAACAAACTTATGGATACCAAGGGGGAAAGGGGGAGTGGGATGAATTAGGAGATTGGGATTGACATATATACACTACTATGTACAAAATAGATAACTAATGAGAACCTACCGTATAGCACAGGGAACTCTACTCAGTGCTCTGTGGTGACCCAAATGGGAAGGAAACCTAAAAATGAGGGGATATATGTATATGTATAACTAATTCACTTTGCTGTGCAGTAGAAACTAACACAACAGTGTAAGTCAACTATATTCCAATAAAAATTTTTAAAAAAGAAAAATTTACTTGGAATCAATTAAAAAGTGTTTCTATTTATTTATAGAATAAATAGAAATGACATGTTACAATATTGAGATTTTCCACCTGTATGTATTACAAATTATGCCATTAAAATTATTGGTAGATCATCCTTTAGTGACTCATATGCAATACCTCTTTTGCCAACAACAGGATTTCTCGTATGTGTGGGTCTAGTTCTTATTTCTCTGCCTTTCCTGTGTCATTTATTATTACTGTAACTCTGTTACTATTCACTGTTTCAGTTACTAAAGCTTTATAATAATCTTTATGTTTAGAAAGTCAGAGAATTTCCTGGTGGCGCAGTGGTTAAGAATCCGCTGCCAATGCAGGGACACGGGTTTGAGCCCTGGTCCAGGAAGATCCCACACGCCATGGAGCAACTAAGCCTGTGTGTCACAACTACTGAGCCTGCTTTCTAGAGCCTGAGAGCCACAACTACTGAGTCCATGTGCCACAGCTACTGAAGCCCATGTGCCTAGAGCCCGTGCTCCATGGCAAGAGAAGCCACAGCAATGAGAAGCCCACATGCAGCAATGAAGACCCATAGCAGCCAATAAATAAATAAATAAATTTATTTAAAAAAAAAAGGCAAGTTTCCCTAACTTGTTCTTTTCTTTAAAAAAAACAAAACAAAACAAAACAAAACAAAAAACTGCCTTGGCTATTCTTGGCCCTTTGCTTTCTCCTGTACATTAGAATTAATTTGCTAATTTCACTAAAAAACCCCTCTTGAATTGGAATTAGAATCAGAATTTTATTGCATTTATAGAATAATTTGGGGGTAACTGACTTTTAAAATATTGAATCTTTTAATCTACTTATGGGCATTCAAATTGTACCCAATTTAATTCTATACAAGCAAGGAACACACTTATGTTTATCTGTGTGGCCATATGTGATATCCTCCAGGGCACAGGTTCTGATGCACTCGTGTCAATGGAAAAATTAAAAAAAAAGTAACATTGAGTGACAAAAACGAAGCACAGAAGAAAATGGATAGTGAGATACCATTTATGTCTAACAAAGTCTTTTAATAATGCTTTATAATTTTATCCGTAATGTTTGCAAATCTTTTATTGGATTTTCTGCAATAGGTTTGGCTACAGGTAGCAGAGACTCAAAATAACACTGACTTAAGAGAGAAATTTATTTTATAATGAACTGAAGTTGTGAATGAAGCAAATTCTTCACTTGTCTCCATAATCTAGAAGAGGAGAAAGAAACAATAATTGATAAAACTTTCTATTGCAAGAATAATCTGTAGTTTAATCAGAACTTTCTGAACAAGAATATTAACACAACAGAATTGAAAGTGATCCTAGCAACTGAATTGGAATCTTTTTTTAAAAAAATATTTATTTATTTATTTGACTGTACCAAGTCTTTAATTGTGGCATCTTCTAGTTGCAGCATGTGAACTCTTAGTTGCGGCATGCATGTGGGATCTAGTTCCCTGATCAAGGATCAAACCCGGGACCCTTGCATTGGGAGACAGAGTCTTAGCCACTGGACCACCAGGGAAGTGCCTGAATTGGAATCTTAATCTCTTTATGATAAAACAAAGGAAGACAAATGTAAGCCAGAAAGTTTTTCTTTGAAACAAATTACAGCTCGTTATCTATAAAAAGGTGCAGTCACTGAATCTTTTAAAAATTTAATTTAATTTAGTTTTTGTTTTATTTTATTTAATGTTTAAATAAAAAATTTTTCATTAATATTACATCAATAATTTGAATAACAATATAGTTTTAACATTATCATTAATATTTATTTATTTATTATTTTTAACTTTATTGGAATATAATTGATTTACACTCGTGCCAGTTTTTGAGGTAAAAGTGAATCAACTGTATTTATACATACATCCCCATATCTCCTCCCTCTCACTACTCCCTCCTGTCCTCCCTATCCTGGCCCTCTAAGTCATCACTCATCATTGAGTTTATCTCCCTATGTTATGCAGCAACTTCCTACTAGCTATTTTACATTTGGTAGTGTATGTATGTCTATGCTACTCTCTCACTTCATCCTAGCTTCTGCTTTGCCCCCTCGCACCCCCATGTCCTCAAGTCCATTCTCTATATCTGCATCTTTATTCTTGCCCTATCACTGAGTTCATCAATACCAATTTTTTTAGATTCCATATATATGAGTTAGCATTCAGTATTTGTTTTTCTCTTTCTGGCTTACTTTGTTCTGTATGACAGTCTCTAGGTCTATCCACCTCACTACAAAGAACTCAATTTCATTCCTTTTTATGGCTGGGTAATATTCCATTGCATATATGTGCCACATCTTCTTTATCCATCCATCTGTTAATGGGTATTTAGGTGGCTTCCATGTCCTGGCTATTGTAAATAGTGCTGCAATGAACATTATGGTACGTTTCTTTTTGGATTATGGTTTTTTCTGGGTATATGTTCAGGAGTGGGATTGCTGGGTCATATGGTAGTTCCATTTTTAGTTTTTTAAGGAAACTCCAAGCTGTTTTCCTTAGTGGCTGTACCAACTTACATTCCCACCAACCGTGCAGGAGGGATCCCTTATCTCCACACCCTCTCCAGCATTTATTGTTTCTAGATTTTTTGATGATGGCCATTCTGACTGGTGTGAGGTGATACCTCACTGTGGCTTTGACTTGCATTTCTCTAATGATTAATGATGTTCATCATCTTTTCATGTGTTTGTTAGCCATCTGCATGTCTTTTTTTGACAAATGTCTATTTACGTCTTCCACCCATTTGTGGATTGGGTTGTTTACTTTTTTAGTATCAAGCTGCATGAGCTGCTTGTATATTTTGGAGATTAATCCTTTGTCCGTTGCTTCATTAGTAAATGTTTTCTCCTAATCTGAGAGTGGTCTTCTTGCCTTGTTCATGGTTTCTTTCACTGTGCAAAAGCTTTTAAGTTTCATTAGGTCCCATTTGTTTATTCTTGATTTTATTTTCATGATTCTAGGAGGTGGGTCAAAAAAGATCTTGCTTTGATGGATGTCATAGAGTGTTCTGCCTATGTTTTCCTCTAGGAGTTTTATAGTGTCTGGACTTCATTTAGGTCTTTAATCCATTTTGAGTTTATTTTTGTGTATGGTGTTAGGAAGTGTTATTTCATTCTTTTACATGTTGCTGTCCAATTTTCCCAGCACCACTTACTGAAGAGGCTGTCTTTTTTCCATTGTATATTCTTGCCTCCTTTGTCAAAGATAAGGTGCCCATATGTGCGTGGGTTTCTCGCTTGGTTCTGTATTCTGTTCCATTGATCTACATTTCTATTTTTGTGCCAGTATCTTATTGTCTTGATCACTGTAGCCTTGGAGTATAGTTTGAAGTCAGGAAGCCTAATTGCACCAACTCTGTCTTTCCTTCTCAAGATTGCTTTGGCTATTCGGGGTCTTTTGCGTTTCCATACAAATCGTAAGATTTCTTGTTCTAGTTCTGTGAAAAATGCTGTTGGTAATTTGATAGGGATTGCATTGAATCTGTAAATTGCTTTGGGTAGTACAGTCATTTTCACAATGTTGATTCTTCCAATCGAAGAACATTGTATATCTCTCCATCTGTTTGTATCGTCTTTGATTTCTTTCATCAGTGTCTTCTAGTTTTCTGCATACAAGTCTTTTGCCTCCTTAGGCAGGTTTATTCCTAGGTATTTGATTCTTTTTGTTGCAATGGTAAATTGGAGTGTTTCCTTAATTTCTCTTTCTGCTCTTTCATTGTTCATGTATAGGAATGCAAGAGATTTCTGTGCATTAATTTTGTATCCTGCTACTTTACTAAACTCATCAATTAGTGCTAGCAGTTTTCTGGTAGAGTCTTTAGGGTTTTCTATATATAATATCATGTCATCTGCAAAGAGTGACAATTTTACTTCTTTTCCAATTTGGATTCCTTTTATTCCATTTTCTTCTCTGATAGCTGTGAATAAAACTTCCAAAACTATGTTGAATAGTAGTGGTGAGAGTGGAATTCCTTGTCATGTTCCTGTTCTTGGAGGGAATGCTTTCAGTTTTTCACCATTTAGAATGATGTTGGCTTTTGGTTTGTCATATGTGGCTTTTATTATGTTGAGGTAATTTCCTTCTATGCCCATTTTCTGGAGAGTTTTTAATCATAAATGGATGTTGAATTTTGTCAAAAGCTTTTTCTGCGTCTATTGAGATGATCATATAGTTTTTATCCTTCAGTATGTTAATATGATGTATCACATTGATTGATTAGCATATATTGAAGAATCCTTGCATTCCAGGGATAAATCCCACTTGATCATGGTGTATGATCTTTCTAATGTGCTTTTGAATTCTGTTAGCTAATATTTTGTTGAGGATTTTTGCATCTATATTCATCAGTGATATTGGCCTGTGATTTTCTTTTTTTGTGACATCTTTGCCTGGTTTTGGTATCAGGGTGATGGTGGCCTCGTAGAATGAGTTTGGGAGTGTTCCTCCTTTTGCTATGTTTTGGAAGAGTTTGAGAAGGACAGGTGTTAGCTCTTCTTTAAGTGTTTGATAGAATTCACCTGTGAAGCCATCTGGCCCTGGGCTTTTGTTTGTGGGGAGATTTTTATTCACAGTCTCAATTTCCATACTTGTGATTGGTCTGTTCATAGTTTCTATTTCTTCCTGGTTCAGTCTTGGAAGCTTGTACTTTTCTAAGAATGTATCCATTTCTTCCAGGTTATCCAGTTGATTGGCATATAGTTGCTTGTACTAGTCTCTCATGATCTTTTGTATTTCTGAGGTGTCAGGTGTTACTCCCCCTTTTTCATTTCTAATTCTGTTGATTTGCGTCTTCTCCCTTTTTTTCCTGCTGAGTCTGGCTAATGGTTTATCAATTTTGTTAATCTTCTCAAAGAATCAGCTTTGAGTTTTATTGATCTTTGCTATTGCTTCCTTCATTTCTTTTTCATTTATTTCTGCTCTGATCTTTATGGTTTCTTTCCTTCTGCTCACTTTGGGATGGTTTTGTTCTTCTTTCTCTAATTGTTTTAGTTGTGAGGTTAGGTTGTTTATTCGATATTTTTCTTGTTTCTTGAGGTAGTACTGTATATTTTTATTTACTATGTTTATAAATGTTTTATATTTGAAAATATTAATACATATATTTTTTGTATTTGAAAATATCATTTTTGTATTTAAAAATATAATTTTGTATTTGTATATATCATTTCAAATTTGAAAAGATGATTTTTGTATTTGAAGATATAAATTTATACCACTGAAAACACCATACTTTCCTGTCCATGTGCTGATCAATTCTGGACCAAATCATTCTTTCCTGTTTTCGACGAGCACTGGGACCAGGCAAATCTAGCTTAGGTACTTCCTGTAGGAAATACTTGCTCCTGGTTGTAAACCAATGAAAATAGCTTACTTATCAAGAACTTGCTTTAAGACCTTAGTTTCACTGTTCATCTGCCCAAAACTACTATGTCAAAAAATTTACCCAATCCCAACCAGTTCCCTGCCTTCCAATTCTCATCTTAAATCACCTAGCTCAGGCCCTAAAACCTGATTCGTATCCTGTCTTGGTTTTCTTTTCCTGAGTCATTACTCAGACTCTGTCCAGTTTGTGTCCTTCCTTACCACAGTAACTCCAGTAAACTTAGTTTTCATTGATCAACAGGTTTTTCTGATATTCTTTTTGGGAAATGAAAACTTACATTTACAAAATGCCCTTATCAATACCACTATTGGTATTGGTCATATTTGAATGCTTGTAATTTTTTTTCCTTGTGAGTTTGTCACATAAAGTTTGTTGTTTGTTTCCTGAGGGGGTTTCATTTGTCCTGGGTAAAGGACAAATGAAAATTGCCCTGGGTTGGGTTGTGAAAATGTGTAGAGAGTGGGATCTGTTTTTCATTGAGTTTCAACAGCTCAGGACATATTTTCCCTTCTTTTTACTGAAGTCTAATGTATAATGGAGATAATGAAGCATAAAATGTAATATTTGTATAGAAAAGGTTAATATCATAAGTGTACTGCTTAATACATTTTTACAAAGAGAACACCTTTCTGAAACACCCAGATTGAGAACCAACATTACCGGCAGTTCAGAAGCCTGCCCATTCAGTATCAGTTCCATCCTGCGCAAGATAATCCCCATTTTATCATTGTCACTTGGGTGTGTTTGTATCTAAACTTCATGTAGTTTTCTGAACAGATTCATTCAGCATTGCACTTGTGAGGATCACACATATTTGTGATCATTCTCATTGCTGTGCAGCCCTGCGTTGTGGGGAGATACCACAATTGATGTACCTGGACTAGTTTTAATATTATCTTAGCCTTTTGTTCTTGTCTAAGCAGATTTTGGACATTCAGATTCCACACATGTGAATGTAGCAAGCCTGGGATTTTAATCTTCCTGGGTGACTTTGTTTGACTCCCAAAAGTTTCTGAGCAGCCAGTAAGCTAATTCACAGCTTCTAGTACTATGGGCAGAATTTCCCATTTTTCTTAATGGATGGGACAGACTGAAACTCTAGACTTTGTGTAAGGAGTTCAATTCTACTCCCTTGCTTCACATAGGCCTGAAGTTGTAGCTCCTGTCCTGTGGGGACATATCTGTTACTTAATAACTACTCTCTCTCCATTGTAAATTGTTACTTTATCAGTATTAAGTGTCTTCTTTCTTACTTTTAATTCTTTTTGATTTGAACTCTACCTTGATATTTCCCTATCAGCTTTCTTTTTGCTTGTGTTTACAATTTAAATTGTCCATTCCTTTATTTTTACTTTTCTGTTTTATTTTACTTTAGGTTTGTCTCACAAGCAGCATATAGTTGGGTTTAAAAAATTATTTTATTTATTTACTTACTTTTTAATATTTTTGGCTGTGTTGGTTCTTCTTTGCTGTGCCTGGGCTTTTCTCTAGTTGTGGGGAGTGGGGCTACTCTTCCTTGTGGTGCACGGGCTTCTCAGTGTGGTGGCTTCTCTTGTTGCAGAGCATGGGCTCTAGGCAGCCGGGCTTCCGTAATTGCAGAATGTGGGCTCAGTAGTTGTGGCTTACAGGCTCTGGAGTGCAGGCTCAGCAGTTGTGGCGCATGGGCTTAGTTGCTCTGCAGCATGTGGGATCTTCCTGGACCAGGGATGGAATCCGTGCCCCTTGCACTGGCAGGCGGATTCTTAATCACTGCACCACCAGGGAAGTCACCTTATAGTTGTTTTTTACTTTTTAATTAGTATTTGCCTCTCATTATGGGACTTTAAACCTTTTGTGTATGCAATGACAATTGCTATATGCAGTCTTCTGGTAAAATTTTGTTAAGCTTTTTATTCCTTGTGCATATTTGCTCTTTCTTTTTAAAAATTTTTATTTTACATTGGAGCATAGTGGATTAACAATGTTGTGTTAGTTTCAGGTGTACAGCAAAGTGATTCAGTTATACATGTACGTGTATTTATTCTTTTTCAAATTCTTTCCCCATTTAGGTTATTAGAGAATACTGTGCAGAATTCCCTGTGTTATACAGTAGGTCCTTGTTGGTTGTCCATTTTAGATATAGTAGTCTGTACATGTCAGTCCTAATCTCCCAATCCATCCCTCCCCCTACTCCCCCCCCAGTAACCATAAATTCATTCTCTAAGTCTGTGAGTCTGTTTTGTAAATAAGTTAATTTGTATCACTTTTTTAGACTCTGCATATAAATAATATCATAGGATATTTGTCTTCCTTTGTTTGACTTACTTCACTTAGTATGATAATATCCAGGTCCATCCATGTTGCTGCAAATGGCATTATTTCATTCTTTTTAATGGCTGAGTAATATTCCATTGTATATATGTACTGTACCACATCTTCTTTATCCATTCCACTGTAGATAGACATTTAGGTTGCTTCCATGTCCTGGCTAGTGTAAACAGTGCTGCAATGAAAAATGGGGTGTATGTATCCTTTTGAAGTGGGCTTGCTTGATCATATGGTAACTCTATTTTTAGTTTTTTAACCTCCATACTATCTTCCATAGTGGTTGCACCAATTTATATTCCCACCAACAGTGTAGGAGGGTTTCCTTTTCTCCACAGCCTCTCCAGCATTTTTGTTTGTGGATATATTGATCATGGCCATTCTGACTGGTGTGAGGTGATACCTCATTGATTTGCATTTCTCTAATAATTAGCAATTTTGAGCATCTTTTTCATGTGCCTCTTGACCATCTGTATGTCTTCTTTGGATACATGTCTATTTAGGTCTTCTGTCCCGTTTTTTTTTTTTTAAACCAATAATTGGTTTTATTTTTTCTCATGTAATAGGAAGTCTGGAAATAACAAATCCAGGGCTAGTGCATACACCCAAAGAAGCCACTGGAGAACCAGGATCACTGTGATTTTTCTGCAGTATCTCCCCCTTAGCCTGTGGCTTGCATCTTCACGGTCATAAGAGGGACTTTTAACACAAGGTACTGAATCTCCTTTCAAAGTGAGAAGTAAAGAGAAGAGCAAGAAAAAATAGAAAACGCAGAGAAGAATCCAAGTAAGAATGAATCTTTTTCAAGAGCTTTTTTACGGCCCATACAGTGATAGCTGCTTATTCGTCAATGGCCAGGCTGTGGACAAGGACTGTACTAGTTCCATTTTTTGATTGGGTTGTTTGTTTTTTGATATTAAGCATCATGAGCTGTTTGTATGTTTTGGAGATTAATGTTTTGTCAGTCACTTTGCAAATATTTTTCTCCCATTCTGAGAGTTTTCTTTTTACTTTGTCTATGGTTTCCTTTGTTGAGCAAAAGCTTTTGAGTGTAGTTAGAGGCCACTTTATTTTTCACATTATTTCCATTACTCTAGGAGACCACTCAAAAAAGATTTTGCTGTGATGTATGTCAAAGAGTGTTCTGCCTATGTTTTCCTTTAAGAGTTTTATAGTATCCAGTCTTACGTTGAGGTTTCTAATCCATTTTGAGTTTATTTTGGTGTATGGTGTTAAAGAATGTTCTAATTTTATTTTTTTTACATGCAGCTGTCCAGTTTTCCCAGCACCAGTTTTTGAAGAGACCATTTATTCCTTCATTGTATAGTCTTGCCTCCTTTGTCATAGATTAATTGACCACAGGTGCATGGGTTTATTTCTGGGCTTTTTTCCTGTTCCGTTGATCTATATTTCTGTTTTTGTGCTCATACCATACTCTTTTGATGACTGTAGCTTTGTATTACAGTCTGAAGCCAGGAAGCCTGATTCCTCCAGCTCCATTTTTCTTTCTCATGATTGCTTTGGCTATTCAGAGTCTTTTGTGTCCGCATACAAGTTTTAAGATATTTTGTTCTAGATCTGTGAAAAAATACCATTGATAATTTGATAGGGATTTCATTGAATCTGTAGACTGCTCTGAGTAGCATAGCCTTTTTGACAGTATTGATTCTTCCAGTCTGAGAACCTGGTATATCTTTCCATCTGTTTGTGTCATCTTCAATTTCTTACAGTTTTTGGAGTACAGGTCTATTGTCTCCTTAGGAAGATTTATTCCTAGGTATTTTATTCTTTTTGATGTGATTGTTCTTTTGTTTTTGATCTTTTGCTATATGAATTTTCTTTAATTTGCTTTTAGTTTCACCAGTGATTTGAAAGGAACTCTGTAACTGTTTTAATTAATTTTATAATAGTTTTGATAAGTTTTATTTTTAGTGAAAAGAACTTTTAGCATATATTTCTCCAACTATTAAAGTAAAAAATACTATGGTATATTTGATTTTCCTTTCCCCCACAGTCATTGTGAGGATCACCTGGGTTTAGACCCACATGCCATGAAATGATTGGACATTCTACATCCTATTTTTCAATACGTGGCAGTGGTGGAATATATTACTGCTTAGCAATATTTGCAGTCCCTCCTCAGAGGAGGGTTATACACTCTTTGCCTGTTAACTGATTTCAGGTAGGAGCATATGGTTTGCTTTGGCTAATACAGTTTTGAACAGAAGCATCCTGTGACGGTCTCAGGCAGAAACTTAGGAGCCAGAATGTGCTCTGCCATCCTGTTTTCCCTCTGTCACCATGAATGGTGTGTTCTGGATGGTTTCTGTTCCCTCATGGGTGCTGTTGGCCTGAAGGTGACTATTATGCACAAAGCCTCACGGTTGATCAGCTGTGGACATACCCTGTGAGTAAGAAAAATTAACCTCGGATTTTACAGGCTACTTGGAGTTTAGGATTATTTGTTACCTCAGCATTAGTTAGCTTCCCCGACTGATACAAGGATGTTTGGAGAAGTGTCTGACATGAACTTTGGAATTAATTTGCCCTCAGAAAATTAATTTAGTAAAATCTATCCATAATGTGGTAATTGTCTATTTTGGTAGTTAAGCAAGAGCTTGTCAATGTGTTCCAGAATGTCCAAGACCTGTCCTGGGGCAAAGCAGCTCTGCTTCACAGGACAGAAATTAGTGGTCTCCTCAACTGATAGAGAGGCGCTTGAGAGCCAAATATTCAATAATGCAGGGTTTTTGTCCTTATCCTGAAGGCAGCAAGAATCTGGTAGATGGTCTTAAACACTCATTTCTCCATTCAACAAATAAGTACTGAACAATGATATGTTCATCATTAGTTTAGTGATGACATCAGCTGTGAGCAAAATAGTGTTCCTTCCTTGTGGCAAGATGACCAGCCATGCCCCTGACCCTGGGGGGACACCAGTACACCCAGCTCAAAAATCTCAGAGGACTGTCCCTGCTTATTGCCTTCAAAGTTACTGTGAGAAATTTTGGATCAACACTTGGTGGTGTAATTCATTCCACAAGAAAGTATGGAGCTATGTGCACGATGTATAACACAGTCAGCTTAGAAAAACAAGATCTGAATGATTTGGGCCAATTTTCCAGTTTAGACAAAAAACATTATAAGCTTGAAAGCTATCTTGTGATTAAAATAAATGTTGAGGTTTTGATGAGAGGAATTTAAATAATCTTTGTAATTGATTTTGTGTTCCTTGTCCTGATATCGTAGCTGCTTAAGTTAGTAAAAAGAAAAATTCTAGTTATTAGAAATGGAGTTGTCCAAAGAAAATCCCCTGAAAATTTTGTAATAAAACAATACTGTCAAGATGACCTATTTTAAAAGGCAGAAGGAAAAGTGCATTTAAAGAAAGTGAACAGAGGAGGGAGCTGCAGATAGAATTTTAGCTATGTGGATACAACTGTTTTTACATTAGAGGCTTCTGATATATGCTAATATAAATGCTTACATTCATTTAAAAACTGTATTACACATAAAATTATATGTTTCTGTATCTATGAACTAGGAATGTTTGAGGGGAGAAATAATGTCACGAGGTTAATTCTAGATTTGTCCTTAAAGACATCTGTGCTTAGAAATGAAGTCACTATTTTATAGGTAAACTATGTTTCTCAGGTTACTCCAATCTGGGTGGGCAAAATAGAATAGTAATGACAATTAAAAAGAAGAAACAGGGACTTCCTAGGTGGTGCAGTGGTTAAGAATACGCCTGCCAATGTGGGGGACACAGGTTCAATCCCTGCTCCAGGAAGATCCCACATGCTGTGGGGAACAACTAAGCCTGTGCACCACAAGTATTGAGCCTACACTCTAGAGCCTGAGAGCCACAACTACTGAGCCCATGTGCTGCCTACTGAAGCCTGTGCACCTAGAGCCAGTGCTTTGCAACAAGAGAAGCAACTGCAATGAGGAGCCCGTGAACCACAATGAAGTGTAGCCCCTGCTTGCCGCAACTAGAGAAAGCCCGCGCACAGTGACGAAGACTCAACACAGCCAATACATACATACATACATACATACATAAGTAAATAACTTTAAAAAATAAAAATAAAAAAAAAAGAAACATTCTCTGGCTCTATTGCTATTCACTGCATGGACACTTATCTCTTTGATGTTCCTGCTAAAAATTGTCTTACATGCGATATAACACCTGCTATTTGCCTCCTCTTTCACTTTGGTTTGCTGGTGATGTCTTCTATGTGCAGTACTTAGATAAGACTCAGTGTAGGTGTCATTGCTACTGCTTCTGGGAGATACTGTCCTGCCATATTGACATAGGTGGAACTAATATCCGTGCCAAGGTACTCTTGTCACTGCCAATACTGCTGGCATAGGATCCATTGACTACAAAATATTGTCACCACTGCCACTTATATATAGCTCCTTTATCCTCTACTCATTTTTCATCCTAAATAGACCTCTTTAGTCTTATTTCCATCAGGCCTCAAAATATGCTCATTCTTGCTTATGTTCTATAATAAAGGCAGTTTAAAATTAAGCTTGGATCTCAGAGACTTCTAGGACAACTGTATTGTTATTATTTGCAAAAGTCAGATATGGATGGGGGCCCCTATCACTGAGGATACATGAGATAACATAATCTAGCCTGAACTGGCTCATGGAGGTGAGGATGAAAATATTTCCAGCAATATCTGCAAATAACCCATTATTTGTAAATTTCCTTGTCATTCAAATACACAAATAGAGTTGTATAGTATTGCTCTCTCGTCTAACACCAATTCTATTCTATGCATGTGAACAGGCTTAATTTAGGCAACATTTACCTCTAGAGGTAATTCGTTCCCTTTGGGATGTATATAAAAATCTTTCAAATGCTGAACACTACCTTTCCCTCCCTTTCTCTTCTTTTCTTCTTCCATGTCTTTTTTCCTTCCTCCCTTCCTCTTTCTCTCCTTCCTGCCTTCCTTCCTTCCTCCCTCTCTTCCTTCCTTTCTTCCCCTCTCCCTCCTTCTCTCCTTCCCTCTCTCCCTCTCTCTTTCTCTCTTTCTTTCTCTTTTATAAGACAATTCTCCATGACTCTCATGTTTCTGCATGCCTTGTGAGCAAAGGCATTGACCATCTCTGGCCTGGATTATCTTTTCAAGGATGTTTATATAGCAAACAGCATTGAAAGATGAAGAGAGTGTCTTTCCCTGGAGCAAAAAAGCAGGGTTGTTTACTGTCCAGTATCATAAAGGTAATGATTTAATTTGGGGCAAAGAAATCAGGCAGGCTTACTGCCCATTATAGAAGATTCAAGTTCCCTATGCCTAAGGTTTCCGTGCTTGATGAAGACACACTGCCTGTGCAACATCCACGTGGACCCTCTACAGTGCCCCTGTGAGACAAAGGAGACAAGGGGAACTGGCACAAATGTGATCCACAGGCTACTTGCTGTGCCTTTGTCTCTGACTCAGTAGTCTTATGTCTCCTGCCAGCACACACGAAACTGTGCCAGGCGAAGCTCTATTAGCTTCCAAGTAAGGTAAAATCTCAAGCTCGTCACGGTTCCTGACTCTTAAAGAGAGAGATGTGAGCTTCTCAGCATTAAGATTTCTTTAAAATAAAACCAAAGGCAAAGGAAAGAATCTCTGAGCTAGAGATATATCAACAGAATCCTCAAAACCCTGAAAGTAAAGAGAACAAAGAACAATTAAAAAAACAGAACAGAATCTCCAGGGACCTTGGGACAACAACAAAAGGTGTAGCATATGTGTAATAGGAATACCAGAGGAGAAGAAAGAGAGAAAGAAGAAATATTGAAACAATAATGACTGAGAATTCCTGCAAATTAACCAGACACCAAAACACAGATCCAGGAAGCTCAGAGGACATGTTTCTGAAAGCTTAGAAATATATAGGCTATTTAGTTTGGTTGATTTCTGACAGAAGAAACTATGATACTGTATTCACAGATCTTTTTCCTTAAAGAGTTTCAGTTTGTAACAGATTAATTCTTAAACATATTAGGTAGTGGAAATTCTGATTTTCTCATTAATTTCAGGCTTTATCTCTGTAAAATAAAGCTACTCATAGTTTTTCAAATGTTTGAAGTCAGCTATCATAGCCTATCTCATCTTCAGTCTTCTATTTGAACTAAAATGTCTCCATTCCTTTGATGAAATTTCTTCAATTCTCATGTGAACTGGTTTTGAGTCCAATCACCATCCTATACTCCCCTTTCAAATTTCTACTATAATATGTGGCATCCAGTATTTCTATATACTAGCAAGTTTCAATTGTTCAATTGCAAACTGAAAAAAACCCTATACAATTTAAAATAGTTCCACAAAAAATAATTTAGGATAATTCTAGCTAAAAGCATGTATAGAATCTACACGCTAAAGCTAAAAAAAGACTCAGTAACTTAATAAAAAAGACCCAAATGAGTGAAGAGAGATACCATGTTCAAGGGTTAGAAGACTGGATATAATTAAGATATCTTTTTTCCTCAAACTGATATACAGATTTAAATGAATTCAAATAAAAATCCAATAAGGATATTTTGTAGACACAGGCAAGCTGATTCTAAAGTTACATGTAAAGGCACAGGAACTGCAATAGAACAATTCTGAAAAAAAAAAAAACAAAAGAATGAAGTAGAATAACTATAGTACTTGATTTTGACTTTAGATAAAGCCACAGTGATCAAGATAGTGTGGTACTGGTGAAACAATGGACTCATCAATCAATGGAATAGAATAGTCTGAAAACAGATGCACAAATACATAGTCAATTGATTTCTGACAAAGGTGCACCGGCAATTCAATGAAGAAAGGGTACTTTTTTCAACAAAATGTGTTGGAATAATTGGACATCCATATTCAAAAATATCCTAATTTCACACCTTATGCAAAAGTTAACTCAAAATAGATCACTGATATAAACATGAAATTATCAAGATTTTAGAAGAATACATAGAAGAAAACCTGCATGACCTTGGGTTTGGGAAACAGTTTTCAGATACAACACCAAAGCCTGATCTCTCAAAAAAAATGGATAAATTGAACTTCATCAAAGTTAGAGACATTTGCTCTGTAAAAGAACCCATTAAGAGGATGATAAAGAACAGACTGGAAGAAAACATTTGCAAATCATATAGCTGACAAAACAATGTATCTAGAATATATAAAGAGCTCACAAAACTTGACAGCAAGGAAACAAACACCCAGTGACAAAATAGGCAAAAGGCTTGAATAAATACTTCACCAAATAAGACATACAGATAGCAGATAAGTAAAAAGACGTCAACATCATTAGCCACTAAGGAAGCGTATGTTAAAACAACTATACACTGATTACGATGACTAAAAGAAATAAAAAACCAAACAAAAAGCTAAAACAAAAAATAAAAACAAAAGCAAAAGACCCCTTAACACTACCAAGTACCAGTAAGAATATGCAGTAACTGGGACTCTCATACACTGCTGCTGGGAAATGCAAAATGTCCCAGTCATTCTGAAAAATAATTTGGCTGTTCCTTATAAATGTAAACATCATTTACTATGACCCAGCAACCCCTTTCCCATGTTTTTCCCTAGAGGAATGAAAACTTATGTTCATGCAAAAAACTGTACAAAAAGGTTTATAGCAGTTTTATTCATAATCGCCAAGAACTGAACACAACCCAAGTGTCTTTCAATGGGTGAATACACGAATTGTGGTACCTCCATGTCACAGACTACTCCTTAAGAATAAAAAGAATGAACTATTGATGCACACAATGTGAATGAATCTCAAAGGTATTCTACTAAGTGAAAGAAGTCTCAGAACACTACATACTATATGATTGAATTTGACGGCATCTGGACAGGGCAAAACTACAGAGACAGCAGAGATCAGTGGCTGTGAGGTGCTGGGGGTCTGGGAAGGGCTTGCCTGCAAAAGGGTAGCAGGAGGGAATTTTTTAGGGTAATGAAATTATTTAGCATCTTGATTGCAGAGATGGTTACATGAGTCTATACTGGTCTCAAAATGCAAAGAATTTTACATCAAAAATACTCTCTCCCAAATCTACACGCACATGTGCACATAACATATACGTATGACTATAAACACACATGAACACACATATACACATATATTTTTGATTATGCTGGGAGATTATGCTTGGGTGTATGCATTTGTCAAAATTCATCAATACTTAAAATGGGTACATTTCTTTCTAAATTGTAGCTGAATAAATCTAATTAAAAAAATGTGGCAACCAGACAGAACAGAAAAGAACTGAACCTAATGCTTTGAGTAATAATTAATCAACATCAGGTAGAACTGGACAGTTCTCTACCTAGTTATATGCTCTGTTGAGATCCATGAATTTTATTAATAAGATATGCAATGATATTTATTGGGCAACCACAATAGGCAGAGTACTATGCCATGTGATATAAGAAATAGAGATGGTTTCTGCCTTTTGAAATATTCTCAAATAACCGTAAAAGAAATAGTATAAATATGTCATATGGAAACAGAACAGACAACATAAATTCCTGTACTTTTCTGCCTCACCTATGAAGTTATAAACTCTCTGAATATCAACAGCAGTTATTGGGAAATGTAAACTACTTTTTAAGAGATGGCAATAGTTCAACTAAACAAAAATAATTGCATTTAGGTAGTTTGAAATTAAAGCAAGTCATGGAAAATATTAGCTTGTAAGATTAACCGGTTTGAAAGAGTTTTAAACTATGAATCTCTTTCAGGGAAAAACAATCTGAGATTCTGTTAATATGGACACTTTTAACTATATTCAACAAACATTATCTACATTATTTGGGTTTTGGGTCCATGTAATAGCTGACATTACCTCTTGTACCCCAAACACATATGTTTCACGAAATATATGTTTTATGCAATCACTTGTGCACTGGGAAATAGATGCGATGAACTGGAGCAAAGGGAAGCTGTTGTGACTGTAAGAGGAAGAGTGATTAGTGTCACAATTCACCATGGGAAAAAAAGGATGGGTGAAATCTTCTGCAGGATTTATTCTGCTTATGTTGCCTTCTTAGGAAGAAATTTTGATAACCATCTGTTTTGCATTAGGATATATACGAATATTGAGATGTTGAATTTTTTTTACAATAAATTCTCTTTTGTTTTTTGAGAAGTTGATTTGTAAACTTGTAAACTTCTTTTTTAAGTAACAAAATTGGTGATGTTTTTAGGAAGAAATGAAAAATACTCTGCAGAAATTTTAAAACATTGAGATATAATTGACACATAATATTGTGTTACTTTTAGGTGTACAGTATGATTTGATATATGTACATATTGCAAAACGATCACTAGAATAAGCTTAGTGGGTTTTTTTTTTCATAAACATAAAAGTTTTTTTAATGGTTGCAGTCATATGTATGTGAGCATTTGGAGAAGGCCTGGCAATAAGGAGTTTCTTTAAATGGTGTTTTTATCTTATTTTTTTAAGAACTGAAAAAAAATCACACATGGATTTATTTTTTTTTAAGGCAAATAGTTCAAGGGGGACAGATTGTGAAGTAAGTGTCTTTCTTGCCTCAAGCTGCCAGTTCCCATTCTTCTCCCTAGTGGCATCCACTATTACCATTTTCTTGTTTGTTATATATTCTTTCTCTTACACAAGGAATAGCATCCTATACATACTCTTGCTCCTTTATTTATTTACTTGATCTATTTTGGAAATTGTTCCAACATTGGAAAATGTTCCAATTGGTACATACAATTCCTCCTTAATAGATGTTTTTAACTATCTTTTTTTTTAAGCTGTTTATTGGAATATAATTGCTTTACACTCTTGTACCAGCTTATGAGGTACACCAAAGTGAATCAGCTCTATTTATACACATATCCTTATATCCCCTCCCTCTTGTGACTACCTCCCCCCCCCTCCCCCCCCCCCCCCCCCCGCCCTGTCCGGCACTCTAAGGCATCACCCATCATTGAGTTGATCTCCCTTTGTTATATAGCAACTTCCCACTGGCTATCTATTTTACAGTTGGTAGTATATACATGTCTATGCTACCCTCTCACTTTGTCCCAGCTTCCCCTTTGCTCCCCCCATCCCATGTCCTCAAGTCTGTTCTCTGTATCTGCATCTTTATTCTTGCCCTGTCACTGGGTTCATCAGTACCATTTTTTTAGATTCCATATACATGAGTTACCATATGGTATTTGTTTTTCTCTTTCTGGCTTTCTTCACTCTGTATGACAATCTCTAGGTCTATCCACCTCACTACAATGAACTCAATTTCATTCACATTTATGGCTGAGTAATATTCCATTGTATATATGTGCCACATCTTCTTTATCCATTCATCTGTTGATGGGCATTTAGGTTGCTTCCACTTCCTGGCTGTTTTAAATAGTGCTCCAATGAACATTATGGTACATATTTCTTTTTGGATTATGGTTTTCTCTGGGTATATGCCCAGGAGTGGGATTACTGGATCATATGGTAGTTCCATTGTTAGTTTTTTAAGGAACCTCCAAACTGTTTTCCATAATGGCTATATCAACTTACATTTCCACCAACAGTGCAGGAGGGTTCCCTTTTCTCCACACCCTCTCCAGCATTTATTGTTTCTAGATTTTTTGGTGATGGCCATTCTGACTGGTGTCAGGTGATACCTCATGGTGGCTTTGACTTGCATTTCTCTAATGATTAGTGATGTTGAGCATCTTTTCATGTGTTTGTTGCCCATCTGTATGTCTTCTATGGAGAAACGTCTACTTAGGTCTTCTACCCATTTGTGGATTGGGTTATTTACTTTTTTGGTATTAAGCTGCATGAGCTGCTTATATATTTTGGAGATTAATCCTTTGTCCGTTGCTTTGTTGGCAAGTATTTCTCCCATTCTGAGGGTTGCCTTCTAGTCTTGTTTATGGTTTCTTTTGCTGTGCAAAAGCTGTTAAGTTTCATTAGGTCCCATTTGTTTATTCTTGATTTTATTTCCATTATTTTAGGAGATGGGTCCAAAAGGATCTTGCTTTGATGTATGTCATAGAGTGTTCTGCCTATGTTTTCCTGTAGGAGTTTTATAGTGTCTGGCCTTACATTTAGGTCTTTAATCCATTTTGAGGTTTTTTGTGTGTGTATGGTGTTAGGAAGTGTTCTAGTCTCATTCTTTTTCATGTTGCTGTCCAATTTTCACAGCACCACTTATTGAAGAGGCTTTTTTCCATTGTATATTCTTGCCTCCTTTGTCAAAGATAAGATGCCCATGTGTGCATGGGTTTACCTCTGGGTTCTCTATTCTGTTCCACTGATCTACATTTCTGTTTTTGTCCCATTATCATACTGTCTTGATCACTGTAGCCTTGTAGTATAGTTTGAAGTCAGGAAGCCTAATTGCACCAACTCCATTTTTCCTTCTCAAGATTGCTATGGCTATTTGGGGTCTTTTGCATTTCCATACAAATCATAGGATTTCTTGTTCTAGTTCTGCGAAAAATGCTGTTGGTAATTTGATAGGGATTGCATTGAATCTGTAAATTGCTTTGGGTAGTACAGTCATTTTCACAATGTTGATTCTTCCAATCCAAGAACATGATATGTCCCTCCATCTATTTTTGTCGTCTGATTTCTTTCATCAGTGTCTTCTAGTTTTCTGCATACAAGTCTTTTGCCTCCTTAGGCAGGTTTATTCCTAGATATTTGATTCTTTTTGTTGCAATGGTAAATGGGAGTGTTTCCTTAATTTCTCTTTCTGCTCTTTCATTGTTCGTGTATAGGAATGCAAGAGATTTCTGTGCATTAATTTTGTATCCTGCTACTTTACTAAACTCATCGATTAGTGCTAGCAGTTTTCTGGTAGAGTCTTTAGGGTTTTCTATGTATAATATCATGTCATCTGCAAAGAGTGACAATTTTACTTCTTCTTTTCCAATTTGGATTCCTTTTATTTCATTTTCTTCTCTGATAGCTGTGAATAAAACTTCCAAAACTATGTTGAATGATAGTGTTGAGAGTGGGCACCCTTGTCATGTTCCTGTTCTTGGAGGGAATGCTTTCAGTTTTTCACCATTTAGAATGATGTTGGCTTTTGGTTTGTCATATGTGGCTTTTATTATGTTGAGGTAATTTCCTTCTATGCCCATTTTCTGGAGAGTTTTTAATCATAAATGGATGTTGAATTTTGTCAAAAGCTTTTTCTGTATCTATTGAGATGATCATATGGTTTTCATCCTTTGTTAATCTGATGTATCACATTGTTTGATTTGTGTATATTGAAGAATCCTTGCATTCCAGGGATAAATCCCACTTGATTATGGTGTATGATCTTTCTAATGTGCTGTTGAATTCTGTTAGCTAATATTTTGTTGAGGATCTTTGCATCTATATTCATCAGTGATATTAGCCTGTAATTTTTTTTTGTGTGACATCTTTGCCTGGTTTTGGTATCAGGGTGATGGTGGCCTTGTAGAATGAGTTTGGGAGTGTTCCTCCTTCTGCTATGTTTTGGAAGAGTTTGAGAAGGACAGGTGTTAGCTCTTCTCTAAGTGTTTGATAGAATTCACCTGTGAAGCCATCTGGCCCTGGGCTTTTGTTTGTGGGGAGATTTTTATTCACAGTCTCAATTTCTGTCCTTGTGATTGGTCTGTTCATAGTTTCTATTTCTTCCTGGTTCAGTCTTGGAAGCTTGTACTTTTCTAAGAATGTATCCATTTCTTCCAGGTTATCCAATTGATTGGCATATATTTGCTTGTACTAGTCTCTCATGATCTTTTGTATTTCTGTGGTGTCAGTTGTTACTTCTCCTTTTTCATTTCTAATTCTGTTGATTTGTGTCTTCTCCCTTTTTTTGCTGATGAGTCTGGCTAATGGTTTGTCAATTTTGTTAATCTTCCCAAAGAATCAGCTTTGAGTTTTATTGATCTTTGCTATTGTTTCCTTCATTTCTTTTTCATTTATTTCTGCTCTGATCTTTATGGTTTCTTTCCTTCTGCTCACTTTGGGGTTGTTTTGTTCTTCTTTCTCTAATTATTTTAGTTGTGAGGTTAGATTGTTTATTCGATATTTTTCTTGTTTCTTGAGGTAGGACTGTATTGCTGTTAAACTTTCCTCTTAGAACTGCTTTTGCTGTGTCCCATAGGTTTTGAGTTGTAGTGTTTTCATTGTCATTTGTTTCTAGGTATTTTTTGATTTCCTCTTTGATTTCTTTAGTGAGTTCTTGGTTGTTTAATAGTATTTTGTTTAGCCTCCGTACATTTGTGTTTTTTTTTTTCCCGTTTTTTTCCTGTAACTGATATCTAGTCTCATGGCATTGTGGTCTGAGAAGAGGCTTGATATGCTTTCAATTTTCTTGAATTTAGCAAGACTTGATTTCTGACCCAGGATGTGATCAATCCTGGAGAATGTTCCGTATACACTTGAGAATAAAGTGCATTCTGCAGCTTTTGGATGGAATGTCCTATAAATATCAATTAAGTTGAGATGGTCTAATGTGTCATTTAAAGCTTGTGTGTCCTTATTTATTTTCTGATGGATGCTCTGTCCATTGATGTAAGTGGGGTGTTAAAGTCTCCTACTATTATTGTGTTACTGTCGATTTCCCCTTTTATGGCTGTTAGCATTTGCCTTATGTATTGAGGTGCTCCTATGTTGGGTGCATAGATATTTACAATTGTTTTGTGTTCCTCTTGGATGGATCCCTTGATCATTATGTAGTGTCCTTCCTTGTCTCTTGTGATAATCTTTAAGCCTAATTTGTCTGATATGCGTATTGCTACTCCAGCTTTCTTTTGATTTCCATTTGCATGGAGTATCATTTCCCATCCCCTTACTTTCAGTCTGGATGTGTCCCTAGGTCTGAAGTGGCTTTCTTGAGGGCAGCATATATAATGGTCTTGTGTTTGTATCCATTCAGCCAGTCTGTGTCTTTTGGTTGGAACATTTAATCCATTTACATTTAAGCTGATTATTGACATGTGTGTTCCAATTACCATTTTCTTAATTGTTTTGGGTTTGTTTTTGTAGGTCTTTTCCTTCTCATGTGTTTCCTGCGTAGAAAATTTCCTTAAACAATTGTTGTAAGGCTGGTTTGGTGGTGCTGAATTCTCTTAACTTATGCTTATCTATAAAGCTTTTTATTTCTCTGTCAAACCTGAATGCGATTCTTGCTGGGTAGAGTATTCTTGGCTGTAGGTTTTTCTCTTTCAGGACTTTCAGTATATCCTGCCATTCCCTTCTGGCCTGCAGAGTTTCTGTAGAAAGGTCAGCTGTTATCCTTATGGGTTTTCCCTTATATATTATTTGTTGCTTTTCTCCTGCAGCTTTTAATAGTTTTTCTTTGTGTTTAATTGTCATCAGTTTGATTAATATGTGTCTTGGTGTATTTCTCCTTGGGTTTATTCTGTATGGGACTCTCTGTGCTTCTTGGACTTGATTATTTCCTTTCTCATGTTGGGAAAGTTTTCCACTATAATCACTTCAAATATTTTCTCAGACCCTTTCTTTGTTTCTTCTTTTTCTGGAATGCCTATAATTCAAATGTTGGTGCACCTAATGTTGTCACCAAGGTCTCTGAGACTGTTTTCCATTCTTTTTATTCTTTTTTCTTTTTCCTGCTCCTTGGCAGTTATTTCCCCCATTCTCTCTTCCAACTCACTTACTCATTCTTCTGCCTCTGTTATTCTGCTGTTTAAACTATCTAGAGTATTTTTAATTTCAGTTATTTTGTTTCCTTTACTGTTTGTTTGCTCTTTAGTTCTTCTGAGTCCTTATTAACTGTTTCTTGTATCTTCTGTATTTTGTTATCAAGATTTTGTATCATCTTTACTATCATTACTCTGAATTCTTTTTCAGGCAATTTTCTTATTTCCTCTTCATTCATTTGGTCTTGTGGGTTTTTTTCCTGCTCCTTTGCCTGCAAGGTGTTATTTTGTTTTTTCATTTTGTTTATTTTATACTGTTTGCTGTCTCCTTTCCCCATGCTGCTTAGTAGTAATTCCTCTTGTTTCTGCTCTCTACTCTCTGTCATGGGGTTGGTCCAGTGTCTTGAGTAGGCTTCCTGGTGGGAGGGTATGGTGCCTGCTTTCTGGTTTGTGGATCTGAGTCTTTTCTCTCTGATGAACAGGGCCATGTCAGGTGGTGTGTTTTAGGATATCTGTGAGCTCAATATGGCTTTAGGTTTTCTGTGTGCTGATGGGAGGGTTTGTGTTCCTGTCTTGTTTGTAGTTTGATTTGAGGTATCTAGCACTTACAGCTGCAGACAGTCAGGCAAAGCTAGGTCTTAGACTCTGATATAAGGGTCCATGAGAATTCTCTGCAGTTAATTTTACCTGTGGCTGAGGACTCTCTAGTGGTCCAGCATCCTGGATTCAGTGTTCCCACCCGAGAGTCTGCAACTTAACTTCTGGTTGAGTAATCCAGACTTCAGAGGTTGCCAGTTATGTCAGGAGCTTTGCAGTCCTTTCTGATGTGCAAGGTTTTCTGCTGGTGTTCAGCTGGTTTTCTGTGGGAATTATTGCATCTTTTGATGTATTCCAGATGCATCTGTGGGGAGGTATGCATTTCACATATTTCTACTTCACTGCCATCTTTTCCTCCTCTCATCTTTTTTTATGACTGACTAGTATTCCATTGTGTGTGTGTGTGTGTGTGTATGTGTGTTTGTGTGTGTACCATATCTTTAGTCATTCATACATTGGTGGGCACTCAGGTTGTTCCCATACCTTGGTTACTGTACATAATGTTGTAATGAACATGGGGGTAGAGGTATATTTCAGATTAATGTTCTTCATATTTTTTTTGGAGAAATACCCAGAAGTGGGATAGCTGGATCATATGGTAGATGAACTATGTTCTTCAATACCATAGCTGCTTCTTGGAGGCAGAATCAAGAGCCTTCCTGGTGGGAGGGTCTGGTGCCTGCTTTCTGGTTTGTGGATCTGAGCCATTACCACCTTGCATTCAATAACTTCTTTTTCCCTAAAAAAATAGATTATTGACCCAAGGGTCTATGAAACTATTCCATAAATGGGCTTTATGGGATTTTTTGAAATTCTTGGAATTTGAGGGGAAGTGTTTCTTTTGGCCATGCTGCACAGCTTGTGGGATCTCAGTTCCCCGACCAGGGATTGAACTGAGCCCTCAGCAGTGAGAGCATGGAGTCGTAACAGTGGACCACCAGGGAATTCACTTGGGCGGAAATTTTTGTATCTATAGCAATGCGTATAATTTTTTAAGAAGAGAGTCCATGTTTCCCAGATTCTCAAAAGCATCAATGATCTCTGAAACAGTGAGAATTACTGGCCTAGGACATAAAATCCAAGTATGTGCATAAGCCCTTAATACTTGAGTCCAAAAATACTTTCTTCTGTCCCATGTTCTCACATGACTAAGATCCAGCCACACAAAAAAATAATATGCATTTTGATTGTGTTGTATACTTTAGGGCCTTCCTCCCTTACTCTAAAAATTCCTTCTGACAAGGAGGGAAGGCCTTCTGACAAGGAGGGAAGGCCTTGAGAAAATGGTCAAAATATCATCTCTCCTGAGAAAACCCTTCTTAACTTGTTAGAATTTTCCCCTCTGCAGGGATTTTAGAATAGTGAGAATGTATATAAGGCTGCCACCAGTAGAAGGTCAGATGGAGGAGGTATAGGGTTGGATATGGAGCACATGGAAATGAACTGAGGTATGGATGCAGAACAAGGTTAATCATTGAGGGTGCAAGACTCTGCAGGAGCAATGGCTGCAAGTCAAGTTCCTCATGCAAAAGTAGCAGTGGCAGTGGAAGAAGTACTAATGAGCTGTGATACAGAAGCTGGTGTGGTGTGAGGTGTAGCTTCTCGGGGTCAGTGGTGGCAGCAGTTATTTCCTGCCCAGACAGTCCTGTGGAGGGCGGGCACTGTTGCTAGCAGCCTTGCTTTGAGCCCTCCTAAAGTTTTAGTCAACTTACTAGTATCCTTCAAACACTTTTTGTTATGGAAAGTTTCAAACACACAAAAATAGAGATGAGATTTCAGGTTTGATTTTTAACAAGAATGCTTCAAAGGTGATACTTCCAATTGCAATAAATCAGGAGGCAGATAATGGTCCACTGTTTCTCTTTTTGTGTTGATTATCAAGTGGGTTCAGGTGTTATCAATCTGGTCCATGGAGTATAAGGTTCCAATCAGCCTTTTTCCTACTAGCTTTTTTGGCATTAAGATTGCCATGAGATGAATAGGAAATTAAAGTATTCCAAGGACAGAAGGTTTATGGGACAAATTTATATCTATTTATTATACTTTTTCCTAAAACAATTCCCTTCATCTCTTTGGCCTCAGAACTAGTGGCCCTTCCTTTTTAATAAATGACTCCTTCAAATGTCAGAGTGAACAAGCCATCTTAGAAGTTTATAGTTAACAAGACTATATGTTTAAAGTTGCTAAGAAAAAAAGTTTATAATAGCAAAACAACAAATGTTTGAGTATGTGTATGTTCATCAGTGCCAAGCATTTGAAATATATCGTTTGAATTACTACTACACCAGGTTTTATAGAGGAAATAGCATAATATAAGGATATACCCTTATGGATTAGCTGCTATGGGATTATCAAAATATCTGTAAGAAACTGCAAACTTGTTTGAGTTTTTTGTGTCCTATATCAAGGGGAGATGAGGTAAAAATCTGTTCTGCTGTTGTTCAGTATGATCTAAGTTTTCTTTGAAAGTCAACTTAAAAAAATACAGATATTTTCCTCATTAGTATAATACATGCTCATAAATATAAATAAAATGTATAAATGAATCTATTAGAATATAATTTGAAAATTCTGAAAAGAAAAAAGAAAAAACAGATTATTCATAACTTATCACCCAGAGATATTCACTTTTTAATATTTTTGGTGAATTTCTAGTCCCATTTTTCTAACTACATTTTTCCCCATAGTTGAGGCACTTCTACATGTAAAGTACTTGAAACAGTGTTTGGTATGTAGTAGGTGTTCAGTAAAGGTTAGCTATTGACATTATCATATGTTATTTTAAATCCTCTTTCCTGGACTTCCCTGGTGGCACAGTGGTTAAGAATCTGCCTGCCAATGCAGGGGACTTGGGTTCGAGCCCTGGTCTGGGAAGATCCCACATGCCTCGGAGCAACAAAGCCCATGTGCCGCAACTACTGAGCTCTGAGCTCTAGAGCCTGCGGGCCACAACTACTGAGCTTGAGTGCTGCAACTACTGAAGCCCAAGAGTCTAGAGCCCATGCTCCATAGCAAGAGTAAGCCACTGCAATGAGAAGCCCGAGAACTGCAACGAAGGGTAGCCCTCACTCACCACAACTAGAGAAAGCTTGTGTGCAGCAACAAAGACCCAATGCAACCAAAAATAAATTAATTAATTAATAAAAAAATCCTCTCTCCTAACTTTGATAACAAAAATATTTTTTCATGTTATAACTAATGTCTTATGAATGTATTTTAAGCTGTAGATATCCATTGTGTGGATATGACATAATATATTTAACCATTCCTTATTTTTAGATTTTTAAATAATATCCAAATTTTATTTTGTTGTAAATAACAGCATAATTGTATATTTGCATAATCCAGTTTCCTAACCTAGAATTTTTTGTAGCATTTAGCAACCAGGCTCATGTCCTCTGTAGAGGGCATTCTGTCCATATTGCAATACTTTTCTTACAGGAAAATCACTTATTTTGATATCTCAACCTTCTGAAATGCAATCCAATGGCAGGAATTCTTCAGTAGAACTTTCTGAGCAGCCAAAGATAATACCATTTAATCCAAACACTAAAGCTACTATATTCAAACTTCTAAGAGAGCGCACAGATGCTATTTTCAGAGTGTATTCATTCTCCATTTATGTGCAAGTTAACCATTTTTTTTTTCAACTGATTTTCTAACATTTAGCAAATAAGAAGTGGGAAATTGGAAGGCAATGTGAGGAAAGTTATCAGATAGAGGCACATTGGAAACTGAAAGAAGTGTAACCGATGGGTTGACAGTGCTGAGGGAGATGGAAAGATTGTAAATTCAGGTGCAAGAATGCAAAAGCACAATACTCTGAGGCCATGTCACGTAAAATTAATGTAAAGAAATAATTTTTCCTTGATTATATTGTATTGGTGAGGCATCATTAGAATCAATAAATATTAGTTGATCTATTTAAATATCTGTGTCAAGAGTAAGGTCAGGAATTCTGTTTAAAGTTTCCTAAATCTCAAATGTAAAGTATTAGCTTAATTTAATAACAAACCTGCTTTGGCTTCTAGTTATTCATAGTCAAAGAAACAAAGCATTTATCAGCCTTTAGTGATTTACATGAATATACAATCCTAGAGGAGATCATCATTGTATTCGATCTAGCAACCCCACATTAATGCAAAAGATCAAGAGAGGAGTCAGATCTAGCTATGCTATTAGCTTGCTGTAAAATCCTGGGAAAGTCATTGGGGGTCTCTTGACCCCCAGTTTCATTATCCACTGAATGAGAACATAATTCCAACGCTCTTGCCAGACTATAAGCACAAACAAGGTCTTATTAATGCCCCAGTTATGACGGCTCTTATCATCCCTCGCTCACGCAGGATCCTAGCCTGCAACTCTGCAAAGCTCCATGCCCTATTATTTCTGATATGCCCATATGGTGGAGTGAGGAGATGTCTCAGATGTTCTCTTCAACAAGTTTGCTTATTTTCCCTTACCTCTTCTTGCTAAGGTGCCTCAACACCACTTCTTTTGCCAATGTCCTTCTTGAGAATGGTGGCTTTCTGGCCATCCACTGGTAATGTTTGAATCCTCAAGTACCCAAAACCACAATAAGCCCATGGTAGAGTGAGGATCAGGCATGGCCTTCCATCAGTTCTGCTCAACATTTTGTTAACACAACACCAAACTTTCCCTCCTTCCTCTCAGAGACTCATGAAGTCATTCATGAAATTAGCTCTTTAATCATGTATCCCCATCAAAGGCTCAAAACCAACTCTCCAGGCTATTGGCAGCTGGCTGCATCCGATTCTCCTCCACTTCTGTCTGTCTTCTCTCCCTAGAGCGTTCATCCTCCTTCCACACCCTCCCACATCCAAAACAATAATCAAACTTTTGTCTAGCAACTCAAGGATACATAGAATGATTCAAAAAGAATTGACCACTTTGAAAAATCTCTATTCGGTATAAAGGTTACATATGTAGTCAATATTCATTTGTAAAGGAATTATTTTTATTGGTTTCTAGTTATTTCTTTGATATGTAAGAGAACAGAATATGGTTATAATCTTTAAGTTCAGTATGGGCCCCTCATGTCACATGTGTGTCATGTCACATGGCACTCATCAGTCCTGTAATCTAACTCATCCCAGACCTTTGTAACATTCACTCTCAATGATTAAAGTGGTTGCCCATGATGCCACTTCATTTCCCCAAGGTGCCAGAAAGCAGTGGTACAAACAAGAGATTCTTGACATGTGAATATGGATGTAAATTTATATCTAGTTTAAATTCTTTTAAATTCACTCTGTAGAGCACCCCTCTTTTTATCCAGCACAACCCACTTAATAACCCTACCCTAATTCTGATTTCCAGTCTGGGATCTGCTGGACTCTGCTACTGAAGCATTAGACCAAAGACTATTTAAAGTTTCTTCCAGCTCTAAATTGCAAGCTTATATACTAAAGACATCATTGTGATTTAGGTGGAGCTGATAAATTAAAAAAAATTAAAGAGAATGAATGATAAGAATGTTATCTGCCATTCTAAGAAGCCCCCAAAGAAAGAAGACATCAGGAAATGATTACTAGAATACCACTTTGGAGCTGGGATTTGAAGGATGAGTAGGATTGGCTGGGCAGAGTTGGGGTAAGGGCAGTCCTCAGGAGAGAGAACCATAGCAGTGTTCTTTCAGGGAAGCACTTTCTCTGCTCTGATTCTGTTGGGTCTTTTCTCATTTTTCTTTGGCTCTTTTCTTTCTTCTTTCTTTCTTTCTTTCTTTCTTTCTTTCTTTCTTTCTTTCTTTCTTTCTTTCTTTTCTTCAGTTTGTTTTTATCAATTACTTTAAGCTTAATCCATCTTTTTACAAATGAATTAGTCTTGTAAACAGAGCAATTTATTTATTGCCAGACCACTAAGCCAAATACAACTCAATCTAGTTGATTAACATTGGTGTTTGCTGTTTCAAAAATTAAAATTTCAACCTGTTTACTATTCTCACAACTTTTCATAGGAAGTAGTATATGAATTTAATGAAGTAGCTCATTAAATTGAATGGTAGTGTTTTTTCTAATGAGCCCTATTTATATTTCTTCTTGCATCGTACTTGTTACTTATTAAATTAATTCCATTTCACATGTCATCTTCAATCATGAAAAATAGAGCTCACTTCCTGCCTCTTTTAAAGCAAAACATCTAGATTTGCTTATTGTAGCATGAGAGTTACTCTAAGGTGAATTCCTTAGTGTATAAGCTAAGATTCCTACTTCTATAGCTACTAGAGAGATCTTATTAAACATCATTTTCATCTGTAATAGCCAAGTTTGGGCCAGAATATATAAAACATTGAACTGAAAATTATATCAGGACTAGCAAAAGACAGTCTAATCTCAATTTTGCATCAGATTTGTATTATTCTTATGAGTTGTGGTCCCTTCAGTTCCACCCTCATTCCTGTTTTGGTGGGAGAGATAGTGCATTTTCAGAGACTTAGGATTTCAAATATGAGCTGCGCTTATTATAACCAAGTTGGTGTCACTTTCTTTGTGGAGCCTTCCCCACTATCCTAGACATTTAATTTCTCCTTCCTAATCCTATACCTTGTGTAGTATGGCACATATCACACTATATTGTAATTATTATAATAATTTACTATTGAACTGTACACTCGAGGGCAGGGGCTGAGCCTCATGCATCCTCAGTACAGTGGGGAATGAGTGAGAAAAATACGTGCTCAGAAACCAACCTGGCTGAGTTCAAATCCAGGTTTAACCACTGCTATGTCTGTGATCTTAATTTTTCTCTAACTCAGTTTTCTCAGCTATAAAGTAGAGATAATAACAACAGATTCTACCTCAGTGTAAGATTAAATGAATTAATACATGTAATTGAGGTCTATTCAAGTTTCAAGGACCTAAACTTAATTTTTTTAAAACATTTTTTCTTATTTAAATCATTTTAATTTTATTTTATTTTTATTTTTTATTTCTTTGAGAAAGCAACTTTGTTAAACAGTTTTGTGACACTTCTTAAGAAAAAAATTTAACATGAAAATAAATGTATTTAAAATGGGAAAGGGGACTTCTCTGGTGGTGCAGTGGTTAAGAATCCACCTGCCAATGTAGGGGACATGGTTCGATCCCTGGTCCAGGAAGGTCCCTTGCACCACAACTACTAAGCCTGCGGTCTGCAGCCTGTGAGCCACAACTACTGAGCCCACGTACGGCAACTACTGAAGCCCGCAAACTCTAGGGCCCATGTCCTGCAACTACTGAAGCATGCACACCTAGAGCCCGTACTCCGCAAGGACAGGTAGCCCCCACTCGCTGAAACTAGAGAAAGCTTGAGCGCAGCAACGGAGATCCAACATAGCCAAAAAAAATTAAATAATAAAATAAATAAATTAAAATGGGAAAGAAATAATGAATTACAAATTGCAAAAAGCAGAAGACTATTAAAGATATAAAATCCAGACAGATAACAAAATACTTAAAAAAATTAATAGCTTACACAATCTATATTGTTTTTCCTACCTTTTTTGGCTATAGGTTCCTTGATTGCTTGTTCACATGAAATTATTTTCTATTATCTATTGAGATACTAGAAAAATTATTATTTTCTCTAGCATAGTTGACTGAAGTTTTTTTAATTACTGATGATTTAGAAACGTTTATTTCTGTTTCATAATTCATTAGCAGTGTCATACACATTTTTGGGATTACTGTTATATTTGGGAGGCTTTATAAAGATACAATTTCTGGCCTGCAACTTCATGTTAAAATGTGTGATGGATTTGCAAGGTGGGCAGTAGCAATAGATCAGCAATAGATTAGCTATGCAAGGGAGTGACTGCAAAACATACATATTCTTCTGAACCCAAACTAAATATATGCTTGATTTTATTTCCCCTTAGCTGGATCTCCAAAATGCCCATGAGTTCCTCTACATGTGAATATTTGCAAAATTAATTCCTTAGTGTGAAAGGAGTTAAGACTGATACCAGCCTTCCTTAAACCCCTTCCGGGCCCATATGATTAAACTTCTGCATCATTTTCTCTGCTTAGCACTCCACTTTCTCACGAAGACTGAAGCCCTATCTTAAGTTGCAGTTCATTTGGTTGGAGTGATTTCTATTTCAGTTAGTTACTGCTGCCTAACAAAGCATCCAAAACTTAGTGGCTTAAAACAACAATTTAATTGCTCACAATTCTGCGGGTTGGAAGTGACGTCAGAGTTCATTGGGTATGGGTCATCTCCTCTCCATGTGGTGTTAGCTGGGTCACTCAAATGGCTGGATTCAGCTGGGAGCTCATCTGGGGCTGCAGTGTCCAAGATGGCTTTACTTGCATGGCACCTAGGCTAAGGGTGATGAGAATGACAGAGGGCTGGTTGGATCTCTCTCTCTTCCTCTCTGTCTCCTAGAAACCTGTCATCATTTAATATCCCAAGTCTTTCTCCTTTCCATGCTGGTTGGATCCTAGTACAGCCATAATGAAAGCTGACAGGTCTCTAAAGTAGTAGGATGCACACTGGCACTGAATTATTGTTGCCATATTCTATTGGCCAAGGCAAGTCACAGGTGAGCCCAGATTCAAAGGAAGCTAAAAATAAAGTCTACCTCTTGATGGGAGAAGCAGCATGCATGTTGGTGACCATCTTTGCAAATAATTTCCCACAACCTATTCTCTGGCCACAACAATTCATGTCTCTCTCATGTGCAAATTATACTCACCTCTCTCTCAAGACCTGCTAAAGTCTCATCCAGTTATTTCCTATGTTCAGAGTATTGGGAAGTGAATCATGTCCTGATATGGTTCTCTCTACATAAGGCATAAGATGTTGTATGAAGAGTGAGAGGCTACTTGGAATAGAAACAATGGACCCAAGTTAATTGCCAGCATCAAAGCCCAAGATGTATAAGTGAGTTCATCTTTGCTCCTGCAGAGCTTGCTGAGCACTCTCAGCTGATATCACACATACACAGGTGAAAAGAGCCGCCGGGCTGATTCCTGCTGGAATTTTTGACTGACAGAATCATGAGCAATACAATTGTTGTTTTAAACCATTATATTTTTAGATGGTTTTTTATGCATCAATAGCTCACGGAAAGAACAATCTATCTAGACTTTATCTTCACTTATTTCTTGCTTCTACCATCCTAGGCTTCAGCTTAGATTCACATTCTGACTTTGAGTAGGACCTTAAATTGAATTTCCATTCCCCTGCTCCATCCCTCTATAGCCCAAAACTCCTCATTCTCTGCATCAGTCTATGTGACCAAAATCTCCAGATGTTTCATACCCAAGCCCTTCCACATGATAACAAGGATAGAACAAAAAATCATTGGATTTTTGATTAGGAGCTCATTTATAAACTTCGGGAGATCCGTTTCATGACAGGTAAGTGAACAAGAGCCAGGTTGTGGGGCTAAGGAATGGTGAGAAAATAAAGGTAGCCTGTGTAAATTTTATAAAGTTTGAGAATGAAAGGAAGGTGAGATAGCTTAAGGGGGTAGGAGTTGGTTTAAAAGGGAAAAAAAACTCATATAAATTATATAAATAAAAGTGTTCACATTTGTATACGTGTATCTTGAGCTCTAGCTTTAGTTCTTTTCCAGGACACAGCTATTTAAAGATCTGAGGTGGTTCTGAGATGATTTAAGAAATGTGAATCCAAGGTGTCAAAAAAGCCATGAAATTACCAAGAATGATGATTGAGGAGAGGGTGGAGAGCAAAGTTATGAGTCAAATACAAGCTCCTTTTGGAAAAGGACTGAAACTAATCACCCACATACTGTCACTAAAATTAGATTAAGAAAATCACATCAAATTTAGTGGAAAATAATTGTGATGTGGCAGCTTCTCTATCTTCAAATAAGATTATGCTGAAGTCAGAAAATCAAGGAAAGAAAAAAAAAGAGCTTCAAAGTTTCATAAGAAACTGTGAGGCAATGCTGGTGTATGAGGTGGCTGTGATCTTATATTTACTGATATTACTGTCCTAACAAGCACTTTAGTCGGATATTTCCAAGCATTAACATCTGGTAAAAATAAAATGTCCCCAAATTTATCACCACATACTCTGAAAGAGAAGGGTTTAAAGAGACGATTATATATTCAGTATATTCAAACTGATGGAAACACCTGCTATACTGAGTTGTTTCTAGAATATTGTATAAAAATGGATTTTTTTCATTAACATTAAAAATGCCTTCATGGGATGGAAAACTATTATATATTCACTTTCAGTCTCAATGACAGATCAGTTCCTAAATAATACACTGTACTATCATCATTCTGCCTAAACTAATAAAATGAAAGAAATTCAAGAGACGGAAAATCAAGTTGCTACAAAATGCTGTCATGAAGGGCTGACCCATTGGTATAAAAATAGCAGCAACAACTTTACAATGAAAGGCAATCTGAGGATAGAAAATTAACATGTATGGTAATTCTACCAAATGTTTTGTTATTACATAGTATGCGTTGCCATTTTTCTGTTTCCTATAACAATTTCCTTACCTCCTCCTCCATCCATATAGTTTAAGAGTTTGTTCCACCAACACCTCATTTCTAGGTACCAGTTTCTGTATTTGCTATGGCAGTGCTGCATAACAAACAACCTATATGTATTTATTGCTCATATTACATGTTTGCTTTTGGCTAGCTGTGTCTCTGTGGCTCCTGATTGCGAGTAGGCTGAGGACTGACTCTAAGTGCCTTCTTAGTTTGGAAATTTGTCTGAAAAATCATCCTCTATCTGCACATGCTGTTCTTTCACGGCAGCAAACAGGAACAAGCAATCAAGCAATCACACTTAAAGCTTCTTCTGTTCACATCCCATGAGCTGAAGTATGTCAATACCACATGGCCATCCTCAAGATCAATGAGATTGGGAGAACTACTCCTTCCATAGGATATGCCTCACATGATGATGGGCAGGGATGTAATATTCTACTACAAGGAGGGAGCAAGGAGTTGGAAACAATTATCTGATACACCAAGGAGTTGGAAACAATTATGCACTACAAATAACTTGATCATTTCAAAATATTTCCTCAGTACAGAGGGACTTTCATTTATTCATTCATGAATTCAACAAATACTAATTGAGCACAAAATATATGCTTGTTCTAAGTACTTGGGTTTGCCTTATCTCGTGAGGCTTATATTATAGTTAATATTTTAAAAACAGAATACTGGAATCTGTATTTCATGGTTATTTGTTATTGTCTATCCAGAAACAGGGCTGGGTGGCTACTTTCTCCTCATTGTCAGACTGCTCTTTTCTTTGCCTTAAAATGACTCCATCTCTGGCTCAGCAGTGTTGTTTATGAACATTATGAAGTAGAAGCTATGTCAGATTATAAATATATGGGTTTACTTGTGTGAATTCTCTATGATGTTGCCAGATGATGTTTTGTAAAAATGTTAAGTATAAACTGGGAGATGAAATAGTGCCCACCCGGTGAAAACATCTGTTTTTGACAATAACACACACACACACACACACACACACACACACACACACACACACACACGGAAAGGAAAGGACAGGAAAGGACAGGACAGGACAGGAAAGGAAAGGAAAGGGAGGAGAAATAAAACAAAGAAAAGATACCATCTATAAAGGCAGGGACCCAGTATATAGAGAAGATTAGGAATCTATGGACTTGACTTTACATGTCCCTTCCTGAGTCATACATTGATTCATTATTCCATCATATACCCAACAGTTATTTATTCAGCTCCTACTATGTGCCATATTCCATTGTAAGTGCTGGGAATACAGCAGTATACTAAGACATAAATATTCTTGATTTCATGGAGCCTCTGTGAGACAATAAATAAATCATTAAGTAACATATACAGGGTGTCAGATGATGTAGCAGTTAGGAAAGTAAATACTGTAATGTCACAGTCAAAATGGGCAAAGTGAGAAGAGTTTAATGAAGGTAAATAATTAACTTAATATAGTTAATGGATAAGTAACATAATAAAGAGTTCAATAAATGTTAACAATTGACTTCTTAAAGCAGGGTTTAAAAGAATAAGAGAAACATTGTGCCCTGCAGCTAGCAACAGTAGGGAGCTCCCGACACTCTGAGGCTTAAAAGATGATGAGATGACGTCATCAGAGCCCAGAGAAGGAAGCTGAATGGAGAGGAGCACCTGGCAGGAGGTGTGGCCTTTATACAGGGAGGCAGGCGAACCACTGGACTTGGCAGGAATGGAGCTGGGAAAATAAATCTCCAATCTCTTTCTCTTCCTGCCTCGGACCTCCTCCTGCTGCCTCCCACTGGTCAAACCCAACAGGAAGCCACAGGACAAATGAGCCTGCTGATAGAGTCCATCTGGTCAGCCTCCCTGTGCACAAAGCAGGGCAGGGGAGTTTGGAGAGTGGATGTGGAGCATGGGCTGGAGAATATCCGGAGCAGACAGAGATAAGTGCTATGGAGAAAAATAAAACAGGGAAGGGAAATAAGAAGAAAACAGAGTAGGGGACTGAAAGTTTTAAATAGGGTGATCAGAAAAGGTCTCAACAAGGTTGTGACATTTAAATGAGGACTTTGAGGAATTAAAGGACCGAGGTAGGTGGGAATCTGAGGGAAGCGTATTCCAGGCCAAGGGTAGGCAGATGCCAAGTCTCTGAGGCAAAACATTCCCATGTGGCTAGAATGCAGCCTACCCGCAACAGCTTGAGGGGATGAAAGCAGTAGGTGAACTGCCCCAGGGGAGTAGCTTCACCAATCCCTCCCTCCATTCAGGATTCTGAGAGGGCATCGCATATGATGCTCTGCTGCTGGGAGGGCTTGGGAGAGCTGCTGAGGCTGTGTCTGAGGAGGTAGGGTGGTGGTGGTGGTGGTGGTGGGGTTCCATCTTTTCAGCCACAGCCCTGAAGTAAAGACCCTTTGTCCTTTCCCTTTGTCTATCTTTTAGATTTTTCTTGGTAAACGGAGGCAGATGAAGAAGAAAGCATTCTTTTAAAAACGCAGTCTTTCTGAATATTGTTCTCAACTGCTGATCAGTCTTTTTTGTTTTTTTTTTTTTGGCGCACCATTTATTTATTTATTTATTTTAATTGAAGTATAATTGATTTACAATGTTATATTAATTTCTGCTAGACAGCAAAGTGACTCAGTTTTATACACACACATGCACATTCTTTTTTATATTATTTTCCATTATGGTTTATCCCAGGACATTGAATATAGTTCCCTGTGCTATAAATAGGATCTGTTGTCCATATGTTTTATATGCAATTATTTGCATCTACTAACCCCAAACTACCTCATATTATAAGTGAAATGAGTCAGAAAGAGAAAGACAAATACCATATGATATCACTCATACGTGAAATCTAAAATATGACACAAATGAACGTATTTATGAAGCAGAAACAGACTCACAGTCACAGAGAACAGGCTTGTGGTTGCCAAGGGGGAGGCGGGGGTGGGGGAGGGATGAACTCCTAATCCGTCTTGAAGCCAATTACCTGTTTTAAAGGAAACTACTGAGAACTTTAATTCAGAGTTTTGAAATTTAAACCGAAGCCCAATCCTCCTGAAGATGTGTATGAGGAAAAGAGGGGAGTTATGGTGAGACGTTTCATCCCCTCTGCTGCACCATGGTGTGCACATCACACTTTTCAGAAACACAAGGGAGAGCTGGACTGGAAGATGTAATTTTTGAATTAACTTCTCCAGGGGGCTACAAAAGAGGAGGTAATGACATTGCAAGAGGAAAAAAGTAATTCTGAACTATTGAGCCTGCCTTTAGAGAAAATAAAGTCTTTTCATTCATCTGCTTTATCTGCTTAAATCATATGGATCAGATAAAATTTTAGGTACAAAAGGTAAAAATGCTTGTCAGAAGGCTTCATAAGAATGAATATCTGTTAAATAGTCTCTTATGACTGTGTCTAGATTTTTAAGAGTATTTGAGGTTATTACTCATGACTCCTGTGGGCTTACACAGACTTTGTTATGAGTCCTTCACCAGCAAATAAAATCAACAGAAGTGTAACTGTATAGAGAAATTACTTTATGAATTATAAAGAATATTCCAATAAATAACATGTTAGGATAGGATCTGCCAAAAGAAAAGCTACAAAGTTAGATTTTTTGGTAGTGGTTTTCTTAAGACAGTTATTAATCTGGGTTTTACATATTTTGAATTTCAGATTTTCATTTCTTTAGAATTTAGAGGAAGTAACAGAATATTAATTTACTCTCTTTCAAAAATGCAAAATTCGTCTGTAAATTTGGTTTTCTTTTGAATCCATGAGTATAGTGAAAGGGACAATACCACTTTGATCTCTGTTCAAGAAGAAATATGTCCAGTGTTAGAAAGAAAAATTGAAGCAGGCTTCGAGAGAGTATATCTGATCTGCAACTTTCTTGGATTTGGTGACAACAAAGATGAATATTTCACCTGCAGTTGAAAGAAAAAGCTTTCAAAGTTGCAGTTGCTATCATTCCAATACACCTTCCCCAGGAGAGTAGAGACAACTCTAAATTCTCTTGGTGTCATATAAAGTGAAATATTGTTATTAAAATGTCTCAGTTATCTGAGCGTTGAACACACATTATAAGTTATCATTATGGAATAGGTATAAATTAATTAACAGAGGGCCTACTTTTCCAGAAGTTCCCAATTACTCCCTTCTCATCCAGAACAATTCAATGATGACTAATAAGTAGAGGGCACATTTCTTATCACTGAACTTGCATGTAGGTAAAGAAGGCTGGAAAAGATGCTCTGTTTGAAAATAAATATATAGAGTATATTATCGTCTTGAAAACTGACACAAGCCTTTTGGGCATTTATAATTCTGAGTTTTATTTTTTGGTAGAGTTAGATAATATCCGATATTTGAAGGTAGATGAGGGTTATAGGTCTCCTCTCCACCCCAATCCTTCTACCGGGTAATATGTTACAATCAAATCACATGTTGCCACACTAACAGGTATCTATTAGCAGACTGGCACAAAACGGTCAACCTGTTCTGGAAGTTAGATGAAGTCCTAGCTCTCTGTTTATTTGACTGTTTCAGAAACACCGTGCAAGAAAGTTTCACTCAAGGCAACTGAGTGTGACAATATTCTAGTGTCAGGATTCAACTCTCCTGGTGTGAGTGAGGTGACAGAAACCAACCAGGGTTAGGAATAAATACTGTTATTGTGTTAGGCCATTAGATTTGGGTTTGCTTGTCATACTCTAGTGTACCCTGACTAATACACCACTTTTTATAGAAAAGGGTCAGTATTTCTTCATTTATTAGAGTGGGAAGGGAATCATCAGGCTTCATGAATTGCATATATAAACTGGCCAAGGATGAAGGGATGTGTGACAACTGTATCATAAATGTTACTATGTGTCTCTCAAATTATATACATATTTGTTTTCCATTAGAAGCAGCGTGGTTCATAGGTGACATTGATGAACGTATTCCAGAAGGTATACGTGACATCTGCAGTCAATTTTAGAATAACTTGGGAGGAAAGGCTACATTAAAAAGTCGGAGTCCTACAATACTCAGTTTCTGATTCTCTTCTTGCCATGTAATCTTCACCTCTTCCTTGTATAGCGGGAAAGTTCTCTTAATTAAATGTAAACAAATATTTTACTACTCAAAATATTTTGCTTCTCCTATACCATCCCGTTAAACCACCAACCACCTTCATTTATTTTCATTAAAATTGAAGAATTAAAATTGACTAGGTGGAAGAATTTTTAAAAAGTACAAAAATAATGGAAAAAACTAAGGCTCTGTAAGTTGTACTTAAACTGATTCAGTGCTATTTTTATATCTGTAAAATCCTTTTAATAGCATTTTACTTTAAGAGGATGCTTAAGCTATAATCTTGACACTTCTTAGCAATATAATGAATTTGATCAAAATCCATCAATAGAGAGTTGCAGTAGTTAACAAGAAATAATCAGAGTGGCAGATGCACTTGAAGTGCTGGGGAATCCAGATTAAATGGAAGTTTCACATCATTCTTTGGCATATTCAACTATTTTATAAGTGACTTTGATTGTAATTGGAGCATGGATTGCACTTTGTGGGTCTTACTTATTTCTGTTGGTAGATGTGGGAGGCAGCTTCTAACATGGACCTCAAGGATCCTGCTTCCTGGGACTCAAACCCTTGTGTAATCCTTTTCCCTTGAGTGTAGACTGGACCTAGTGACTTGTTTCTAACAGAACACAGAAACAGTGATGGGCCATCACCTCTGAGATTAGATGGCAAAAAGACTCTGACTTCCATCTTTCTCACCCTCTCTTGCTCTCTTACTTGCTGGCTCTGATGGAAGCCAGATGTTATGTTGTGAGCTGCCCTGTGGAGATGCCCTATTGACAGGCATGCAACCAAGGAAGGCCTCCAGTCAACTGAGTGAGCTTGGAAGGAGATTCTTCCCCAGTCGAGCCTTTAGATGATAGCAGTGCAGCCAACACCTTGGCTGTGACTGTGAGTCCCAGGGCTCAGCTGGCCTGTGCTGAGATTCTTGACCCATAGAAACTATGAGATACTACATTGTTGATTTAAGCTGCACGATTTAGGGGGTAATTTGTTAAGTAGTAATATATAACAAATATAGTGGTCAAAAATGTAGATGGAAAGATGAAGATTATAAAAGCTGATAAAACGATATACAGATAAATGAAGGCTAGGATATTAAATGTAAATGAAAAATATCTTTCTATAAATTGTTTGTATGGATTAATGATGTTTTAAGGAGCATGTTTTGACCATGGGGAGCATGATGAAAGAGTGTATAACTTGATGGCCTTAAGGCAGAAAGAAGTCTAGGTGAGGGAACAAGAAAGCACATGACCTGCATTTATATTGCCTACTTGTTTTGCAATACTTTGGCTGTAAGTGACATTTTCCAGGTCAAGTCATAAAAGCCTAAATCCATCCATCTTTCATGTCTATGAAGATAAGTTCTAAGAACAAATATTAATGACCATATGACTAGAATAAACTAAATAAAAAATATCAGGCTTTATCGGCTTTTCCTACGAAAGTAATACATGGATGGGTTAATATTTCACTCAAACACAAATCTGTTGCTTTTGACAGCAGCAACACAGTATCTGGAGAGAATGACTCAGATATGTGGATGTTGTCTCGTTTCAACAAATATTAGATACCAAATTTAAAGAATCCTATGTCATTCCCCAGAGGTCTAATTCTTCTCGCAGTGTAAGTCTGATGGTGACTAACTTAAGACCGTGCCTATTATGCTACTTTGCACAGCTATTGAGTAAATAACATTTATATTAAGTTCTATAGTAATATAATCCTGACTTATCTGGTCCATTAAACTTCTCAACCCTACTCATAAAATTTAATCAATGACTGATTAATACATTTAGTTGTGTATGATTGTTATAACACAAGTAATTGAAAAGTCTGTGCCATTAAACAATTGATTTTAGGAACTTGTAAGCAATAGGCATGATAAGACAGTTCATGTGGTTAGTGTCTCAATCACTATATTGTTGGCCATTCAAGGTGTTCTAGCCTTGAAGAGATGTAGATTTTGTTCCGTCAATTTTTTTGGGAAAAGCTCAGGCCTTGGCTTCATAAGATTGCCCGTGGAAATACAGCAGTCAGGATCCAAAGACGCCTGGACTCTCCCTCAGTTCCTTTTACTTTGGTGCTTCCTGTGGTGTCTGACTTGAAAGTCTCCAGTTATTAATTCACTTTTAGTCAATGACACAACATTTGCCAGTAGGAACCCTGTGTTCCCACAACATGCTAGATAGAAGGCTTGTACTATATTTCAGTTGGAGAAAAGGGAAAATAAAGTAGCATATTCTTGGCAGCATGCACCGGTAACAGCACTGCTGAGCCTACTTCTCCTCTACATGCTGGGGTAAACTGTTGCATTCACTGAGGAGATGCATCTACTTTGTGCCCTCACTGGTATTATCACTGGAGATATAGACCACACCTCAACGAACTTGTCACAAAGCCTGCACCTCGTGTGACCGACAAACTGTGGCACATCTCTGCCTGAGTCTGAGAGTGGAGAGTTTGATGAGGTTATCGGGAGGATGCTATTAACATTTGTAGAAAATGAGAGCAGATAGCCTGGATACACGACTTTGTTCACAATATTCCACTTGCTTAGACTCCTACACTTCCTAAAAGTACTATCAGGGAAGTAGCACCTTTTTGAAATGGGGTAGAACTGGGAATCAGATGTAGGTCAAATCCATGATTTGTCAATTACTAGGTATATGGCCTCTGGCAAATCACCAAATGTCCAAAGATCTTAGTTTTCTAATCTGTAAAAGATTGAGAATTATACATACCTCATAGGATTGGCATTAGATTGAAATTTTATATCTCGTACAATGCTTAATATGTATTAGGCACGCAATGAATATTAGCTTTTCTACAGACTGTCTCCCCTTTGAGAGTCCTGACTATGCTTAGCTCATAGTAGTCATTAGTAACTAATACTTGGGTAGTGCTTTGTAGGTTACAAAATGTTTTAAAATCTACTTTCTTATTTGCTGCAGCAGGAGAGAAGGGCTGGAATCATTGAGAAATGTCCCTATTACAGATAAAAAGTGGCAGAGTTGGGGCTTAGAAGCCCGTTGCCAGCTCCTAATTCTACATTTTTACCACAATAAAATATATTCAGAAATATATACTCAGGATTATATTCCTCCTCTGCACTCCTATGGAATATTATTTTTGCTACTCATTTGGTACTTATTATCCATTGCTTTATACAGTAATTTCTTTTTATGGATCTATGTTCTGTTTCCCCAGTTAGTTAGGAATAGTCACCAGGTTTTAAGAATCTCTGGAGCCTATACCATATCCTAGCTTAGTTCCTGCTCTGAGAAAACTTTCATCATAATTGGATTGATGTATCAGTGGGGGCCTTTTGGTTGTAAACAGAAATAGACTATTCAGGTTAATCTGAACAGGAAGAAATCTGCTGAAAGGCTCACATGGGCTCACATAATTTGTGGGTAGCTGAGAAGCTGAGCTGGTAACAGGTTCATCCAAGACTACTCTGGAGCTGGAAGCACAGCATTGGGTTTATTATAGGAGAAGTGTAGTTGGGCCCCTGCTACTTGGGGAAAAATCGAATGAGAACCATTTTCAAATTTCTATGTCACCCCACTCAGGAATCACACCTCAGGGCAAAAGTCTTTGAATGGCCCATCTTGGTACGTGAGTCTGGCTTTTATCCAGGTGAAGTTAGGGTGTCTGGTCACAGTCCCCTCAGACCATATCCAGTGGGGGTAGTGTGAATTCCTTAAAATGAAGTTTGGGGGCTGTTAGAAAGGAGAAATATGTACTGTGAAGTCACCTCCCGGCCCTCAAAAACATACAAACAGTCTGCCACAACTGATTAGATGAATTATTTTAAAAAGTCCTAATAACTGGTTTCAATTATGTATTGATCCAGGAGAACAGGATGTTGAATAGTGAGTGACCTAGATTTATAAAGTTTAATTTAAAATATTCAAGGATGTGAGGTCCTAGACCTTTAGCCTTCGTTTCCTCAGATCTTAAACCACACAAGTGCGTTTGGAGAATACTAAAAGCACCATTACATTTAATTTGATTGAACCTGTACTGTCATTTCAGATAATGGAGATCATTTTGCATCTTAATTCCATCACTTGTCATATTGGCTTTCTCGATCAATAATCAGAATAACTACAATTTATTAAGCGAATAGTATATTTCAGGCACTGAACTAGGTCTTTTACATTTGTTACATTATATAATCCCTAAACTGTAGGTAGGTGTTGTTAGTTTCATTCTACAAATGAGAAAGCAGAGGCAAAACAAGATTAAGACATTTGCCTTAGGCCCCTAAGAAGTTAACCAGTTTAGTTCAGATTGAAATCCAGGGCAGGAATCTCAAACTTTCCTCACTAAATTATTCTGTTTTAATACAAGGGACTTTTACATTATAACTTAATTATGAATTGAAAAAATATGGTGTGTTTAAAAAACATTTCACCATCTTGCTCCACTTACAAAACACGTTTCATAGCTGAATAGAAAAAATGACTAACAGAAAAAAATAGTACTCAATAGTATACAGTGACTTATTTACATGGAAGAAATGAAAAAATAATTCTATTGTAGATTTAATAATAAATAATATGCCATAGAAGTAATTTAAGTGCTATATATTTTTTGACTCTACAGAAGGAAAAAAGAACTTTTCTCAGAATTTTAAAATGGCTTTAAAGAAATCATAAAGCTGGTATTTAGATTCACATATTTATAATTCATAATAATATGACAGATTTTCCACTCAAGGTGTCTAGACAAAAGAATTATATTTGCCTAAATGAATTTTATGTTATTAACTAGCTTTTCAATACAGGTAATTAACAATTAAAATCTCTACTAAAAAGAATCTTTGCATCTGGGACTCTAGACTTCCAAAACCCAGCTATATAAGAGTTAATATTCCTAGGTTTTGAATGGGAAAAGAAAAACATTTGTGTTACATTCCTAATGCAAATTTCTTCAGGGGATGAGGATGCCAGTTAATGCCCTGAACATGGTTAAAAACAAAACAAAAGAAAAAAACAAAACGAAACAAAACAAAACAAAAAAACAAGCATCCTTGCATATTTAACCACACCCTGGTAAGCACTTCAAATAGAGCACTGCTTTCCATACTCAAGACAACTGCGTTGGTTTTGAATTTTAAAACAACTTTAGTTAAGGTTCTTTTTGCTTTCACTTTGAAAGACAGTTTTGCACAAAGAACATTAAGAGTGTTCAGGACAAAGGGCTTCTGTAGAATGTGCTTTATGGTAGTTTTCTATACATTTAGAGGAAAACAAGAGGGGAGAGGAGAGAAAATGATGAGGAAGCTTATGGAACTCCTTACTGTCTCCTGGGTGATTTAGTGATGCCAAAGAGGAAACAGATAAGCCCTAGAGCTTGAGACTGCGTGTGCGTGAACCTGCTCTACCTTGAGGATAGTTTGCTAAAGATTTTAAGGATTCTCATTTATATGTGTCTGGTAAGTAGAGCAATAGCCAGAAGACTGCTCTGGGTCCCACTTGTAGGGCCCTCCAATGTCAGTGGAGGTTCTATCCTCATCTATCTGTGGGACCTCCCCACTCATTCACTCTGTTCTCTGGGCCTTCTGCCTTAATACATGGTTCTTATTTAGCATTCCTTTTTTTTTTTTTTCCTCTCTAGGCTGTGCTTCACCCCCAATCTATAACTAACATTTTTGACTAGTGCTCTTCCCTGTCATAGTTTTAAGTGGTTTAGAGAAATGAATATCTATCTATCTATCTCCCCCAAAGGAAAAAATACATATTCCATTCCAAGAAATTAGACACACATGCATATATACCATGTGTGTATTCCCCAGGCACACAGCTAGACAAGGATGGACTTGGGATTTGAATCCAGGTAGAGTAGAACTCTGATGAAGAATATTATCCTATTTTGAAAAGTTTTCATTTTTTGCCAACCTGATAGTTAATAATATTATATATTTGCTTTATTTTGCATTTCCAAAATTATCAAGTGAGAACACTTTTTCATATGGTTACTGGCCATTTGCATTCTAGTAAAGGTTTCATAGTCACACCATTAGCCCAACTTTTAAAAATGGGATTTTTTTTGTTCTGTTTTTTTAAAAATCATAATTCTTGTAGGTAATTATTATTTTTTAAAAAAGAATATTATCCTAGTGGTTTAAACAATGAACAATTTACTTACTACCAAATAGTGGATGAAATACACATGAGAAATAGTACATGGAAAAAATGGGTCCTAGAGAAATTCCTATTTTGTGTTTAAAATTCACTCACTCATTCATTAGAATATATTTTATTTTATTTATTTTTTATTGGGGTATAGTTGTTTTACAATGTTGTGTTAGTTTCTACTGTACACCGAACTAGAGTTCCCTGTGCTATACAGCAGGTTCTCATTATTTATCTATTTTATACATATTAGTGTTTATATGTTAATCTCACTCTCCCAATTCGTCTCCCCCTACCCCTGCCCAGAGAACATACATTTATTCTCTACATTTGTGTCTCTATTTCTGCCTTGCAAACCAGTAACTCCACTACTGGGCATATACCCAGAGAAAACCATAATTCAAAAAGACACATGCACCCCTGTGTTCATTGCAGCACTATTTACAATAGCCAGGTCATAGAAGCAACCTAAATGTCCATCAAAAGACGAATGGATAAAGAAGATGTGGTACATATATACAATGGAATATTACTCAGTCTTAAAAAGGAATGAAACTGGGACATTTGTAGAGATGTGGATGGACCTAGAGATTGTCATACAGAGTGAAGTAAGTCAGAAAGAGAAAAACAAATATCCTATATTAGTGCATATTTGCAGAATTTAGAAAAATGGTACAGAATTTAGAAAAATGGTACAGAATTTATTTTAGATCCTTAAAACCACTCAAATGAGTTAAATCTGTAAATTTATTGCCAAGAAATGTGTTTGGAAATAACTCTGATGCCTAATTGGAGGTTATACAACTTCTCAACAAACTCTGAAAATAAAAGTAATGTCACACGCTGTACATTCACTTGTCAAATTCTTCATATCACTGTAGGAAAAGTTTTACTCTGTGATTCCTGGAAATATCTACTCAAATGTTTCATTGGCAGCTACAAATCATAACATATCCGGAAAGTTTCTGAGAACTCTCTTAATGGAAATGTTTTTAAAGTGAAAATGCTTAATTGACTAAAATAAAAGCACAAGCCTCAAACATGTGGTTTTTAATTTTAGGTTTTATTGATACCTCTAGGAATTAGGCAAGTTTAGATATTACTCTGATAAGGAACCGATTTTCTTCCTTTATTAAGGCAGAAATTAGCAGAGGATTCTTTTTCTCCCCTTTAACGAGTATGCCTTTACACAAGATTACAGACTCACAAGATACGGATAAAACAAGCAGGCTTTATGGCTTCAGCCACCCTCTCTGAGAACCAGTGCAGAAGGAAGATGGGGTATTAGCTAACAGAGGGAGAGGAGGGCTTTGTTTCTTTTTATTCCAGGGAGAATTTAGCTCATGCTGATGTGGAAGAAGACAGTTGGGTCCTTTTGGAAACTGCGAGTCTCTAAAGGAAAGTGAGATTTCCTGCGTGGCTTGAGGGGAGTCTCTTCTGTCAATGATTGAGAAGCAATGATTGATAATCGAGGTATGACGTGACATGGGCTCTGTTGTCTTAGACTCACCCATGTGGTGGTTGCCAGGTAGGTAATTCCTTTTTTGTGGGACTGGCCAAGAAATGTGCTTCCTGACATTTATTCAGACTATCCAGGCATCTGGGGCCTTGGCTGCTCAAGTACAAGTAACCAGTTCTTTAAAAATACGTAATGAAAGCCAATCATACTCTTACAGTTCAAACATAGAATAGATATCTAAATTAAAACAGCTACACTATTAATTAAGATGTTTTCAGTCAGCTTGTCAACTGAGTACTTGTATACGGTGACCAGGGAAATAATAACTAAGCAAAAATTGTCATTTGTTTAGGAAAACACTGTCAGGCCTCTTACAACATAGCTCCAAAAGCTCCTACTAACACACAAATTTTAATAAATATTAAAATTTATTTATTTATTTTTATATTTATATTATTTTTTATTTTATATAAATTTTATATAAATTATTTTTATATTATTAAGGAATTTTTATATTTTGCTTATATAATATTTTTTGTTCCTTAAGTTTCTCAACATTATGTCATAAACCTTTTCCATATTGGTATAGTCTTTAAAAAATAATTTATTGAGGTAAAATTTACACACTATAAAAATTTTCCCTTTAAAGGGTACAGTTCAGTGATTTTTAGTATATTCGCAAGGTAATATATTATCACCATCACTACCTAATTTCAGACGTTTCATCCCTCCATATAAATCTCATACCTATTAGTAGTAATTCCCTTTTCCTCTCTTTTCCAGTCCCTGGCAACCACTAATCTAGTTTCTCTCTTAATGACTTTGCCTCTTCTGGACATCTAATGTAAGTGGGATCATACAATGAATGGCCTTTTGTGTTTGGCTTATTTCACGTACCGTAACATTTTCATGGTTCACCCATGCTGCGTTATGAATCAGTACTTCATCCATATTTGTGGCCTATTATTATTCCATTGTATGGCATAGACTTCTCAAACACTTTTTTTAGTGACTGCATAATATTGGAAAGGTGAATACAACATTCTTAATATTGTTCTATGGAAATTTAAATTGTTTCTTCTTTTTGTCTTTTCTCTATTATAAATAATGTTGGGAAGAACTACTTGTATGTACTTCCCTCCCTGCGGGGTCCCCCCCACCCCCGATTTAGAATTGTTTTTAGAATAGTTTCCCCTAAATGAAAATCCTGGGAAAAATATTAAAACCTAGTATCAAATTGCTTCTAAATGAGTTTTGCAAACTTATGTACTCCATGACAAAATATGAGCACACTTATTGCACCTCATCCTTGTAACCATGATCAAAACGTCTTTTAATGAGATTGAATATTTTTACACGTTCTTAAAATTTACTCTTCTATGAATTGCCTTTTATCTGTAGGAAATCTTCTGTGGGTTTGGTTTTTGTAATTTGCATAAAACCCTAATCCTTGTTAGTTATATTAATTGCATGCATTCTGCTTATTTTATAATTATTTTATAATTCAAGCTTTCATTTGATTAAAGCAAAATCTTTCTGTATTTTCCTTTTTGGACATTTGTATCGCTTAGGAACTTCTTTTCCCTCAGACTTTTTTTATTTATACCTAACAAATATATCAACTCCTATTTTGGGAGTTGATTTTTATGAACCAAATGAAGAATTAAATTGATTGTTTTTAAAGTTTTTGATCAATTATCTACAAACCATTTATTGAATAAATCTCAACCTTATTGATTTGTGATATTTTCTTCATCGTTTGTTAAGTTATTGTACAACTGGGTTATCTGTTTGGCTCTATATGTCCAGAACTATTGTTATAATTATTACATTAAATATCTTTAATATTTAATAGTATTAGTACCTAATCCTTTTTGTTTTTAAAAATAAAATTTACTATCTTTGTATTCTTTACTATCCTTGTATTCATCCTTCAAATGAATTTTGAAATAATTTTGTCAAATCCCCAAACTCATTTGAATAGATAGAATTTCATGAAATATACTGTTTATTTTGAAATAACTAACAGCTTGGAAATGCTTAATTCTTCTACCTGAGGACATGGTATTCTTTTCCATTAATTCAATTAAAAATAGGAATTTATAGTTTTCCTTAACTTTAGTCTTCCTCCAATCTCTCATCCTAGAACTTATTTCAGTGTTAGGCCATTGAAACACTTAAGGGTGGAAAAAAACTGGAGAGATGTTATCTCTCTTTTCTTATCCCAAGGCTACCATGAAGATAATTTACTTAGACCCCTACCTGCTGGCAAGATTAAAGAACAGAAATTCTCTACTCAGGAAACATGATAGGATTAGTGGTATTTGTATATATTCCTTATGAAATTTGTATTCAGTAATTGCTTATTGACCCTCTATTTTGTGGATAATACAGTGTTAAGCTATGTAAAGAAAACACTAAAGATGTCTACCATCAAGGAGTCTGCACAATGAATGGGGAGATGGGACTTACGTACACGGAAAACTCAATAATGGAAAGACAGCACTGAAAATCTCACGTGACAGTAAATAATTAATGAGAGACAGAGAGACAGAGAGATAGAGATTGAGAGATTTCCATAGGTAGAGGTGGCCTGGCCTGGAGCAATTTTGGAGGACAGTGGATTTGATTTGAGACCTAAATGAGAATAAAATAAGAAAAGGAAGAATGCAGTAAGGAGGACATTCTTCTGCAAAAAAATTTACAAAAAGTCATAGTAGTGATGGAGTACATCTAGCATTTTCTGAAAGGGAGAAGTGGAAGATATGAATGTAAAATCAATTTGTGGAGGGTTGGTAGGCCAGGCTAAAGAGTATAAACTTTATTCTAAATGCAATTGGAAACCGCTGAAGAGTTTTGAGAAGGGCAGGACATGGTAGAAATTGTTTTTTTTTTTTTAATGAAAATTAACTGGTATAGAAAGCAGGAAGACACATTAGGAGGCTTTAGTAATAATCCTGGAATAAAAGTGGGCCTTATAAGGAAGGTAATATAGAAATAGAAAACAGGAATCACTCTGAAGAGATGCGTACAGGACTTTATTACATAGAATGATAAATAAAAGAAAGAGAAATGTCTTTCTGAGGTCAAGATCAGGGAACAGTGAATGTTTCATTATTGACAGAATTATTGAAGGCAGGAGAGCAATTCAATTTTGAGGATATAAATTCAGATTTCAGACACGTTTGGCTGAGGTAATAGTAGAATATACATGTTTTCCTAGAATATTACACATTACTTTTGTATGTCTAATGAATATTTGCTTTAACTGAGAGAACTTATTCTTTTAAGGAGTCTTTGATGAACACTTTCTTAAAAAAACACACTTTAATGTAAATCACACAACCCTTATTTTATAAATTTTGGCTTTCCTTTGTTGGAGTTTTGAAAGCAGCATCCATTTGTAATATTAACTGATTGCCATCTGTAAAAGCTAAGGAAGGACTTCCCTACATCCTTCCTGTATTCCCACAAGGCCAACAGTCATTCATGCTGCAGCACTGGTTCTCAAACTTGGCTCTCTATTGGAAACAAACACCTGAGGTGTTTAAAAAAATACTGATGCCTGGGTCTCACTCCCAGGAGTCGTGCTTCAGTTGGTCTGGAATGTACACTGGGTGTTGGGATTCTTTTAAGTTCTCCAGGTGATTTTAATGAGCAGCAAAATTTAGAACCACTAATTCACAGCTAACCACTCTGGAAAAAACCATTTTCTTGTGGGCTAAAGTCTAAAAGTAATCGAGATGATCTTAAAGAATATTAGAAGAAAGTTTAAGATAAATGACTTTTGTCTCTGTTTAATTCCCTGTTTAATCATTTTTCAAAGAATTTGCAATCAGGGGGAACACTGAAGACTGCAAGGCAGCCCATACTTCAAAGAATTCAAGAGACAAATGTTGCAAGTTTTCCAGATTCCCAGTTATCTGGTGGTAGTCAGGGGAATGAGATGAGGATAAAGTGTTACAAAACGTGATGGGCTTCTGGAGTTGAGTACCATCACTGGGGCAATCTATCCTTGGGAGTCTGCTTTCTCTGGCCTGTTGACACCCCTCACCACCAAATGTCCAGGAGTTCACATGTAATACCCAACCACAGTGGCTTCATAATTCTACTGCTCAGACACTAAAAGAGTTTTCTGTGCTGCATTCCTTCCCTTTTATCTGTTGAAAACAAAAATAATTTCAAAATCTGTAGACTAAAAATGCCTTTCTGTATTTTATAATTTACCCCACTTTCTATACAATTTCCAGATAAATGAGATACCAGATAATTTGCCGTAATATCAAAAGCCCTGTTGATTGCTAGCTGCTAAGAAGAATGGTACCTATGAAAAACAATTATAGAGAACCATTGCTCTAACAGGGATTAAATTAGTTGCTCCAATGGTCATTGGCAACTTTATGAACAAAACAGTTAGAATTTAAAGTGCAGAACAGCCTAATCTGAAGGTGAAGTCTAATTAGAAAAAAACTTTCAAAACGTACCAAAGTGACATCATGGCACAATCAGCAGGTACCAAAATTTAACTGAGAAATCTGTTTAATTAGGCTAGGATAATAAATTATTTAAATGTAATTATTTTAGCTTCAGTTCTGGCTAAGTTTCCAAGATGATAGATGCCATATTCCAACAAGAAATGTGAGGCCACCATATAGGACTTGCAAAAGAGATGGACAACATCTCATTCCATGATGCTTAAACTGCTCTTTCAAATAAGATTATAAATGGGTTAGGAGGCTAGAGATTAGAGGAGGATATTAGGAGAGCTATTTTGTCCTGTGTCGGTCTTGAATTGTCATCCTGAAAGGCAGAGGTGTTATATGTGTGGACTTTCCTCCAGTTGTGGAATTTCATTTATCCTGTTCAAGGACAAACTGCATTTATCCTGTGCTGCCTGGAGGGATGGGAGAACTGAGAATATGGTGAGTGGAGATATAGGCCAGACCCTAGAGGTAAGAAAAAAGCTCTAAGTGGCCACCCAGAAGAATTGCTTGCATTCTCAGAAAAGAATGCTGGTTAGAGATTACCTGTGATTTACCTCCAGAAAGGTCCACTGTAGATATTCAATGAGAAAATAAATGGTATCAGCCAAGAAAGAGCTTTCCTGCCTCTGAATTTCTCCTTCAAACCACATGCCTCCAAAACTTAGAAACATGATTAGCAGTTTGCCTGAAGAGGGGAGGGAACTGATCATCTCCCTTTCCCGTTCCTAGAAGGTCCAAACCTAAGCAGACAAAGCTTAACCTTTAAGGTCTGACCTTTTTTTTGGCTATTTCACTGGATTGGACATATCAGTTACTGAACTGAGATGATGTTATTGCCTAGAAGTGACTGGAAGCTTTTTGTTACCTAAAAGTGACCAGCAAAGTCATGGAACTTACTCTAAAGTTTTCCAAGGTCAGGGAAGTTGTACCTAGTCCCATGGAAAGGCAGTTGGGAAAATGCAGTTGATTTCTGATTAGGCACCGTGAGTTCTGCTTGCTCATTGTTGGACTATCCAGGTCTATTTTACTGCAAGAGAGTTGCTGGGACCAAAAGATGAACCTCACAAAAGGAAGTTGCTAAGTAGTGGAGATGACTTATTGGAGACACACTTGCAGAAGGTACAACAGCACTTAAACACTCCTCCCTTGGCTCTGGAGAAAAGTAAAGAAGATACCACTACCCATTCATCTCCATGGTGTGTTCAGTGACCTCTGAGAACCACTTTACTTGCACAATTTGAAAATGATTAGAAATCTGGCTTAGGTACTACTGACTGGTTTAGAAGGGGTGGTACTCTTTTCTGTTTTTCTTAAAACATTCAAGTCAGATTGTCCTTCTAAAAGAATCTTCTCTTTGTGTTTCAAGGTGACATGAGCAAATTTAGGAAACAATAAGACATGAGGAAATGATTTTGATTTATCGAGTCTCTAAGGTGGCACTGCTGACACCAATTTTGAGAATTTCAAGGCAGGTAGGAGTGGACAGTTGTCCCATGACACAGCAGTGGGGAAGATGGGTTTTTTTTGGCTTTTTCATACTCTATACCCTCCACTGCTAAATAAATACAGTCCTGGAGGGAGGGATAGCAAAAAAGAGGGACTATTCAACATAGGAGAGTTAAAAGCAAATTTGGGAAACTGAACCTTATTATTAGTATTTTTAACTGTAAGAGGTGAGACATTTCTGAGAACACTCTGGATTCTCTTAAACCCCAGCCCCTTGATTCATAGTCAGTTTTTATCCCTCAATACTTTTGCCTTTTTGTTCTTGAATTTCTATTCTCAAAACATGCTAATAACACTTTTTAAAGGCTCTGCTAATGTTCTCAGTACCATTTTAAGTTGTTTTCACTAATCTGGGACATACAATTCCAAAGGTAAATCATCCTACAGCTCAAGTTTTGTTCACAGTTTTATTACTCCCATATTGTCACTGAAAATATCAGTGAACTCAGAGATAGAAAGTCTAAACACACTTTACAAAAAAACACATTTGTTTTTTGATTGCCAGAAAATCTGGGATTAACTCCAAGACTGGTGTAATAAAGCTTATTATTGAAATTCCTAATGGCCATTTCAGTTTTATCATTGTGAACAATCTATAAATCATTTATCTATTAAATTAGCACTATATGTGCTTTTCCATTTCTGCTGTGCAAGCTCATTAATTAAAGATTTTAAATTTCAGAAGTTTGCCCTACTTTGGAAAACTTTCATATTCTTCTTTTCATAGTATCTTTCTTCAAAACTTTTATCAAAAACTTTTTGGATAGTTTGCACTAATCTTTGATGTAAACAGAGCATTAGCTGGCACCTTGATGAATTACACCAGGTATTTTTTGAGCCTTGACCTACTGAATAGCCTTGATATTAAGTAAAATATAATCAATTTCCCATTGACTATGGTCTACATTTTTGTATGACATTTTGTAGCTAATTATTTTTATACTGGATTTATCCAATTTTCAGGAGTATGTTTCCTTATTAATAATATTTCCATTTAAATGGTTTATATACTTTAAAAACAGTCACCCTTGTTCGTATTTTACTTAAATATGTATGATCACTTCATAGGTTTTTTTGAAGCCAATATTCCCTTTTCTTTCTTTTCTTTTCTTTTCACACTTAGATGTCCCTATCTCTCTTCTCTCTACACTCCTATATCAGCTCTTTCACATGCCTCTAGGATGACTTGTAGTAATAACCCTATAATTAACTCCAATGAATCAACCTACAGTTTTCCTTGCACTCAAATAATACTACCTTGGCATGTAAACATGTACTTAATTTCCAAATTCTGGGATTTGTCTCTCTCCAAAAATATGATTTTATGTACATTTTTTTTGCTTCTTACTTTCTTACTTATTAACATCTCTTGGAAATTTCCGATATAGCTCTTTGTTATTTATAATGGCTACATAATATCTGTTATGTGATGTATTGCTCAGCCATTTATCTACTGGTGAACAATCATTTTGTGTCCATGCTTAAGCTCTTCTGATAAATTTTGCAGTCATCATTTCTATAAGAATGCTCTTACAGACTGGCTTTTATGTCTTTGAGATAGAGTCTCAACAGTACAACTGCTGTGTTAAAGGGTACAGGTAGTTTTAATTTTAATAGATCATCAGATTGCTTTCCTAAAGGCTGAAATGCTTAAAACTTTTAGCAAGTTTGGGAATACACCTTTTCCCACATTCCCACTAGTAATATATTCTGTAGCTCTTACTCATTGCTTTTTTTCCCCTTGGGCTCATGGATGAAACATGGTATATCATGGTCAATTTAATTTGCATTTCTCTGACTATTAATAGATTTGAGGCTTTTGTTATGCTTCTGTTGTCCATTTGGATTTATTCTCTGTTAATTGTCTGCTTCTATTTGTTTTTTTAATTAATTAATTAATTTATTTATTGGCTGTGTTGGGTCTTTGCTACTGCACACAGGCTTTCTCTAGTTGTGGTGAGCGGGGGCTACTCTATCATTGTGGTGTGTGGGCTTCTCATTGCCATGGCTTCTCTTGTTGCGGAGCACGGGCTCTAGGCGCATGAGCTTCAGTAGTTGCGGCACATGGGCTCAATAGTTGTGACGCATGGGCTTAGATGCTCCGCGGCATGTGGAATCTTCCTGGAGCAGGGCTGGAACCCGTGTCCCCTGCATTGGCAGGTGGATTCTTAACCACTGCGCCACCTAGGAAGTCCTGCTCCTATATTTTTTTAATTCCCCCATTGGATTATATGTGTGTGTGTGTGAATGTGTTTGTGTGTGTGTGTGTGTGTGTGTGTATGTTGATCGTGTGAATAAATTACAAAAGTTCTTTATAGGTAAAATACTCTTTGACACAAATCATGGTATTTTCTTGGATCAGTCTCCTAAGAAATAAGAGCAAAAATAAACAAATGGGACGTAACTGAACTTAAAAGCTTTTGCACAGCAAGGGAAACCATAAACAGAACAAAAAGACAACCCTCAGAATGGGAGAAAATATTTGCAAATGACGCAACTGACAAAGGATTAATCTCTAAAATATACAAACAGTGCATAGAACTTAATATAAAAAAACACCGAAACAACCCAATTTAAAAAATGGGCAGAAGACTTGAATAGACATTTTTCCAAAGATGACATACAAATGGCTAACAGACACATGAAAAGATGCTCAACATCACTAATCATTAGAGAAATGCAAATCAAAACTACAATGAGATTTCAACGCACACCTGTCAAAATGGCCATCATCAAAAAATTTATAAATCACCAATGTTGGCCAGGATGTGGAGAAAAGGGAACCCTCGTACACTGTTGGTGAGAATGGAAATTTGTGTAGCCACTATGGAAAACAGTGTAGAGGTTCCTTAAAAATCTGAAAATTGAACTTTATGACCCAGGAATTCCACTCCTGGGTACATAACTGGGAAAAATAAAAACACTAATTGGAAATGATACATGCACCTCAATGTTTGTAGCAGCACTGTTTACAGTAGCCAAGACATGGAAGCAACCAAAGTGCCCATCAACAAATGACTGTATTTATACATATATCCCCATATCCCCTCCCTCCCATGACTCCCTCCCACCCTCCCTATCCTGGCCCTCTAACGCATCACCCATCATTGAGTTGATCTCCCTTTGTTATACAGCAACTTCCCACTAGCTATCTATTTTACAGTTTGTAGTGTATCTATGTCTATACTACTCTCTCACTTCGCCCCAGCTTCCCCTTTGCCCCCTGCCTCCCCAACCCCATGTCCTCCAGAGGGGATATGGGGATATATGTATAAATACAGCTGATTCACTTTGGTGTACCTCAAAAGGTGGTACAAGAGTGTAAAACAATTATATTCCAACAAAGAGCTTAAAAAAATGTTGGTAGTTATTAGACCAATCACTTAATCTTTATATTTAATGTATTAATAAAGAATCATATATACTACTATAAAAAATAAAGACAGTGGGTTCTCTGGGGAAGGAGGGAGGGAAATGGGATGGAAAAGTGTTCAATCATATCTGCAATGCTTTATTTCTCTAAGAAAAAAGTAAATGTGTCAAATCTGGAAAAAAATAAAAACAAAAACAAATGACTGGATTAAGGAGATGTGGTATATATATATATATACACTATGGGTAATTAGTCATAAAATGAAATAAAATACTGCCATTTTCAGCAACGTGGATGGACCTAGAGAATATTATGCTTAGTGAAATGTCAGAGAGAGAGACAAATACTGATGATATCTCTTATATGTGCAATCTAAAAAATAATACAAATGAATGTATATGCAAAGGAGAAACAGATTTAGAAAACAAACTTGTTGTTATTAAAGGGGAGAGGGACAAATTAGGGGTATGGGATTAACAGATACAAATTACTATATATAAAATAAATAAGCAACAATGATATACTATATAGCACAGGAAATTATAAACAATATCTTGTAATAACCTATAATGGAATATACTCTGCAAGAATACTGAATCACTATGGTGTATACTTGAAACTAACACAATATTTAAATCAACTATGCTTCAATAAAAAATTATAAAATTTCTTTATATATTATAGACATTAGCTTTGTGTTTAAATGATTTTATTTTATTCCTTAACTTTGGTTATTGTATTTTTACTACATAATTTTTTATGCAGTTAAATGCACAAAATGACAAAAAGACAGTAAAAATGATCAATAATCAACATGTCTTCCTCCCCTTTTTATAAGCCTATAATGTAAATAATGAGAGCCTCCTCCTCTGACCACCTGAATCTTGTGTATACTGCTGCTACATGTATACATTGCACAGCTTTTCAGGAGGCCATATAAGAATATATGAATAGATTATTTTGTAATGATTCTATTACTTGGAACCCAAGAAGTTAATCAATAGAAGAAACACAAAGACTTATCTCCCCAGTTATTCATCTCAACATTGTTTATTGGAACAAAAATTAGAAATAACCTAAACGAACCATAATATTGTGATATTTTCTCTTTACATTTTTCTCATAGTTTCTGAATTTTTTAATAAGCATGTATTACTTTTATAGAGGGGGAAATAAGAATTAAAAAATAAAAAATCATTAGGCAGTTCAAGTGTTAACACAAAAGTGAAATCAAACATGGACCAAACCTAATGCTCACAGCTGTGACGTGTGTGTCTACTGCCAAGACAAGACAAAAACATTGCTCTTCAAGGCATTTTAGTGTTTATTCAGAAGGACATTTCATATGATAAATTTAATTTCAGTAATCACAACAAAGTTAGAGGAATTTTCCACCCATCCAATTTTCCATTCACAAAATCGCCCCATTTTAACTGGCTAGAACATGCAGATGCAACCAAGAAAGTTGCTCTTTTTCTCAAGTAGATTTAGAAAACATGTTTGAATTTCCTGTGAATCTCCTAAGTTTAAAGGAAATAAAAAAATGTTAGATTCTAATGAAAAAAGAGGAGGAGATTGAGAAAAAGGGAATCTAACCTGCTATTGAAAAGAAACATAAATAAGAGAGGGACTGCGAAGGAATAGAGCTATTTTAATATCTTTATTTTTACTTTAAAAAATCAAAATAGGTGCTAATTTTAATTATATGCTAAAATGGCATATAATTTTCCTATTTTATATGACTGATGCCTTAATAATTTCTCTGAGTAAAGCTACTTTTAATGTTGTTGGGTTTGTTAAAAAAATATTCACAAACCTCTGTCATCCTCTAGATGGAATCTAAATCCAACTGGTTACAAAGATTTATATATTTCATTTCTAAATGTTTCTCAAATGCTTTTTCCTCTTTGTATTTTTTCTTGTCACCATCACTGGTCCAAGTTACCTTATCTTATTTGATCAGCTACAATAGCCTCCTAGGTGTTCTCTGAGCATCCACTGGATACCATCTTCAATCTGTTCTTTCCAAGACATATAGGCTGATGCTTTCAACCAGCAAATCTAATCAATTCAACTTCCTGCTTAAAACTCTTCAATGATTCACCTTACTCTAAAGGTAAAGGCAGCATTGATCAGCATGACCCTCCAGCCCCAATATCTCCCCACTCTCTTTTGTTCTCTTTCCTTCAGCTGCAAAGTCTTGTTTAAATTTCTTCATATTCGCCTGGCTCCCTCCTATTAATGGACCTTGGCACATGCTGCCTCCTCTGCCTAGAACCCTCTTCCACTCATCTTTCAGATTTCACTTCAAATGTTACTCTGCCCCTGCCCCCCCCCCCCCCCGCCTCCTTCTTAAACTTTCGAAGCCCATGTCTTTCTATTTTATGGTACTTCTGTGATTGCATCCTTACTTTTATGTGTAATTGATGCCTGTATTTAGAGACTATAAATTCCATGAGGTCACAGCCCACTAATTCTGTGACCATGGACAAGTAACTTCATACCAGAAATAGGCTCTATTTCATTTTCCTTGAAGCAGGAGGCCTCATTTCCTAGCCTTGCAATTAGATGTGACCATGTAACTGAATTCTGCTAACGGAACATGAGTAGAAGTGATGTGATACATAGATTCTGAGGCTCTAGCATATGTTAATCTTACAAGATGAAAGAGCCTGAATCCTTGCATGACTATGTGGAAGACTGCTCAACCAATATACCAGCATTGGACTGTGATGTGAGAGAGAGAAACTTTTATTGTGTTAAGCTATAGGGATTTGGGGTTTGTTTATCAGAGCAGATAGTGTTATTTACTCTAACTAAAACTGTTACCATACCTGAGTTGATATTTCCTTCAGAAAAATAGGGGCAAATTAATGTTTATTGCATAAAGTTTTTTTAAAAAATAAATTTATTTATTAGCTGTGTTGGGTCTTTGTTGCTGCATGAGGGCTTTCTCTAGTTGAGATGAGCGGGGGCGACTCTCAATTGCGGTGCGCGGGCTCCTCAAAGCCGTAGCTTCTCTTGCTGCAGAGCATGGGCTCTAAGCGCATGGGCTTCTGTAGTTGCGGCCCACGACTCAATTGTTGCTCCGCGGCATGTGGGATCTTCCTGCAGCAGCGATCGAACCCGTGTCCCCTGCATTGGCAAGAAGATTCTCAACCACTGTGCCACCAGGGAAACCCTATTGTGTAAAGTTTTTGTGGGAATTAGAATATTGGGACACAATGCCTTGCAAGTGGTGTTCACTTGGTATTGTTGTCATTGTCATCCTTATCATTTTATTGTGACTCTTTTCCTGTTCCATGGAAAAACGTATTTCTCTCTCTCCTTTGTTATTTCTTACTCTCATGGTGACTTTTTTGGTACAATTAGAATACCTCCTCCTTGTTTATTAGAGCTGTATTCATACGATTTCCATTTTTATTACTGAGATATAGTTGATGTGCAATATTATATGTTACAGGTATACAACACAGTGATTCACAATTTTTAAAGGTTATACTCCATTTATAGTTATTATAAAACATTGGCTATACTCCCTGTTGTACAATATATCCTAGTAGTTTATTTATTTTACACATAATAGTTCGTACAGAGCTGTATTCATAATGTTTTTAAGGAATTTAAAGGGGCTTCTCCATTGACAGAGCCTGTGAAGGAAGTTTCAGTTAACGTTACAGTGGTTTGATTCTTCAAATAACCCCCATCCTACAAAGTGGTTGTTTTTTTCTTCATGGAGTTTCTAAGTGAGTTCTGGTATGGAATTAATGGTCACAAAAGGATGAGTTAATTATCCTTGGAAACATAACCCAGCGACTCCATTTGTAGCAGAACTAAAGTCTGAGAACAGTGACAGAGAAAGGCCACTTTTTATAGCACTTAACGATTATTTGCAGTACATTGCTTTTTTCTTTTTCTGCTGAAAGATTCAAGATTTTAAATTGTTCCATTAGATGAACATTCCTGAAACCTCACTGGGGTTATTGAACTCTGTGTTAATTTTACTTTGTCTCTCAAGCAAACCTGAGCTGTCAGGATTTATCTACTGTACTTTTCTTTTTCTCTCTCCTAGAAACTGATCAACAGCCAAGAACATGAGCAGAGTCCAAACAGGGGAAACAAAACCCAGCATTGCTGAATCTCCTTTGCAGATTGTTCTTGGCTTCTGTGCCATGGAAACTCATCCTTCCAAAGCCAGTTTGGGAAGCTGCTCATTGCTAACGTTTCCCTGTGAGGAAGGCATGTCTGTAGATACAGCAGTTCACAGATGCTTGCCCAAGAGTTATTTTTGATTATGCAAATTAGTTGCTTTTGCTGTTTCGTGACTTAAAAAAAAAATCTCACATCCTTATTCAAATACTTTGGCTCTGAGTCATTTAATTTATGTTTTGAATTCAGGAAGAATGACATTAGATAATGGGTGAGATTTAATTTTTTTTTTCTTTTCACATCCTCAGGCTGTTAGGTTTTAATTAAGCTGCCTTTTATTTTTAAGGATTAGTCTAAGATATCTTGCCTCTAGTATCATTTCCAAACTCATCTGGAAATTTTGTAGTGACTTCAGTCTTATGAATTTTTATGGGTCATGTAATTATAAGATTAATAATGACGATGGTAAGCATAACTAAAGTTTATTGACTGTTTTCTATGTGTTGGGCACTGTGTAAAGGGTTTTGACTGTATTATCTTGTTTGATGGAAAATGGTCTACATAAACTGCATTCACTCAATCCAATTAAATTCCTTGTAGTGCAACATTTATTGAGCCTCTCCTGACAGTCATGTACTAGTCATCAAAAGGGAAATAGAAGGTTACAACATGTTCCTGTACAAATTGATTCCAAAGCTGATAACCCTTTCTGATTTTATTCTTTGCTTGCTTATATTTCAGACTAAAAAGCAAATTCAGTGTGGTCAAATGACTGCCTCAAGGTCACACAATTTTTAAAGTTTGGAGGTGGGAGACAAATTCATTTTAGCACATACCTTTTTGAACATTGTGACTTCTACATACTTATAAAAATAGCATCATAGTGTGCACTCTATTTTGTAATTTCAATCAACAATATGTTTCACATACCTTTTAAGGTTAGTAAATAAGCTTCACATGCAAAAACCCTCCTAAGTAATTCACATACAAAAACTCTGAATTCAAACACATTTTTAAAATCATTTTTTATCAATAAAACTTTCACATTTTCAGTTAAATCTTTTAAAAACTGTTTGTTTGGAGGGTACCTTTGCAAACAGACCAATATTCTTGAGATGCTGAAATCTCTGAACAAAGTATCTAGTTTGATAAACATGTAATATGTCTATGTGAACCATAGCACGCCAAAGACTTTTTGGAGGGAATAAATGCTTTAACTCTGTAAAAATAAAAAATTATTCAATAGTGTAAAGAGTTGCTTACAGTTATATACATGTAAATGTCCATTTATACACAATACTTCCTGCTACAAAAGGATTCTTTATTTCTAATATAAACAATTCTCTGCCTTCTGAGTTTTAGGAATGCAGTTTTACTTTGAGGGAGAAGCTAATTCCATTTTGGTCTATTTCCAGTACTGAAGTTAAAGGTTTGGTCTGTGGAGGAGTTAACTACCAGTAAAACAGACTTCCTCTGGAAAGGAATCTTTATTCTACTTTTGAGAACAACAACTGCATCATAGAAGAGAACTATCTTTAAAAGGAGCTTTGCATGTATGAGTAGTTTATATATTTTGAATATTAACACCTTATTGGTCATATCATTTGCAAGTATTTTCTCCCATTCAGTAGATTGTCTTTTCATTTTGTCTATGATTTCCTTTGCTGTGTGATGGCTTTTAACTTTAATTAGGTCCCATTTGTTTATTTTTGCTTTTATTTCTTTTGTGTTAGGAGACAGATCCAAAAAAAATTTGCTGCAATTTATGTCAAAGAACGTACTGCGTATGTTCTCTCCTGGGAGTTTTATGGCTTTAGGTCTTGTGTTTGTGATGCAATATCAAAAAAAAATCAAACAACCAGATTTAAAAAAAGGCAGAAGAACTGAAGAGACATTTTTCCAAAGAAGACATGCAAATTTTCAACATCACTAATCATTAGAGAAATGCATATCAAAACCACAGTGAGTTCTGACTCACACCTGTCAGAATGGCTGTGGTCATCAAAAAAAATCTACAAATAACAAATGCTGGCAGAATGTGGAAAAAGTGTACCCTCATATACTGTTGGTGGGAAGGTAATTGGTGCAGCCACTATGGAAAATGATATGGAGATTTCTCAAAAAACTAAAAATAAAACTACCATATCATCCAGCATTTCCACTCCTGGATATATATATCTGAAAAAAATGAAAACACTAATTCAAAAAGATACATGTACCCCAATGTTCATAGCAGTATTATTTACCAATAGCCAAGATATGGAAGCAATCCAAGTGTCTATCAACAAATGAATGGATAATACGGGGATATGTGTATAAAAACAGATGATTGAACCTGGTGTACCCCCCAAAAAATAATAAAACAAACAAACAAACAAAAAAACCCAAAAAACAAATGAATGGATAAAGAAGATATGGCATATATATATAATGGAATATTATTCAGCCATAAGAAATGAAATTAAAAATAAGAAGGTTAATTCTCCCTGTTGAAAATAAGGGAAGAGATTTTCCTCCCATCCTTTTTCTTAGAGCATTTACTTTAGAAAACTCCAAGTACTTTCTCCTCTCTTAGACGTGTGTTTAAAGCTTTTTGAAGGCTAAGTAGGGCTTTTGTCAGCCTTATGACCCAGGAGTGTCTTTCTCCAGGACCTGGGAGCCTTCTTTTTGAGATGTAACATTAAGAGAGCTAGCACCCCTCTCTCATAGTTTCTGCAATAGAGTAGAAGCTTAACTTTGGGTGCCTTGCTCAAAGTTGCAAAAATACCTCTTATCATAAATATATGAGAGTAATTTCTCCTCTGGATAAAGTAAATTAGCTAACACAGATGGTGACCCCAAATACCAGGCAAATTTAGGATGAAACTATGTGTGAGAAATGGTGCTATCAATTTTTCTGACTTGAGGGCTAGTAATTGTTTATTTTGAAAGCATGTATATCATGGGTTCTATCTGTGTGGCTATGTAAAAGGATAAGATTTCTTTCTGTCTTTGCTATCTCTTAATGGATTGGCTGTGATGCATATCACATTCTGGTTTAATGCTTATTCGGTTATACAAGTGCTTTCTTTCTTTCCTACCTTTGCAGAGAGGATTTCTGTGCAGGGAGAAGATTTAGTTTTTAATTATATTTCCCTGATAGTTCCTAGAACAATGCAGAAGCCACTGCATCATCATTTTTATGTGTCTAAGGGAGTAGCACATGGGGGTTGCTGAGATTTGTTTGGTCACTCATTTTTCCAATGGTCTAGCTGTTTATACAATACTATCATTTTCCAAGTTTAGATACAGCATAAAGATCCTATGATTCCTCTAACATTTGAGTGTTTGGACCTTTGCTCTCAGAGGGTTTTTGCCATCTTTAGAGTTAGTAGGAGAAACACATTTACTAATTATAAGAGTTCAGAATCCAATCAGGTGACTGATCCCAATGGAAAACACAGATTTCTGAGTGTAGACGAAAGAATCAGAATGCTTATAAAACTCTGAATCCAAGGACATGTGTCTAAGACCAACAGAGCCAACCTCTTTCTTTATTTGTCCTCTCAAGTTTTGATGCCTATGATGGAGCCAGTTACAACACAGAATTTAGTGAATTCCAACAGGGTCACCAACAATAATGTCATCAGTGTCTTGGTCACAATCTCTGGTTATTGGTAGTTTTACTCATGCTTAGAAGGTAACTCTAAAGTGTTTGCAATGATATAATAGTTTTCTTTGTTGATATTGAGAATTGTCTTGGATGACTGCATCTCCTGTTTTCTTGCTAAAATCTCTTGAAGTATATAACTTTAACTAGACGAAAACTGTCGTCATGAATTGGTATGCTTCCTCTAGCTGAGGAAAGATTTAACATTAAGTGTAGAAAGGTTAAAACAATTAAAACTGTAATATTAATATTTGTGTTGCAAACAAATTTATACATATTTGTGATAGTCTTGTGTGCAGTGTTTGCCATGTAATAAGCACTTTATAGGGGTTTGCTACTACCGTCCCCACTTGTTATATGTAAGAGAACTTGGCCAAGTACAGTGACAGTCTCATAACTCTAATTTGAATTATTCAATTAAGACTCATGATCTTAAGTTGAAATCTTATTAAATCCTATTTTATTTATTAAAAGTAAATAGGAGAGATTTAAGTTCAACTTATTAAAAGCTTAATTTATTAGATAGGTTAGTACTATTTAGCACTTACGGAGGTTTTAATTGATGAGCAAAGTACTTAACAAAGGGAAATTAATTAAAGTAGTTTAAAATGCTGACAGGTTTTTAATTAAGTTTGCAAACAGGATCAGAAATTATTCAAAAACTCCTTGAAAGTTATTGTAAAAATTTGTTAATAGTTTTATCCATTAGCAGAATAAATTTTGCCAGCTGAACTTAAATGGGAAACTTCAGGTTCTCATCTCCTTGTGGCAGCTCAATGGAGAAGGGAAAGGGCATTCCTGTTGGCATTTGCACAGACTCAGTGAAGGCACAGAGGTAATACTGGAGACTTACACAAAGACTCTTTCAAATAAACTAATGGCTTATGATGCAGAATTGGGAAATCTTGAGGAACTGACTTCCCACGTTCTTGTTTCCCAAGCTTCTTTTGCTGTGATAATGAACACTAGCACATCCGGCGAAGCATGTGGAGCCCAAGTACACACAGGCAGGTATACACGCATGACTTGGGTAGTCTCCGAGGGTGGATGAAAAACCACCTCTAATTCCCCCAAAACGGAAGAGCTGCTAGACATGACACAGCCTGCCAGCTGGAGAAATAAAGCAAGGCTCAACATCAGGTCCCTTATGTTTGATTGGACAAACACTATGGCCATTTTCAACAGCATGTTATCAGTACCCCTTGAAGTGGATTTTCGATATTTTCTCACTTACGACCATCCTTTCCTCTTCTGAGTATCATGATACTCCCCCCTTTAGTAAATGAACCTCCTCTCCAAGGCATAAGTGTATTTAGACATACTTCTCCAGTGAGTACCAATCACAAGGCAATTTTTTCTGAGGGGCCTTATCTTGCACCTCTATATAAAAGAAAACCTGTAATTCTGAGATTTGAAGGCATTTGATATGCTAGCTATCCAGCTACTGGTTGGTGAGTGCCTTCGCCACTTTCTTTATGCAGTACCACTTTTAAAATAAATGACAAAGGTTTATTTTAGATTCCGAGTCTGTGATGTCTTTTCCACAGCAGTAGAGGATAACTTTTGTCTACTCATAAAGCTCTTTGTGGTAGAGAGAATAAAACACTATTACACCAATTTTTAAAAGCATGTATATTTTCATTTTTATTGTAAATATTTTTCAGGTTTATTATTCTTTCAGTAAACAAATTTTGTTGACTTTGCTGCTTTGCATTTCTCACTGAGTGTACAAAGTGTTTTAGCCTCTTATTCTAAAATTATTTCATTTCTGATTTATTGGTGACTCTATTTCTAGGTTTCTGTGTTTTCCTAAATACCAACCAAATATAAAATCTGATGTCAGACACATTTTTGGCCCTTTCTTCTTTGAATTACTAAAATTTAAATACAGCTCAGTCTGTTAAAACATAAGTGTTTTGTGAAATCCCTGACTTAATACATATTCAAATATACTTAAAATTTGAATGTAGCAATCAGCAAATTATAGTTGGCCAGATTATAGTATAATTCAAATAGTTATTTGACAGCTTCTCAAAACAAATGGAGACTAGTTCATTGCAGAATGGTAAGTAAATGTGCAACTAAAACCTGTGACTTAATACATGTTTTGAAGTTTAATTCAAAGCCTCCATATGCTCTGCAATTATTAGCAAATTCTCGTCCGTGTGGCATTTTTATTTTTATACTGGCACACTGGATTCAAGAATACAAATGTTCTTCAGGCTCATCTAGTCAGTAGAGAAGCTGAAAAGAAATCTCTGCATCTTTTAGTTTCTAATTTTGTTTCATAAGATTTTTCTTTTCTCAGGTTTTTATTTTTTTATCAATAAACCAAAAAAAAAAAATAGTGTTTGTTGAGCATCTATGTTGAGGCCTTATAAGAAGTAGTGACACATTAAAATCATTTTTCAAATAATAACTAGTGGCAATTTGGAGTATGGCCAGGAATTGGGAACAATTGATGAGGGGAAGATCAGGAAATAGGCAGTTGCAATGGTCCTGCTAGACATTCTGAAGGCTTGAAATTAAGGTAGCGGCAATAAAGATGGGGAGAGAGATTGTGTAAGTTAGTTCCATGATAAAATTGACTTAATTTGGTGCCTTGTGAGATATAAATATTGAGGCTGAAATAAAAGTTGAAGATAATATTGACCTGTTGATATGTGTGACTAAGTAAATGCATGCCTTTTACCAATTTTTCTGGAGGGCTCACTAAACATTATATTTTCCAGCCTTCCTTGCAAGTAGAAGTGGCTATGTTACTAAATTCTAATCAATAATATTAAACAGATGCTATTGGATTGGATTTATGGGAAAGATCCTTAAAAGAGATCAGACAGTTTTTGCCCTTCTTCCCTTTCTTCTTCATTTCTGATTTCCCTGGAATGTGGATGTGATGACTAAACATCTAGGGCCATCTTGGGCAAAAAAGCAACCATGAGGATGAAAATCATTCACTGATGGTGGTGAATAATAAAGATGGAAGGAGGCCAAGTGTCTGATAACTATGGAGCCAACACAGTCCTACACCACTTACTTCCTGATATCTTTAATGTGAAGGAAATATAAACCTGCATCTTGTTTAGAAATTTCTTTCTGCAGCCAAACTAATCTTAATTGATATAGAATTCTTTCATGAATTTCCTTTTGAACAAGTTAAATATGAGGACATCCAGATGTAGATATCAGTTAGATAGTTAACAAATGCATTGTAAATTCCTCAAGTGCCTGAGACAAAGTGGATGCTTAAAAAATATTTATTTAATGAGCTCAAGAGAGAGGTCTGAAGGTGAAAGCTTTTTGAATTATTGGCAAATGAATGGTGGTTGTAGAATAACTCCACTTAATGTATATTTTGTGGAATAAAAAGGCTAGCAAAGATAGAACAATTGAGATGCAAACATTTAAGAGGCATTGAGTGTTCTTGTTCTTCAACTTAGCTCTTCATTTATTCAAACCTTCTTTAATGTTCTCACTATAAGTTTATAATTTTATCTGTACTGGTCTTGTAAATTTGTTAGTTTATTTCTAGCTACATTGTACTTTTTATTACTATTGTGAGTTAGATTTTTGAAAATTATCTTTTCTAAATAGATAAATTAGATACTGATAGTGTTTTGAAAGCTATGGAAGTTTCTGTGTTTATCCTGTGTCTAACTACCTTGCTAGACTGCTATAATTCTAAGATTTCTCAGTTGATTCTCTAAATTGGTGATCATATCACTGAAAATAATAATAGTTTCATCTTTTCTTTTTCATTCTCATTTTTTTCTCTTTCTTATTTCATGGGCTAGCATCCCTAATATAATGCTGTATTCTAGGCGAGAGAGCAGCCAAACTTGTCTTATTTACTTCTTTAATTGAAATGCTTCTAACACATCACTAAGCATGATTTTGGTTAAGATTTTTCTAGAATATATGCTTTATCAAGTTAGAAAATCACCTCATATTTTGCCAATAAACAACACTCCCATCCCACATTTTGGATTAGCTTCCTGTTTCCATCACTTCTAGTCAGACAGCAACTTTGGTGTAGTTCATCTCTGCTAAAGATGGACTTAATTGTATGCACCTGGGCAGCAAGTCTCTCTTCAATGTGATCCTGTATCCTCCAGTATTTTACTAATTCCTCACATACATTTTCTGTTCTGCTGAGAGTTCTTATTTTTGAGCATGGCTATATATCATTTTATTATTGTATCTTTTATGACTTTTCTGGAAATGTGATGCAGGGAGGGAAGACTGGCGCTTGCATTAATTTATATGTTGACAATTGACAGTTTGTATGAATATAGTGAATGTCTATAACAAGTTAATGGAATTCTGAGGATTTATTTATTTAACTTTTATAAATTAAGGTTTAAAAACTTTAAACATTAATTGCTAAATACTTGCCTTCTATGTGAACTTTACGTATGAGGGTGTGTCAAAAATTCTCTGCACTCTGGCTATAGAATTTATTTTAATTAACTTTCAGAAAAGATAAATACATCATCTTTTGACATAATCTCCTTGCTTTTCAATACACTTTGTCCATCTGTCAGCAAGCTTTCATATTCCCTCGTTAAAAAATATTTTAGGCTGAGCTGTGGGACACAAATACACCGCTGTCTTCAATTCTTCATCAGAAGTGAATCTTCATTCTCGTAGGGCTGCTTTCAGGGGAACAAACAGGTGAAAGTCCAGTGGAGCAAGATTATTTCATTGGCAGAGTAAGGGCTGATTTGCAAATGATTTGCCACGGAATCCACTGTCATTCGTCTATTCAACAGAATCTTTTCACATGTACGCTCAATGTTGTCATCAGCAGTGGACATGGACCAACCAGCATCCGGCTCCTTCTTGATGGCTAAGAATTGTGCGACCTTCCTTGAACTTTTCTATCCATTCATCTACACTTCTTTGAGACAAAACACCTTCTCCACACTGTGCACAAAGTCTTCAATAAATAACGGCACCAGGTATACCCTCAGACCACAAAAAACAAATCACTGCACGCTGCTCTTCTTTTGTGCAAATCACAAGTGGGGCATCCATTTTTGCTCTCACCAAAGCTGCAAATGAACTGATGAAACACGTTCACACCTGCACAGCAGTGACTGAGGACAGTAGCCTTGAATGGAAAGTGCTGATAATAAGACAGTGTGGCCAACAGAAGTTTTAATATTACTGGAGTGCAGATAATTTTTGACTCACCCCATAATATATCAAATCTTTAAAAAACAATTGCATGCATGTTTTTAGCAGTTATTGAAATAAAAATTTCAATGTGTGTTTTTGTAATTTTTTTTTAATCAATACTTTGAGGATTTAAAAAGCATACAGATTTCTTAATTATGCCATTCCTTTCAAAAAGTGTGTTCTTTCAAATGGCTGATTTCTCATTTTTTCACACTATGGTGAGTGATTATAGCCTGTAAAATAATTCTTTGTTGGAAATTGTTGAGATTTCATTTGTGGCCTAGTATTCTGTCAATTACTGTAAATGTTCTTCCATCAGTGTTCTAAAAGAATAAGTGTTAAATCAAGCTTATTGATTGCTAGTAACTTTCTGTATAGTAACTGTGTTTTTGTCTGGTATTTTGGGAAGTTAAGCTTTGCTCTAGTGAAAGTGGATTTCTCAAATTCTCCTTATAAGTCTATCATAAGTTTTGTGATGCTTCTGTTGAAGCCACAACAAACATTCATGATATATATTGATCCTAGGTTTGAAAATTTTTATCACTCTAAATTTCCAACATTGTTTTCTTTGAATTCTGTCTTCTTTGATTTTAAAATGCTTAGCCAATCTTCTTTATATTAATGTTTTCATATTATATCTTTCCTGTTTCTTTATTTTTTAACTTTTCTGTATCAGTTTGGTTTAGTTTTATGTAAAGAGCACGTGCCTTGATTTTTATAAATTCAATCTGACAGTAGGTGTTATAACAAAAGCGTTTATCCATTTGGTTTTATTTTGATTGCTGCTATGGTTTAAATTTAAATTATCTTATTTTATGTTTTACACTTACATGCTTTTCTTATTTTTCTTTAAAACTTTTCTAAAAACAAATTCTGAGCATTAAATAGTACTTGAATGTTTGAAAATGTATTTTATTTTGAATGATAGTTTGGTCAAGTACAGAATTCTGATTTTTTAGATATGATAGATTGCAAAAATGGCCCTAATTCTTTCCTCTTCCCTCTGTCTATGCCTTGATTCTGGGCTTGGGTCGCATGACTTGCTTTGGCAATTACAGTGTTAGCAAATACAAGAAGAATATTGAAAAGCACTTGTCTTATCCCTTGTTTCTTTACTCATTGCCATGAGAACTTGCCTGTGCCAACTCTCCCCCTCCTCCATTATCCCATATGAACTCATCTTAGATCAGCCAATAGCCAGCTGACCCCACACATGAGGGTAAGCTCAGCTGAGACTAAAAGAACCACTGAGCCAACTTGCAGACTTATGAGCTAAATAAATCCTTACTGTTTCAAGGCTCTGTTTTTGGAGTGACATTTTGGTGGCAGTAGATGATATTGATACAAAGGTGTTTTTCTTTGTCACTTGGAAAATACTGTTCTGTTATTATCTTGCATACAGTGTTACTGTGGAGAAGTATAACAGAAATGTGTTTTTCTTTTCTAGATAAACTATCTGGAGATAAAAATTTAGGACTTTTTGCCTTTATGTTTAGAAGTTTCACTTCTATATTTACATATATAATACTAATATTTATATATATATTATATATAGAATATATAATATGTTTTCAGTGGGTGCATTCATAGATATGTTAATACAAAGAAAAACATATGCAAGAATACTAGAATGCAGCTTGGGGAAAAGAGAATGTTATTTTTAACTCACCACTTCAGGTTTGTAGTTAGTTACAAATCAAGATGGAATTGGTAGAGTTGAGGGTTAGGGCAATGGCAGAATACTGAGGCCTATTGATATAATACAAAAATTTCTAGACTGGTATGGGCATCCAAGGTCCACAGTATCATGTGCTTATTGGCTTTGGTTACCTACTTACAGGATTGTGACTCAGAGCTGATAAACCTTAGAAACCGAAGACCAGGTTTTTTTAGCCTCCACCCAGAGTCCCCAAATCAATAACAAGAAGGGGCTGCTAATGTTAAGAGGAATTCTTCCCAGTGGCTTTCTCAGAAGTGGTCATTAAGAACAATAAATAAGGATGATCTTCCCAGAAAGCAAAGCTGAGGACGTTATATTGCTTGGCAATCCTTATTTGTAGCTTCTTCCTCTCTGCTATGTCAGTTACTAGTTTTGAAAACACTTCCTAACTTCAAAAGATGTTTGACATCTCTAAAGCATTCAAAGAACCAGTTGCTAGTATGACTACAGTATGTGTTCCCTCAAAAGAAAAAAATGCAACTAAGAGGATTTAAAAATTAAACAAAGTAAAACATCTCAGTTTCTGTCTTTTATTGAAAAGTTGAATTCATAAAATTTTCCTTGTTTTTTTCTATTTCTTTTATTTTATTGGTTTTACATATATCTATATTTATATATCTGTTCTATTGAAGTTCCATAATAATGAAAAGGGAACATTGAGAAACTTACAGTCTTCCAGTAAAGTATACTGATCCTCTCTCTGGTGTACGTTAGATCAGAAATCAGAATGGGAAGCAAATAATCCTGGGTAGGCATTTAGGTACCTGTTTTTCCATATTTTCAAGTCAGTTCATTTCCGTCCTTTCCCCAAAATCAAAGGGAACAGAGCGACTTACATTGTTTAGTGGAAATGATTTCATTCAAAGAGAGGATTTCATAATTTTCAATTTCCTCTTGACAGTTACTAATCCGTTAGCTAGAGGAAAAGAATAAGACTAGGATGGGTTCTATTTTCAGATGTCTTGACACAATTTCTATGTTCCTCTTTCAGTCTCTTGAGTGGGATTCCTATAGTCAAATCCAACCATATGTAGCTTAATACTTCAACACATACTAACATACAGGTATTTTTTAATAGCTATTTGATTAAGTAGATACTATTTATAAAATGCTCTGAAGGACAAGTGGCCTTCTTAATATCACCATATATATTTGTCATTCATTGGTAAATAGATATCTAGTTTTAATCTATCATTACACTTGGGTCTTTTTTTTTTAACTTATAAAAATTCAATTTACCAAGAAGAAGACAATGCATTTCAAGATTTGGGGATGAATAATACCCAATTTCACTAAACTTATTTACAGACGAAGAAATCTACTTGGATGTCAGTTCCATTCTGCACTATGCTACCCTTAGGTCGCTTTTTTTTAGTGACCAGCAAACTTACATGTGCCAATGGTTTCCATATTTGTTTTGTTCTGGGGCCAAATAGAGTTATTAATATCTTTGTGAAATGTCTTTTTACAAATGTTAAAGATTAACAAACAGTGTAGTGGATGATCTCATATCTCCGTGGTAAATCAGCATTTAGGATGAAACATCAGCATCCCATACTGTTGGCACAGCCATTCCCACAAAGTCTATTTCAAGCATTCTTCATATTTTGTCTTTGGCTAGACTGCAAGAGTATCACTAATGGGTACAATAAAATATTTCAAGATTAGCTCTTTCCTGGCATGACCTAGTATTGTATTTCTCAAACTAGAATCCCAGACCACTGTGATCCAGAGTTCTTCCCACAAGAATCTTTAAATTTTATATTTTCTTTCAATGAAAATCTTAAAAAACACAAGTATATTTGGAGTTGTCTACACGCCTACTTTATAACCAAATGTGTAATTTTAGATCTCGTGTTTGGTTTTGTGTTGATCATGAGACAGTCTGAAGTGATGTTGTTTAAATTTTAGTGGGGGAATAGGCTCTTCTGATCACTGGGGTCAGTGAATGTATTCTCAAAGTCAAAGAATTCTCTGACCTGGTCTGGCTCATTAGAAATAAAGACAAAGATATTGCTTTCTACAGTGCTTTGGAGAGAAGCTCTTGAATTGATAAATATTTAATCATATATTTTTTTGTAAAATGTGTAATGTAAAACTGTCTTGATTACAAGTGTGGATATCCACTTGCAAATAATGCTAACTTTTCATACACCATACTTTAAAAAAAATACACCAGACACAAAAATCAACTCAAAATGGATTAATGACTTAAACATAAGACCTGAAACTGTAAAACTCCTGGAAGAAAACACAGGGAAAAACTTTATGACATCGGTTTTGGCAATGACTACATAGATATGATATCAAAAGCACAGGCAACAAAAGCAAAAATTAACAAATGGGACTATGTCAAACTAAAAAGATTCTGCACAGCAAAGGAAACAACAGAGTGAAAAGATCAGCTGATGGAATCAGAGAAAATATTTGCAAACCATGTATTTGGTAAGCAGTTAATCTCTAAAATACATAAGGAACTGCTCCAACTCAACAGCAACAAAAAATCGAAACCCAAACTCATAACCTAATTAAAAAATTGGCTAAGGATTTAGATAGACATTTCTTCAAAGAAGACATGTAAGTGGTCAACAGGTATATGAAACAATGGTCACTGTCACTAATTATCAGAGAAATTCAAATTAAAACACAATGAGATATCACCTTGCACTGGTCAGGATAGCTATTATCAAAAAAAACAAAAGCCAGCAAGTGTTAGTAAGGACGTGGAGAAAAGGGAACCCTTGTATGCTGTTGGTGGGAATGCAGAATGTGCAGCCATTATGGAAAACAGTATGGAGATTCCTCAAAAAATTAAAAATAGAACTACCATATGTTCCAGCAATCCCACTCCTGGGTATCTATTCAAAAGAATTGAAATCAGGACCTCGAAGAGATATTAGCACTCCCATATTCATTGCAGCACTATTCACAATAGTTAAGATGTGGAAAAAACATAAATGTCGATTGACAGAGAAATGGCTAAAGAAAATGTGGTATAAAAAAAAAAAAGAAAATGTGGTATATACACACAATAAAATACTATTCAGCCTTAAAAAAGAAGGAAATTCTGCAATATGTGACACAACGATGAACCTGAGGACATTATGCTAAGTGAAACAAGCCAGTCATAGAAAGACAAATATTGCACTATTCAACTTACATGAGGTATCTAAAATAGTCGAATTCATGAAATCAAGGGGTAGAATGGCGGTTCCAGGGGCTGGGTAGAAGTAGAAACGGGGATTTGCTAATCAACAGGCGTAAAATCTAAACAGCTCTGAGTAAAAGCAATCTCTCTGTAGCTGTTCTGTAACTATTTTCTTAATATTCTGCATTCCATTTCCTTCAAAATCAAAGCACAATCTACTAACTTAACAGTCTCCACTGTCATAGTAATGAATCATGTTCTGACTCGTGGCATATATTCATGAGTATAGTAGCTGGAAATGATTCATTAAATTGTTTGCTGAGGATACCTTAACAATCCTTGTTGAGTTCACTGTCAAGTTCCTGGTCTAAACAGAAGGAATGAGGTGTTCAAACATCCTTACCACAACACTTAACATTGATTGCCCCTCGCTGATGTTGACACAGTGAGCATAGTGCTTTTGGGGTATAATCAAATCTAATACAACAACCTATGAGGTAGATACTTTTATTATCTGAATCCATTCTGAATGATTTTAATCTCCCCAACTGCCTACAGTTACCACTTTGTCCATCAACAGTTTTGCTTATAAGTATGAATGTGCAGTAGAGAAAAGTTCAGACCAGGCTTCCTTGTGATTGCTGTTTTTTTCAGACCTTCGTCTCTTCTTATTTTCCTAAGTCTTAACTTAATATTTGTATGAAGCTTTATCAGAGTCATTCAGAGTAGGAAATTCTTTTTCTTATTGTGTTTATACTGATAAGGTACAAAGAGTTGCTGTCTTCAGAGCAACATCACATTGGAAAACATACTTTATAAAACTTTCACCTTACTTAGCTTGTATTATCTTGCTCCCAGACTGATAGAGATCACTTAATAGTATACATTCTTTTATTTGAATTATAGCCCACATTTATTGTTTTCTTAGGACAAAATAATGGTATTATTTCTTTGCTTTAATTAATATAAAGCATCATCTCCCACGTTAGACTCTTCTGTCAACCTAATTAATATGTTTTAAAAATTCTTTAAAAAATTTTGACAACTTCACTGAGGCTATATGTATGTATATGTATATATATATATATAAAAGTTCCCATATTTAATGTGTATGATTTGGTAAGTTTGGACACATGCAGACATTCCTGATACCATCACCACAATCAGGGTAGACGTATCTAATATCTACCAAAGTGTGTCCCTTAATTTTTGTTTTTTAATTAACATGCTTTAAAAATTTCCTTAGAGATCAGTAATGACAAATGAAGGAAAATAAATATTTCCTCAGGTTTAACAACTCATAGTCTACATACTTGTCACATACTGTCCCATTTATTTGGCTTTGAGATTTATTTGCACATGGCTATGCTATTATACATGTCAATTTAAAAAATTTTATAAATCAATCAAGCATTTGTGGTTACTGTTTTAGCTTAGACATGTCATGGTCTCTCTGAGCCTACACTGCTGGAGAAAAAGTCTATTGCCTTTCATTCTTCAAAAATTAAAAAAAACCAATTTGTTGGATTAAAAGCAAATCTTTTTTATTGTTTTCCTGAGGACACTGTAACAATGCTTACAATTTTACATTATTAAATTCCTGGTCCTTCCTGATTACCTACTGGATTGGCCAAAACGTTCATTAGGGTTTTTCTGCAACATCACATGGAAAAACCTGAATGAATGTTTTGGCCAACCCAATGTGTAACCTTTTTCTTAGCATTGTTTTCTTTTTTTAAAAATTAAAATTTTCCATCAATAAATAGCATAACTAGTTAATTATATTTTAAAAGTTTCACAAGTTTTACCAAATTTTAATTCAACAAATATTTCTTGGTATCTACTTTATCCAAGTTACTAAGTTAAATACTGGTGACTTACTAGGATTAGTGCAAAAAACCCATTTCTGACCTCTGGGAGTTTTTGGCGTCTGTATGATTCTCTTGGCTCATCATACTGGTGAATTGGGGTATTTCTCCATACTTGAAATAGGAGTGTTTTAAAGAAATATTGCCTTTACCTTTATCCTTGTCTTTGTTTTGCTCAAGTTGGAACACTGAGTAGCTGTAGTAGGCTGAAGAATGGCCCCCAAAGATAACAGGTCCTATTCCCTGGGACCTATAAATGGTACCTTATTTTGAAAAGGGTTTCTGCAGATATTATCAAGTTAATGATCTTGAGATGAGGAGATTATTCTGGTTTATCCAGGTGGGCCATAAATGTTATCACATGTATCCTTATTAAAGAAAAACAAAGAGAGATTTGAAAGACACACACATACACACACACACACACACACACACACACACACACACGAGTGAGGAAAAAGTGATGTGAAGATAGAGAAAAATATTGGAGTGATATGCACACAAATCAAGGAACACCAGCAGCCACCAGAATCTGGAAAGTCAACTGCAGGAAAGGCAAGGAATGGATTCTCCCTGAGGATGTCCGGGGAAAGTGTTGCCCTGTGACACTTTGATTTCTATCCAGTGATGTTGATTTTTGATGTTTGGCCTCCAGAACTGTCAGAGAATAAATTTCTATTGTCATGTAGTTTGTGGTTATTTGTTACAGCTGCCGTAAGCCACTAACAGTTAGTAAATCACTTAATGGTTAAGAGCAGGTTGTGTGGGGTAGGAGAGAAACAGCTTGAGGCTGTGAATCCCAACACATCTAGTTTGTATTCTGGTGCTACCATTTCCTAGAGCAGTTTACTTAAACTCTATGAGTTTCAGTGTCCTTGTTTATAAACTTGGCCTAGTCAAATCTCTCTGTATGGCCATAGTAAGTTACTGGTTTAATTATCCTTAGAACAGCATCTAGAATTGAATAAATATTCAATAGGTCACACCTTTTATCATTGTCATTATTGATATTTATAACATGCAAGCATTGAGTATCTGACTCTCATGTATAGAAATTGGCACTTTGCTTCTCACTCAAAAGTGACTAAAAATAGTGACAGTAAAGTCACACAGAACCATGTGCAAAAAATATGTCAAACTGAATATTCGAGCACTCTCCTCTCTGCTGGACATCTGAACTATGCATATCTCCCCGTCTAATTGTTAATGAAACCCTTGTGTTCAGCTAAACTAAAATGCTATTAGCTAAGGGATGGATTCATAAGTGTTAAGATGACATACGTTTTCAAATATTAAGTCAATGGCCCAGAATAATGAATTTGGAATAAACAAAATTTAAAGTTTTCTCCTTAAAAAATTGGAAGCAGCTCAAAGGAAACCTGGGAGATGCTGGCAATAGCAAAGTATGCAAAGGAAGAGAACCTAGGTGACCCCTGACCCCCCAGAGTGGGACCTGGTTTAGGGGCTGTAAAGAGGGACTCTGCCTGAAAGACAATGTTACTCTCCCAATTCTACCCTCTGCTCAGAAAATGCTCTTCAAAGGTTGGGTTTCTCCGTAACTCTCCATGTCACTGTGGAAATTATACTGCAGTCTAACTCTGAGCTAAATGTTAGTAATCTAAGTTAATGAATCATGAGAGCAGAAGTGAAAGTACTGTTAAAAAGTTATTTCTGGTACATATTACTTCCTAAAATCTATAAAAAATTTATTAAAGGATATAAATATACATCCAAATGTGGAGCCATGATGAATTTATGTTTCTGGTTGGGAAGACTTACTACTGCAATGACAAGTCTTCTCAAAATCATTCAACGCAACCACAATAAAAAAATAGGATTTTAAAATGGAATTTCAAAAATTAATATTAAAGGTCATCTTTAAGAGTAAATGTCTAAGAATTGTTTAGAAAACTCTGAAAAATTAAAAGGAACGATGAGGAATTGGCCCTATTAGATGTTAAAATGTAGCACAAAGCTAGAAATTTGTCTATGCATAGACAATAGATGAATGGAGAAAAAAGTGTACAAAATACACTTGTATTTATGGGGATTAGGTATATGACAAGGCTGGCATATAGTGGTGGACTATTTAGCAAATGGCATTAAAATACTTAGCTATAGATCTGAAAAGAAAATGCAAAAATAGATCACTAACATATCATACACAAAGGTAAATTCTAGATAGTGTGTACATAAAACTAAAAAAATATTGGAAGAAAACAGAAAAATATTTTGATAATTTTGCACTGGAAAAAGACCCTACTAAGCAATTCACAAATCCCTGAAATAATAAAGGGAGTAATATAAAGCTCTGGTTATTTAAAATATTTTTGAAAATTTATGTCAAAATACTTGATAAGTTAAAGGCAAACAAAAACCAGAACATATTTGTAACATTTCTAAGAAAAGGTAATTATGCATAAAATATAAAGTACTTCTAAAGCGAGTAAGAAGAAAGCCAACAACCCATCAAGAAAAACTAATAAATAGTAAAGATTCTAAAACATATTTGCATGTTGATGGGAATGGTCCATGAGAGAGAGAGAGAATGCTGATAATGCAAGAGACCGAGGGGGAGAGAGAGAGAGAGGGGAGGGGAGGGAGAGAGAGCCAATCCTAAGTGTTCTCATTACTAGGGAAAAGTTTTCTCTTTCTTTCTTTTTTGCTTCCTTTTCTTTTTACTGTATCAATATGAGACTATGGATGTTAGCTGAACCAATTGTGGTAATCATTCCACAATGTATGCAAATCAAACCGTCATGTTGTATGCCTTATACTTATATAGTGATGTATTAAAATTATATCTCAATAAAACTGGAAAGAAAAATTTTTTGATGCACACACAAAGGATACAGGTGATGCGTTCTACAAAATATAAGGACTAGTTCTTTGTTAGCTGTAATGGGTAGAAAGATGGAGAAGATGAGCTCAGTTGTAGGTTAAGTTTGTAGAGTTGGTGGTTGCAAGATGAATGAGTTGGCATCTTATGGCCTTAGTTTTTGTAATGATGTAGAATAAAGGCAAAGTTATTGGCTGAGATTAAGGGGAAGGGTGGAAAGTTTATTGGTGTGAGGAGAGTTAGAGAACAACCTTACTTATAGCAGAATTGCTGGATAAATGAGATTTGAATTGACTAATATGAAATGAAAACAGTTTGCTCAGATGCATGTTTTTTTCCCAACTATTTACAGATGCTCATGTATAAATAATAGAGAAGACATAGGGTCATAGACATCTAACAAGCATGTTCAAATTGTCTTTGTTGCAGGCTGATCAATTAGGAAATATTTATCTGCTAGCCATTCCATGTGGGACACTGTGTTAGGCATTAAGGAAAATGTAAAATAGAAGAAAGGACTTTCCCTTAAAGATATTAGAGTCCAAATGAGATCTAAGGCCTATTCAGAAAGTAAGTCAACAGCAATGCAGGGGTGTGAGGCCACCCTAATAAAGGTTTACTTGAACTCCTCCACTGGTGACAGGAAAAGGGAATCTGGGGATTCACTGCACAGTCAAGATAATATTTACTGGAAACTGTTCCTGACTGATGTAGGGACATGTAAGAGCATACTTTTGAATTTCAAGAAGAGAAAAAATTTTAATGGCTTTGTCATTTTCCAGGACTAGTTTACTGCTCACATTTATATACTGGTCAGTTTACTTAGGTCAAGATTATCTTCTTACTGTTATTTTTCTGAATAGTGTCACATAAAACTGGTTAAGGGTGCAGATTTTTGGTGAAACAAGCCTAGTTTCAATCCAAATTCGATAACAAGTTCCACCACTTTTTATACACAAGCAACCTTCTGTTAAAAACTGTGCATGGTTTGAGATTTTACACCACTTTCAGCTAATAAGTTAGCCTGCCTCAATTTCATGGAGACTGGCACAAGACATGAGATTCCTGGACCAGAGATGAAGAACTTTGTGGCTCACAGTACAGCAGACAGCACGAGCCTCATGTTAGTATAGGTTCTCCCTGTTCCCAAGAATCAGGGGGCAATGAAGAGCAAACACAATGCGTTTGTGTCACAATGAGGAATCCTTCGCTTAGGAAACCTGGATCTTTTATAAGGGGGCTGCCAAACCTGTCCAACTTTTGCCTCAGAAAAAGACATTATTTTTATGATCCTGGATAGCAAGAAATCTACCCTCAGCAACAGAGGGAGATAGTATGTCTAACTTCCAAGGCTTTTTGCTTTACAAATACCCTCAAAAAGATAGTTTGGAACAAAGGTTGTCAGTGTCTCTGCTCAGAGGACGTGAAGAACTATGAGAAACACATGAAGAATTGTCTCCCAACACTTTTGGAAAGCACCTTGACCTCTAAAAGTGAGAAGAATAAAACCCTCCAATTATCATAGAATTTCCAGAACATTGAGACTGCACAGAGTAGTCAGAGGGTACATGAAGCTAGAGGCCTTCCTACACAGAGGGAAAATTTATAGCCTTGGCTCTCTGATCTGTAAAAATGGAGATAAAAACTATCTGTAGTATTATTTGATCAGCTAATATGCAATCATTAAATCAGCTAATGTATAAAACTATCCTACACTTATTCAGCACCCCAAAATATTAGTGTCCCTTCCTTCCAATCAGAACTAGGGCCCATTCTTGAGAGACTGAGGTTTTTGAATTTTCATTCTCCTCTTACATTTTTCTCATATATACCTTCACTTCCTTTGAAAAGTTCTTATATGTTTGATCCTTGAAGGATTTTGTATTCTCTGAGTTTAAGTCATTTTCACCCAGAGCCTGAATACTGTATAGAACTAGAAAGAAAACTTAGATATAATTTTGCTCTATCTCACTATTTTATAGGGATAGGACTAGGAGCTTAGATTCAATGGGTTAAAATGAAATTTAGAAATTCTTTTGTTTAAAATATCCGTAACTTCCTGATATCTACACTAAATATATTTGACAATATGAAATACCAGGAGGACTAACTAAAAGTTAAGATAGATTAAATCACATACACATACACACATTGCCAAAACGTAGAAATGCCATGAGACAAGATTTATCTGCTCATTAAAATAAAATAAATTGTAATTAAATGAGCTCAATTTTCTCAGCTAAAAATGGAGAAAGTAATAAAACTTTCCTTAAATCATTGTTAGTAGAGTTGACTGAGATAAAAAAGGACTTTGTTAACATCAAAGTTTTATAAAATATTCTTCTGTGTTTTTAGAGATAAAATAATTGTGAAAAACAAGAAATCTGGCATTGAAGGAGACAATGAGAAAGTATCTTGAAAGCTGTGAATTATACAAATCTAAGTTTTTATATATGGAAACAGTTATAGAAACACTGACTTTCTCTACTTTAAATACTTAGTAGCTTAAACAAGACCAGAAAAACTCACTTTTTTGTTTACTTTTAAAAAATATGAAATATAACATTGAATAAGTCACAGTTTGGTCAGAAAAACAGAAAGATCTTTAAGTGTTTCAAGCAGTAGTGGATTTGAAATAGGGAATTGCACCACATAGGAGAGGCTGGGGTGATAAGAGTCAAGGAAAGCTGTTGTTAGTTGGGAAATCAGAAAGTGGCAGAGGTAATTGGAAACTCTTGTCAGTGATCTTGGTGGCCAGGAGCATCAAAATAAATGATTCACAGAACTCTAGCTAGCTGCTGCAAAACCTCATGTTGGCTATTTTCTGAAGCCCAAGCATGTGCCTGCTGTTGGGTAGGAGTTTTGCTATTGAGTGTTTTTCATTGGCAGAATCTGAAAGGAAGCCTGCTAGCAAGGGGTTCTGGGAAATGTGATGGCAGGTGTCCAGTGCCTGAAATGCAGGGGAGAGTATAGATGAAATGGGGATAGACACTGGAAGAAACAAATATGCAAACAAATAAATAACCCAATAAACAAAAACTACCCTAATATCATCAAAACATTGATGTGGAAAAGTACATATAATATTTATGTACACTCTTACTGTAAAATGAAGCTCATCCAACAACCACCCCATTCCAGAAATAGGACTTTGCCAGTATCCTAGAAACCTTCTTCCTGATCAGAGCACCTCTCCTCTCTCATGGAATTAACCACTACTCTGATTTTCATGATCATAATTTCTAGCAGTTTTTTTTAAAAAACTGAGGTATAATTGACATATAACATATGAGTCCTAGGCATACAATATTATGATTCAATATTTGTGTATATTGTGAAATGATCACCACAGTGAGTCTAGTTAATATCCATCTCCTCACACAATTTACAGATTATTTTTCTTGTTCTTCCACAACAAGAGAAGCCACTGCAAATGAGAAGCCTGCACACCACAAGGAAAAGTAATCACTGCTCACTGCAACTAGAGAAACCTGCCTGCAGCAACAAAGATGCAATGCAGGAAGGAAAGAAAAAGAAAGAAAGAAAGAAAGAAAGAAAGAAAAAGAAAGAAAGAAAGAAAGAAAGAAAGAAAGAAAGAAAGAAAGAAAGAAAGAAAGAAAGAAAGAGAAAGAAAGAAAGAAAGGAAGAAAGAAAGGGAGGGAGGAAGGAAACAAGGAAAGAAAGGAGGAAAGGAAGAGAAAGAAATTAATTTATATATGAAAAAGAGAAACTCATGTTACAAGAAATAGTGGTGAGTAAAACAAAAACCAAAAAACAAAAAGCACACAAAAAAACTGTCATAAAATACACAGTTAGGTGTAAATATCTACACGAGCTTGTACCAAAGTATCCCTTTTAAGTTTAAAGATATTAAGGAAGTGTCTAAAAAGCAAAAATATGGTATTAAAGGAAAAGAGAACACTTGGGACAAAAATATCCAGATTTTTGCAGTAAAACATGAAGTTTAGGAAAAAAAAAAACCTCATGTACTTTTTCCCTATACTTCATGTAGCATAGGAAAAAAAAAGATTGCTTGAATCTTCTCTTTCTTAGACTGGTGTTATAGATACTGTTTAATTCTTGTACTTGAGACAGGCTGGGGCCTGGGACCAGGGACCCTTTACTGCAGCGCTCACGCCTGGACAAACATATCCTTGAGCAACAAAACACAAAGACACTATAAGGGACTAAAAATAACTTCATGCATGCACAGTTGGGGCAAATTATGAACAATAAGATTCAAAAAGGCCAAAACCCATCTGCCACTTCTGCCGTGTGGGGAGCAAAAGCAGGGTACTGTGCATGATCCCTGCACACAGCATGAGCAAGGAGGTGGGCAGCCCACCTAAGCCACCCCTGCAGTCAGACCCCCCTGCATGCTCCCAAAGTCACTCCATTTAATGGCACCAGCTCATCACACTTTGGGGAGGGAGCAAGGGAACCTGTTACTTGTTTTTGCTCCCTTATGCTATAGCTGGAGTCCCAATAAATAAAGCTTTGCCTGAGTTTCTCATCTGGCCTCTTACCAATTTCTATTAATTAAAGAGTCCAAGAACCCTAGTCGGTAACATATTGATAACTATTTATTCTTTCTTTGTTTTAATTAATTAATTTAATTATTTATTTATTTATTTATTGGATGTATCGGGTCTTCATTGCTGCACGTGGGCTTTCTCTAGTTGCAGTGAGCAGGAGCTACTCTTCATTGCCGTGCACAGGCTTCTCATTTGTGGTGGCTTCTCTTGTCGCGGAGCATGGGCTCTAGGCACATGGGCTTCAGAAGTTGTGGCACATGGGCTCAATAGTTGTGGCTCTCAGGCTCTAGAGCACAGGCTCAGTAGTTGTGGCACATGGGGCTTAGTTGCTCCACGGTATGTGGGATCTTCCTGGAGCAGGGATCGAACTGGTGTCCCCTGCATTGGCAGGTGGATTCTTAACCACTGACTATTATTCTTATATTGATAATTCTTATAGGTGAACAGTTTTGCATAAATCCAAGGGTAAGAACAGCCCAGGGAGACAGTGTCTATGTCTGGTGGGTAGAGAATCTGTTTGGAGCCTCTATAACAAGTGCCTTTGCATGGTTTTTATTGATAAGTGATAAGTGGTATTTATTTAGTGGTTGTGAACATGTGGTGAGGAGATGACTGGGAGAAAGAAAATGAAACACTAGCTATTCTTTCTTAAGACCTGCTTAATAATAAGCAATTCTTTTATTATTCTCTTAGGATAAAGACAAAGAGTAAGGAGGAGCAGGGGAGAGAGAGAGGGAGACAGAAATGGCAATCACCAGAAATGAAATAAATAACTAGAGAAAGGAAAAAAAAAATCAACAAATAGTTCTCTGTCCCCTTTCCCTCAAAGTCCTTGGTTGATTCAGTGTTAAACAAAAAGGGGGAAAAAGCATATACAATCAAAACAAAAAACAAAATGGCAGACTACAGATAAAACATCAGATATTACAATAGAAAATAATTATTAAATCACAGAAATCATCAAACTGAATAAAATAAAGTAAAAAAAACCCCAAGACAGCTGTAATTAAATTATTCAGGAAATCTGGAAAAAAAAAAAGTATAGGTAAAGAAAAATCAGCACAGTGATAATAAAAAGAAAGTCATAACAATATTAAATTAAAAGTTTTTTGAGAGGAAAAGGATTACCTGACATGGTGTCATTATATTAATTGTAATACACTATGAACTTTTTGCATTTTAGAGCACAGCTTTAAAATTATAGAGCAAAGTTGTTAGAAATATAAGGAGATAACACTCGTGTTAGTTTTCTATGGCTGCCATAACAAATTATTAAAAACAATGTCAAACATTTATAATCATAGTGTTTCTGTAGTTTACAAGTCAAAAGTATGTCTTGAGCTAAAATCAAGTTGTCAGCAGGGCTTCATTCCTTTTTGGAGGTTATAGGGGAGAATCTGTTTCTTTCTCTCTCCCAGCTTCTCTCCACATTTCTTCCCTTATGGCTATCTTCCTCCATCTTCCACTTTTAAGGACCCTGTGATTAAACTGGGCCCACCAAGTTATCCAGGATAATTTCTTAATTTTGAGGTCATCTTATTAGCAACCTTAATTCCAACGGTAACTTAATTCTCCTCTGCCAGATAACAACATATTCACAGGTTCCAGGGATTATGATGTGGACATCTTTGGAGAACCATTATTCTGCCTGCCACAACTCTGTTCTCAGAAATAATCAAATCAAGGTAAGTAAAAAACAAAGTATAAGGGATGTAAATAACAAATTTTAAAAAGTTTGATTAAATAGTAAAAACTTTATTTTTTATTTTTTAACTTTTTAATTGAATATAGTTGATTTACAATGTTTTAGTTTCTGTTGTACAGCAAAGTGATTCAGTTATACTATACATATATATTCTTTTTCATTCTTCTTTTCCATTATGGTTTATTATAAGATACTGAATATAGTTCCTATGCTACACAGTGGGTCCTTGTTGCTTATCTATTTTATATATAGTAGTTTGTATCTGTTACTCCCAAACTCCTAATTTATCTCCCCCCCACCCATCTTTCCCCTTTGGTAATCATAAGTTTGTTTTCTATGTCTGTGGGTCTGTTTCTGTTTTGTAAATACATTCATTTGCATCTATTTTTAGAATCCACATATAAGTGATATCATATGCTATTTGTCTTTCTCTGTCTGACTTATTTCGCTTAGCATGATACCATTCAAGTCCATCCATGTTGCTGCAAATGACGTTATTTCATTCTTTTTTTATGATTGAGTAGTATTCCAATGTATAAATACCACATCTTCTTTATTCATTTACCTGTTGATGGACATTTAGGTTGTTCTCATATCTTGGTTATTGTAAATAGCACTGCTATGAACATTGGGGTCCATGTATCTTTTCAAATTAGAGTTTTCTCTGGATATATGCCCAGGAGAGGGATTGTTAGGTCATATGGTAACTTTAGTTTTAGTTGTTTTTTTTTAAAGGAAACTCCACACTGTTTTCCATTGGCTGCACCAATTTATATTCCTACCAATAGTGTAGGAGGGTTCCCATTTCTTCAGACCCTCTCTAACATTTATTATTCGTAGATTTTTTTAATTACAGCTGGTGTGAGGTGATATCTCATTGTAGTTTTGATTTGCATTTCTCTCATAATTAGTGATGTTGGGCATGTTTTCACGTACCTATTGCCCCTGTATGTCTTCTTTGGAGAAATGTCTGTTTAGGCATTCTGCCCGTTTTTTGATTGGGTTGTTTTGTGTTAATTCAGTTGTATGAGCTGCTTCAATATTTTGGAAATTAATCCCTTGTTGGTTGCATGGTTTGCAAATATTTTCTCCCAGTCCATATACTGTCTTTTTATTTTGTTGATGGTTTCCTTTGCTGTGCAAAACATGTTTATGTTCAAAAGTTTAAAAGCTTATAACTTATAAGTCCTATTCGTTTATTTTTACTTTTATTTTTATTGTCTTGGGAAACTGAAGAAAGCATTACTATGATTTATGCCAGAGAATATTTTCTCTATATTCTTTTCTATGACTTTTATGGTTTCATGTCTTATATTTAAGACTTTAAGCTACTTTGAGTGTATTTTTGTGTATGATGTGAGGGAGTGTTCTAAGTTCATTGATTTACATGCAGCTGTCCAGTTTTCCCAATACCAGTTGCTGAAGAGTCTATCTTTTCTCCATTGTATATTCTTGCCTCCTTTGTTGAAGATTAATTGACTGTAGGTGTGTGGGTTTATTTCTCAGCCCTCTATTCTGTTCCAATGATTCATATGTCTGTTTTTGTGCCAATACCATGCTTTTTTTTTTTTTTTTTTTTTTTTTTACCATGCTGTTTTCATTATTGTAGTTTTGTAGTACTGTCTGAGGTCTGAGAGGGTCATGCCTCCAGCTTTGTTCTTTTTCCTAAGGATTACTTTGGGAATTCTGGGTCTTTTATGGTTCCATAAAAATTTCAGGATTATTTGTTCTAGCACTGTGAAAAATATCATGTGTATTTGATAGGGATCACATTAAATCTGTAGATTGCTTTGGTTAGTATGGCCATTTTAATAAATTAAAAAATTTTTTTAAATTATTTATTTATTTATTTTTGGTTGCATTGGGTCTTCATTGCTGCATGTGGGCTTTCTCTAGTTGTGGTGAGCAGGCACTACTCTTCATTGTGGTGTGCAGGCTTCTCACTGCAGTATCTTCTCTTGTTGCAGAGCTTGGGCTCTAGGCACATGAGCTTCAGTAGTTGCAGCATGTGGGCTCAATAGCTGTGCCTCATGGGCTGCAGAGTGCAGGCTCGGTAGTTGTGGTGCAGGGGCTTAGTTGCTCCATGGCATGTGGGATCTTCTTGGACCAAGGCTCAAACCCATGTCCCCTGCACTGGCAGCAGATTCTTAACCACTGCACCACCAGGGAAGTCCCCATTTTAACAATTAATTCTTCCAGTATAAAAGCATGGGATATCTTACCATTTCTTTGAATCACCTTCAATTTCCTTTATCAGTGTTTCATAGTTCTCAGTGTATAAGTCTTTCACCTACTTGGTCAGGTTTATTCCTAAGTTGTCTTTTTTTTTTTTTTTTTTTTTGTCTTTTTGTTTTTTGAATGCAATTTTAAAAGAGACTGTTTTTTACTTTCCCTTTCTGGTATTTCATTATTAGCATAAAGAAATGCAACAGATTTTGGTATGTTAATCTTGTATCCTGCTACCTTGCTGAATTCTTTTATCAATTCTAGTAGTTTTTGTGTGAAGTCTTTAGCATTTTCTACATATAGTATCATGTCATCTGTATATAATGACAATTTTATCTCTTCCCTTCTAATTTGGATAACTTCTATTTCTTTTTCTTGTCTGATTGCTGTGGCTAGGACTTCCAATACTATGTTGAATAGAAATGATGAAAGTGGGTATACTTGTCTTGTTCCAGAATTTAGTGGGAAGGCTTTTAGTTTTTCATCATTGAGTATTATGTTAGCTGTGGGTATGTCATAAATAGCTTTTATTATATTGAGATATGTTCCCTCCATACCCACTTTGGTAAAAGTTTCTTTTTAACATGAATGGATATTGGATTTTATCTAATGCTTTCTCTTCATTTATTGAGATGATCATGTGATTTTTGTCTTTTGTTGATGTGGTGTAACACATTGATTCGCTGGGATGAATCCAACTTAATTGTACTATATGATCTTTTTTATATGATATTGGATTTGGTTTGCTAATATTTTGTTAAGCATTTTTGCATTGATATTCATTAAAAATATTGGCCTGTAATTTTCTTTTTTGGTAATGTCTTTGTCTGATTTTGGTATCAGGGTGATGGTAACTTCATAGAATGACTTTGAGAATGTTCTCTCCTTTCAATCTTTTGAAAGAGTTTGAGGATTGATATAAGTTATTATTTGTATGTCTGGTAGAATTCCCCAGTGAAGCCATCTGGTCCTGGACTTTTGTTAGCAGGGAATTTTTGTTTGTTGTTGTTTTTAAATTATAGTTTCTATTTCACGTCTAGTGATTGGTCTGTTTAAATTATTTATTTCAGTTTGGGTGTACTGTATATTTCCAGAAACTTGTCCATTTTTTGCTAGGTTGTCCAATTTGTTGGCATTTAATTGTTCATAATATTCTCTTATGGTTTTTTGTATTTCTGCAGTATCAGTTGTTATTTCCTCTTTTTCATTTCTTATTTTGTTTATTTGGATCTTCTCTCATTTCTTCTTGGTGAGCCTGGCCAGAGGTTTCTCAATTTTGTTTACTCTTTCAAAAAAACCAGGTGTTGGTCTTATCAATTCTTTTTTTTATTTGTAAATGAAGAAAATGACTTTAATGAAAAAAAAAAAAACAGATGTACAATTTAACTGTACTTCAGTCTCTACTAGTTTCATTTTGTAAAATGATAATATACTTACATATTTTTCAGGGAACAAAAATGATACTTGCCTTTTCATAAATATTTCTAACATACGCAAATATTCACAAGTATTTCTAACATACATAATCTAAATTTATGCAGATAATAAAAACTATGTATTGACAATACTGCTAATAGTACCATGCAACTAATAATGTTACTTTACAGGATTCAACAAAATCCTAATATTCTACCAATCCTCAAGGATACCAAGACTCCTGTAGAGCCATTAGACTTCATTGTCAATAAACCTAATGAGAAAGATTCCGGTCTGATCAATGCCCACGTTAACACCAGAGATACAACCTAGCCCTGCTTTTTCTGAAAATGGCATCAGCAAGAACATTGTCACTCTGTTAAGCTATCCGTAGATATGCAGGATTAACTATATAAAGAGGCTATATCACTTTCAATTTAAAATTTACAGGTATTTCATACTTTTTAAAATTCTTTATTTCTGGTAAATCCCATCTTCAAACATTTTGAAATTTCTAATACTTCTGGCTTCATTTCTCCATCTACCTTGGACTCTACTTTGACTAGTCTCAAAACAGCACATACAAATACATTGTGTTCCTTTTCTTATCTACTCTTCTATCCATGACAATTATTCTAATTAAGGAAAATTGCCTGAGCCATGCATTTTGGAACAAAATTACTGGTTTCAACAGGGCTATATGGTTTTCTTATTACTCTATATTCTCTTGTTAGTTATATCATTTAAGCCAGTGTTTCTCAATGGGCCGATTCCCCCCACCCATGGAACATTTGCAAGTCTGGAGACGTTGTTGGTTATTAAGACTGGGGGTGGGAGGCTCTACTGGCATCTGATGGGTAGAGGCTAGGGATGATCTGAACATCCTACAGTGCACATCACACCCTGCACAACAAAGAATTACTGGCCTAAAATGTCAACTGTGCCACGGTCAAGAAACTGATTTAAGCTTCATTTATACCACTTACATGACTATGCATTAATATTTTTACTACAAATCGCTCCTTTGAATCATTGATCTATATATCCAAATGTCTATATAACCTCACCATCTGCATGTCCCAATGTTGCTTAAACTCACTGTGTCACAAATGAATCTCAAGTTCTCTCCTATGTGTCCTCAACCCCAGTCACAAGTGGCATTACCACCCACTACCTAGGGTCACAAGCCAGACACCCACAGTCACGTTCACATCTCTTTTTCTCATCTACATGCCCAAACTATTACTAAATTTTACCATTTCTACATTCTTAATATTCTCAAATGTACCAATTTCTCTCTACTCTAATGCCAAAAATCTTGTGTGAGCTATCAGTATTTCTTAACCTTCTTAACAGCCTACGAATTGTACTCACCACATTCACTCTCAGATTTTTCCAGTCCATTCACCAAAATTCATCCAGAGTGACTGTTTGAAAGCACAGATTTCATCATGCATCCTTACTTTCTAACATATGCATACTTCCAATATATAGATAAAGGTTTTTCTTGTTTTGCTCCCTCTTTGCCACCTCAGCCTCATTCCAAGCCACTCCCCCTCTCCTTATTCTCAGCAGAGCAGCCTTCATTGCATGCTCCCTCACATTCCCCTCTATTTTAATAATCTCACGCTTTGATCTCATTTTATTTCACAACACACATTATCTTTCAATAACTATTCTTAATATTTAGATTATTTTGGATTAATATTTGTAATAATGCTTAAACTTAACTCAGAAAATTAGATTTTATTACCATCCTTTTATCCAATGTCTTCTTCTTGCTTAAGTTCAGCTTTTCAGAGTGTATCTTCATGTGTTTCTCTCTCTTTTTTAAAGAACTTTTATTGAGATACAGTTAACACACAATAAACTGCATGTATTTAGAGTGTACAATTTGGTATCCCAATCTCCCAATTCATTCCCCCAACCCTCCCCATTTTCCCCACTTGGTGTCCATATGTTTGTTCTCTACATCTATGTCTCTGTTTCTGCCTTGCAAGCTGGTTGATTTGTACCATTTTTCTATAGTCTGTATATATGTGTTAATATACAATATCTGTTTTTCTCTTTCTGACTCACTTCACTCTGTATGACAGTCTCTAGGTCCATCCATGTCTCTACAAATGTCCCAGTTTCATTGTTTTTTACAGCTCAGTAATATTCCATTGTATGTATGTACCACATCTTTTTTATCCATTCATCTGTTGATGGACATTGAGGTTGCTTCCATGTCTTGACTATTGTAAATAGTGCTGCAATGAACATTGGAGTGCATGTGTCTTTTTGAATGATGGTGTTCTCTGGGTATATGCCCAGTAGTGGGATTGCTGGGTCATATGGTAGTTCTATTTTTGGTTTTGCAAGGAACCTCTGTACTGTTCTCCATAGTGGCTATATCAATTTACATTCCCACCAACAGTGCAAGAGCATTCCCTTTTCTCCATACCCTCTCCAGCATTTACTGTTTGTAGATTTTCTGATGATGCCCATTCTGATCAGGGTGAGGTGATACCTCATTGTTTTTTTTTTTTTTTATTTTTATTTTTTTTTGTTTTTATTATTTTTTTTTTTTTTGGGGGGTACACCAGGTTCAATCATCTGTTTTTATACACATATCCCCATATTCCCTCCCTTCCTTGACTCCCCCCCCTTGACTCCCCTCCACCCTCCCTGCCCCAGTCCTCTAAGGCATCTTCCATCCTCGAGTTAGACTCCCTTTGTTATACAACAACTTCTCACTGAATATTTTACAGTTGGTAGTATATATATGTCTGTGCTACTCTCTCGCTTCATCTCAGTTTCCCCTTCACCCCCCGCCCCCTCCCATACCTCGAGTTCTCCAGCGCATTCTCTGTATCTGCATCCTTGTTCTTGTCACTGAGTTCATCAGTACCATTTTTAGATTCCGTATATGTGAGTTAGCATACAATATTTGTCCTTCTCTTTCTGACTTACTTCACTCTGTATGACAGATTGTAGTTCTATCCACCTCATTACATATAGCTCCATCTCATCCCTTTTTATAGCTGAGTAATATTCCATCGTATATATATGCCACATCTTCTGTATCCATTCATTTGTTGATGGGCATTTCGGTTGCTTCCATGTCCTGGCTATTGTAAATAGTGCTGCAATAAACATGATGGTACAAGTTTCTTTTGGGATTATGGTTTTCTTTGGGTATATGCCCAGTAGTGGGATTACTGGATCATATGGTAGTTCTATTTGTAGTTTTTTAAGGAACCTCCAAATTGTTTTCCATAGTGGCTGTACCAGCTTACATTCCCACCAACAGTGCAGGAGAGTTCCCTTTTCTCCACACCCTCTCCAACATTTGTGGTTTCCAGATTTTGTGATGATGGCCATTCTGAAGGGTGTGAGTTGATACCTCATTGTGGCTTTGACTTGCATTTCTCTGATTAGTGATGTTGAGCATCTTATCATGTGTGTGTTGGCCATCTGTATGTCTTCTTTGGAGAAATGTCTATTTAGGTCTTCTGCCCATTTGTGGATTGGGTTATTTGCTTTTTTGGTATTAAGCTTCATGAGCTGCTTGTATATTTTGGAGGTTAATCCTTTGCCCGTTGTTTCATAGGCAATTATTTTTTTCCATTCTGAGGGATGCCTTCTAGTCTTGTTTATGGTTTCTTTTTCTGTGCAAAAGCTTTTAAGTTTCATGAGGTCCCGTTTGTTTATTCTTGATTTTATTTCCATGATTCTAGGAGGTGGGTCCAAAAGGATCTTGCTTTGATGTGTGTCATAGAGAGTTCTGCCTATGTTTTCCTCTAGGAGTTTGATAGTGTCTGGCCTTACATGTAGGTCTTTAATCCATTTGGAGTTTCTTTTTGTGTATGGTGTTAGGAAGTGTTCTCATTTCATTCTTTTACATGTTGCTGTCCAATTTTCCCAGCACCACTTATTGAAGAGGCTGTCTTTTTTCCATTGTATACTCGTGCCTCCTTTGTCAAAGATAAGGTGCCCATGTGTATTTGGGCTTACTTCTGAGTTCTCTATTCTATTCCATTGATCTTCCTTTCTATTTTTGTGCCAGTACCATACTGTCTTGATCACTATGGCCTTGTAGTATAGTTTGAAGTCAGGAAGCCTGATTCTACCAACTCCATTTTTCCTTCTCAAGATTGCTTTGGCTATTCGGGGTCTTTTGTGTTTCCATACAAATCGTAAGATTTCTTGCTCTAGTTCTGTGAAGAATGCCATTGGTAATTTGATCGGGATTGCATTGAATCTGTAAATTGCTTTGGGTAGTACAGACATTTTCACGATGTTGATTCTTCCAATCCAGGAACACGATATGTCCCTCCATCTGTTTGTGTCGTCTTTGATTTCTTTCATCAATGTCTTAAAGTTTTCTGTATACAGATCTTTTGCCTCCTTAGGCAGGTTTATTCCTAGGTATTTTATTCTTTTTGTTGCAATGGTGAATGGGAGAGTTTCCTTAATTTCTCTTTCTGCTCTTCCATTGTTAGTGTATAGGAATGCAAGAGATTTCTGTGCATTCATTTTGTATGCTGCTACTTTACTAAACTCATCAATTAGTGCTAGCAGTTTTCTGGTAGAGTCTTTAGGGTTTTCTATATGTAATATCATGTCAACTGCAAAGAGTGACACTTTTACTTCTTCTTTTCCAATTTGGATTCCTTTTATTTCTTTTTCTTCTCTGATTGCTGTGGCTAAAACTTCCAAAACTATGTTGAATAATGATGGTGAGAGTGGACACCCTTGTCTTGTTCCTGTTCTTAGAGGGAATTCTTCCAGTTTTTCCCCATTGAGAACGATGTTGGCTTTTGGTTTGTCATATATGGCTTTTATTATGTTGAGGTAATTTCCTTCTATGCCCATTTTCTGGAGAGCTTTTTATCATAAATGGATGTTGAACTTTGTCAAAAGCTTTTTCTGCATCTATTGAAATGATCATATGGTTCTTATCCTTCAATTTGTTGATATGATGTATCACGTTGATTGATTTGCGTATCTTGAAGAATCCTTGCATCCCAGGGATAAACCCCACTTGATCATGGTGTATGATCTTTTCAATGTGCTGTTGGAGTCTGTTAGCTAGTATTTTGTTGAGGATTTTTGCATCTATATTCATCAGTGATATTGGTCTGTAGTTTTCTTTTCTTGTGACATCTTTGCCTGGTTTTGGTATCAGGGTGATGGTAGCCTCGTAGAATGAGTTTGGGAGTGTTCCACCTTCTGCAATATTTTGGAAGAGTTTGAGAAGGATAGGTGTTAACTCTTCTCAAAATGTTTGATAGAATTCGCCTGTGAACCCATCTGGTCCTGGGCTTTTGCGTGTTGGGAGATTTTTAATCCCTGCCTCAATTTCCTTACTTATGATTGTTCTGTTCATGGTTTCTATTTCTTCCTGGTTCAGTCTTGGAAGATTGTATTTTTCTAAGAATGTATCCATTTCTTCCAGGTTATCCAATTTATTGGCATATAGTTGCTTGTAGTAGTCGCTCATGATGTTTTGTATTTCTGAGGTGTCCGTTGTTACTTCTCCTTTTTCATTTCTAATTCTGTTGATTTGCATCTTCTCCCTTTTTTTCTTGATGAGTCTGGCTAATGGTTTATCAATTTTGTTAATCTTCTCAAAGAACCAGCTTTTAGTTTTATTTATTTTTCTTATGGTTTCTGTCCTTTCTTTTTCATTTATTTCTGCTCTGATCTTTATGATTTCTTTCCTTCTGTTCACTTTGGGGTTTCTTTGTTCTTCTTTCTCTAGTTGTTTTAGGTGTAAGGTTAGGTTGTTTATTCAATCATTTTCTTGTTTCTTAAGGTAGGACTGTATTGCTATAATCTTCCCTCTTCGAACTGCTTTTGCTGCATCCCATAGGTTTTGGGATGTTGTGTTTTCATTGTCATTTGTTTCTAGATATTTTTTGATTTCCTCTTTGATTTCTTTAGTGATTCCTTGGTTGTTTAGGAGTGAATTGTTTAGCCTCCATGTGTTTGTATTTTTTGCAGTTTTTTTTCCTGTAATTGATATCTAGTCTCATGGCTTTGTGGTCTGAGAAGATGCTTGATATGATTTCAATTTTCTTGAATTTGCCGAGGTTTGATTTGTGACCCAAGATGTGATCTATCCTGGAAAATGTTCCGTGTGCACTTGAGAAGAAAGTGTAGTCTGTCGTTTTTGGGTGGAATGTCCTATAAATATCAATTAAGTCAAGATGGTCTAATGTGTCATTTAAAGCTTGTGTGTCTTTATTTATTTTCTGTTTGGATGATCTGTCCATTGATGTAAGTGGGGTGTTCAAGTCTCCCACTATTATTGTGTTCCTGTCGATGTCCCCTTTTATAGCTGTGAGCATTTGCCTTATGTATTGAGGTGCTCCCATATTGGGGGCATAGATATTTACCATTGTGATATGTTCTTCTTGAATGGATCCCTTGATCATCATGTAGTGTCCTTCCTTGTCTCTTGTAATAGTCTTTACTTTCAAGTCTAATTTGTGTGATATGAGTATTGCTACTCCAGCTTTCTTTTGACTTCCATTTGCATGGAATATCTTTTGCCATCCCTTTCCTTTCAGTCTATATGTATCCCTTGGTCTGAAGTGGGTTTCTTGTAGGCAGCATATAGAAGGGTCTTGTTTTTGTATCCATTCAGTCAATCTGTGTCTTTTGGTTGGAGCATTTAATCCATTTACATTTAAAGTGATTATTGACATGTGTGTTCCAATGACCATTTTCTGAATTGTTTTGGGTTTGTATTTGTAGGTGTTTTCCTTTTCTTGTGTTTCCTACTTAGAGAAGTTCCTTTAGCACTTGTTGTAAGGCTGGTTTGGTGGTGCTGAATTCTCTTAACTTTTGCTTGTCTGTAAAGCTTTTAATTTCTCTGTCGAATCTGAATGAGATTCTTGCTGGGTAGAGTATTCTTGGCTGTAGGTTTCTCTCTTTCAGGACTTTCAGTATATCCTGCCATTCCCTTCTGGCCTGCAGAGTTTCTTCAGAAAGGTCAACTCTTATCCTTATGGGTTTCCCCTTATATGTTGTTTGTTGCTTTTCTCTTGCTGCTTTTAATATTTTTTCTTTGTGTTTAATTGTCATTAGTTTGATTAATATGTGTCTTGGTGTATTTCTCCTTGGGTTTATTCTTTATGGGACTCTGTGTGCTTCTTCGACTTGGTTAATTATTTCTTTTCCCATGTTGGGGAAGTTTTCCACTAGAATCTCTTCAAATATTTTCTCAGACCCTTTCTTGTTTTCTTCTTCTTCTGGGATGCCTATGATTTGAATGTTGGTACGCTTAATGTTATCACTGAGGTCTCTGAGACTGTCTTCTAATCTTTTTATTCTTTTTTCTTTTTCCTGCTCTGTTACATTTATTTCTCCCATTCTATCTTCCAACTCACTTATTCATTCTTCTGCCTCAGTCATTCTGCTGGTTATAGCATCTAGAGTATTTTTAATTTCAGTTATTTTGTTATCCATTGCTGTTTGTTTTTCTGAGTTCTTATGAACTGTTTCTTGTACTTTCTCTATTTTGTTATGAAGATTTTGTATCATTTTTACTATCATTACTCTAAATTCTTTTTTAGGCATTTTTCCTATTTCCTCCTCATTTATTTGGTCTTGTGGGTTTTTTTCCTGCTCCTTTGCCTGCATGATGTTTCTTTGTTTCCTCATGGTTGTCCAGACTTTTGGGGTTGCTTGTCCTGGTGATAGAGGTGTTTATAGAAGACTGTCCAAGCCTCAGACTAATGTCCAAGTATTGGATTAAATGAATATTAAGTCTAGGAAACACATACATGTATAAGACACACAATTACTGAATCTGTTAGGACAAAGGCTCTAGAAAAACCTGACAGAACCCCAGTGTGCTATCAGATATTCAAAGAGAAACCCAACAGAAATTGACAACTGAAACAGAACAAATCAGAGACAAAAGCAAAAGCAAGCAAACAAACAAATAACACCTTACACATACAAACATTAATCCAGGGAGATTTTGTAAGCTAGGATCAAATATAGAAAAGAGCTGGAGTACCACCAGAGAGAATGGAGATTCTCAGAATGTAATTAGACAACTGTACTAAGAACTAAGATAAAGACAAAAGCCTAATATTAAATACCAAGGCAGTGCGTCATCTGGAGAACAGAGCAAGGAGTCTGAGCAGACCGATAGTGTTGCTTATAAGTATGTTAAGATAAAATAAACTTAAAATGGCTGGAAGAAAGGGGAACAGAAGAGCGTAATGTGGTTGGAGATATGCAAAGAAAAACAAAGGAATAGAAATGTATAAAAGATAGGGATGAAAGGAAAGTATGAGAGATATATTGTCCATACTATGAAAAGCTTAGCTAGATATAGAAGTATATAAAAAGGCAAAAAAAAAAAAAAAGAATAAAAAATATCATTAAAAAATTATGTTATAAAACTTGTAGATCCCTTAGGGCTAAGATCGTATTTAATAATGAAAAAAAAAAAAAAAAAAAAAGAGAAAGAGAAAAAGAAAAAGAAAAAGAAAAAAAACCTCTGGAACTGATCCCAGAATGGACCAGTTCAATAGGTATTGATACTACTATTTCTGTTTCCTTAGCATCTCAGCTGTAAGTGTCCTTCTCCTTGCCTTGGGTTTTTTTGCATTATTCTGTGACCAGCAGAGGTTCCTTTATCGTTCGTCTGTAAGCGTCAGTGTGTGGGGAGGGAGAGGGTACAATAGTGGCTCCTTCTCCTGGGAGTGAGTGAGCAGTGGTGCACTGTTGTTTCAGTCAGGCTTGGAGGTGCCTGTTGCAGAGGGACGCCGGTGGCTCAGGCGTAAACAGAAAGTCTTAGAGTTGGGCCTCTCTCGGGTTTTGTTGTTGTTGTTGTTGTTGTTGCTGTTGTTGTTGTTGTTGTTTTTTTTCTCTTGGCAGCCTCCCTGCTGCTGGCCTTGCAAAGGGTTTTAATCTAGCCCCGCCCGAGCACCTGAGGGTGCTTGTTATCCCTGAGTGCCTTAGTTGGCCCGCAGGTGTCTCTCCACTGCCTGTTGCAGAGGCACCGAAAAAGAGAGAGAGGCTATGCACGCGGCTCCTCCCCCCCCCCCCCCCCGCCCGTGAGCCTGCAGCCTCCAGCTGCCATCATGGCCAGGCAGCTCTCAGGGACGGGCACTCCTCTCCGTGGACCTCCTCCCTCCTGTCCTCTTGGTCCATCACCCTACCGGCAACAATGTTTCTCACCCTGAACCAGCTCTCCGGTTCCCACGCTCCCGCTCCTGGACCCTCCGTTCAGCCGCGGATCGATGTCTCGGTCCGGGAACGCTGAGCTGCGCTGCGGACCCTTCGTATGTTTCTCACTCCCTCCAGCCTGCCACAGCTCTGCCGCTTCACCCTCTTTGAGCCGTCATAGATGCCTCTCTACCGGCTATGTCGGGCTCCCCGCAGTCCTTTCTGGTGTCCGAGGCCGTCTGCTGGTGTTCAGCTGGTTCTCTGTGGGAATGACTGTGTCCTTCCGTGCATTCCCAATGCATCTGTGGAGAGGGATGCACTCCACGTCTCTCTACTTCGCCGCCATCTTTTGTTCTATCCTCATTGTTGTTTTGATTTGTGTTTCTCTAATTAGTGATGCTGAGCAGCTTTTCATGTGCCTCTTGGGCATCCATATGTCTTCTTTGGAGAAATGCCTATGTAGGTCTTCTGCCCATTTTTTAATTGGGTTGTTTGTTTTTTTGATATTGAGCTGGATGAACTGTATATATATTTCAGAGATTAATCCTGATTCTTTTCTTGTTTTTAAAATCTCTATTTTACTTACTTCCTCTCTGATCTTTATTATGTCCTTCCTTCTGCTGACTTTAGACTTTATGTGTTCTTTTTTCCTAATTCTTCTAGGTGGTAGGTTAAATTGTTTATTTGAGATTTTCCTTATTTTGTTTTTGTTTTTGTTTTAAGGAAGGCTATGAACTTCCCTTTTAGGATTGCTTTTGCAGTATCCCATAGATTTTGTATGGTTGTGTTTTTAGTACAGCTGTTTTCTTAACAGAGAATGAACATTATTTGCAAATGCCCATGGAACATTTACCATATTTGACCATGTATTCATTTATAAAGAAAATTTCAATAAAAATAACAAATATCCATACTCTCTGAATACATAACAAAGTAAATAGAAATTAATAAGAAAAGAATGAAATAAAATCTATTCAAGTGGGAAAAAATAAAAACGCTTATCTAAATGAATTTCTATCATTTTCTAATGAAATGATATCAAAGTTGATATCATAGACTGTGTGTAAAACACTACAAAGTATATTCAGAGAAATGTCTATAACTTCACAGGAAATTACTAGAAAACAAGAAAAATGGAAAATAAGCTAACCATTTAATTAAAACCAAGGAAAGTAATTACAACATGAGGAGAATTAATTATTAAAAAGAAACTAATTAAATAGAAAATAAATACATAAAACAACCAAGGTTGGTTCTTTGTAAATACTAATAATTGAGACAAACTTTGGAACACACTTCAAGGAATAAGAAATGAAAAACCTATGGAGGAGAATATAAAGTACATAATGAGATCTCCTTTTCTGTGGTGGATTAGGTTAGTTGGTTCAACTTCCATGCTTTAAACAGTTAAAAGTGCTAGATGAAATACATAAACCATGTTCTTAAAAAGTACTAAAAATCTGACAAGACAGCAAAAAGATATCAAATCAAGGTTGAAGGGAAATTGGAAAGTCAGAAGAATAAGGGTAGCATAGATGCTATTTTGTCTTGAGGGCTTTTGCCCATTCTTGTCCATTAGAAGGTTGGCTTCCACAGCTTCCCAGGTAAAATGGATATAAAAAAATCCCAGTGATTGCTCAGAGTAGGAAGTCTAGTAAGTGAATCTCCTCACATTAGGTTGGGAGACCAAAGAACTATACTTTCAGGATAAAGGAAATTAGTAGTACATCAACAATCAAGAAGCTTTGCAGCCCCCAAATTACATTACCTGTGAAGCCCCAAATAAGTCAAGTCACAAATAAAAAGTGGTACTAGACTAATGTGCCCTCAAGAGACTACAAGAACTTCTCTGCAGAATTATATTTTCAGTCCAGGCTTCCTATTATTATTACAAATAATACTTTTTCAGGGGTGATGTACAACATACAGTCAAGGATAACAAGGAACACAAAGAAACAAAGCATTACAGATGAGAATCAGCAACTACTACCTTCAAAAGAAGAAAACCTGTGAATCTACAAATACTGGAATTACTAGATAGAGTATGTAAAACAACAGTACAGTTGACCGTTGAACAATGCAGGTGTTAGAGGCACCAACCCTCATGCAGTTGAAAATCAGCATATAACGTTACAGTTGGCTCTCCACACCTGAGGTTCCACCTTCATGGATTCAACTAACCAGGGATCATGTAGTACTGTAGTATGCATTTATTGAAAAAAAATCCATGTGTAAGTGCACCCATGCAGTTCAAATCCATGTTGTTCAAGGGCCAACTGTACTTACTGTTTAAATAAGTAAAAGACAAAAATAAAAATATATTTAGGAAAAGGAAATCTATATAATGTGACCTAGCAGATTTGAAAATGAACTAAATAGAAAAGTTAAACAAAATTGGAATTTGTATATGGTAAGATAAATCAGAAAAAATTTATCCAGAATGAATTAAATCATCAAAAAGATGAGGAGAAGATGGGTGAAGAAACCATACTGGACAGGGCAGTAAGAACTAACATGGACTTAATCCTAGTTTCAAAGAGCAGACAGAGAAAATAAGTAGGGGGATATTCTGAATTTTTGAGAAATAATAAAAGCCCCCCAAACCCTAAGTAGGATAAATACATAAAGAAAAAAGTATAATTTAACCAGAGAAAAAAGATTATCTTCGGTGGATTAAGAGCTAGACTGAACTTCTCAATAGCATAATGGATGCTAGAAGACAGTAGATTGTTACCTTCGATGTGCTAGGAAGGAAAAAACAGCCAACTCTGAAGTTTATACTTAGTATAATAATAGGTTTATTCTGAATGCTTGATAATTTTATGATACTCGTGATTTCTATTATTTTCTGTTTGTTTTTGATTTATAGGAATAAAATTGATTTTGTAGCCGTTGGATACTGAGGGATGACTTATACACAATTAAATCATCACTTTCAGCCCATAGACATTATTTTTGCTTTATAAACTAGAATAAATCTATTAAAATATGTACAATGCCTCATGGGAAAATTTTTTAAAGACAACAGAGATATTTTATTTTTTTATTTTCAAAAGGATTTTTTATTGTTATTGAGTTTTTTAATTTTTATTTTATATTGGAGTATAGTTGATTAACAATGTTGTATTAGTTTCAGGTGCACAGCAAAGTGATTCAGTTATACATGAACATGTATCTATTCTTTTTCAAATTCTTTTCTCATTTAGTTTATTACAGAGTATTGAGCAGAGTTCCCTGTGTTATACATTAGGTCCTTATTGCCTATTTTAAATATGGTAGTGTGTACATGTACACACTACTCCTAACCTATCCCTCCTCCCGACCCATCCCCCTGGTAACCATAGTTTTTTCTCTAAGTCAGTGAGTCTGTTTCTGTTTTGTAAATAAGTTCATTTGTACCCTTTTTTATAGATTCCACGTTATTGATATTGTATGATATTCGTCTTTCTCTGCCTGACTTACATCACTTAGTATGATAATCTCCAGGTCCATCCATATTGCTGCAAAAGGAGACCTGAATATATGGTGAAATAGTTCATCTTTAAGAATTGAAGATTGCTTTTTTTTTCTTTAAGAACTTTTATTGAGATACAATTGACATACAATAAACTGCATATATTTAAAGTGTACAATTTGATATTTTTTTCTTATTAGAAATGTATATATAGCAATCCCAATCTCCCAACTCATACCCCCCCAAACCACCCCCACCGGCTTTCCCCACTTGGTGTCCATATGTTTGTTCTCTACATCTGTGTCTCTATTTCTGCCTTGCAAACTGGTTGATTTGTACCAGTTTTCTATATAGCGCATATATGTGTTAATATAAAATATTTGTTTTTATTTTTCTCTTTCTGACTCACCAAAATTGAAGATTGCTTTTTGTAAAGACATAAGTTTACCCCAAATAATCTATAAATTTAATCAATTTCAATCAAAATCCCACTAAATTTTTTAACATATAAATTGACAAGCTGATTCTAAAATTATATGAAAATGCCAGAGGCAAAGAATAACCAACTCAATGTTAAAGAAGATCAAAGCCAAAGGATTTTAAACTCCAGATATAAAGAGTTATTATACAGTGATAGTAAGTAAAAGAGTGTGGCATTGGCATGTGTACAGAAATGAGTTGACATAGGAGGTCTGACTGCTGTCCTTTGATAGGATTGCTTATAAGGTTGTCTTTTGGCTGGTATCTGAGAACTGGAATTTCAGGAGGGTTCCTACCACCCAACTGAGAAGAATGGCTCACCGTGCCTAAACCACTTATAGAGACAATACAGTTTATGCTTCTGTGAATCTGGAATGTGGGCATATGCTTGTGAGACCAGTTCCCCATAAAACTCTTAGATGCTGTATCTCCAATGAAATTCCATGAAGTATAACTTGCCCACAGACATGCTTAATAGTTGTCTCTTGATTCTTACTTTGAGATCCTTCAGCTATATCACTTAAGCCTGTACTGAGTGTTTTCCTTGGAAATGTTTCACTCTCAAGAGCTTCACAGAATTTAGGAGGGTGATGTGTAATTGTGCATATCAAAGGAGCTGGAATCATCAGGTAAAAATGTATTAGGTAATTAAGCTAATATACTGCTGACTCAGCACTGATGAATCATTTCATTAGCAGGATTTCTGTTGTTTGGCTAAGGAAAGTGTATGAGACTGAAATGTAAATTTTTGGCCTCTATGTTTATTACTTGTAACTACAATCACACTCACTACATGTCAGGTGAGAATAAACCCATCCCTGAGATAATAATAACAGCACGGATGCCAGCTCTTCTGCAAGAGTTCACAAGTCAGCCAGGAATGAGGTGACAGGCAATTTTCCTCTACCGTCAAGACATTTAGTACTTTGCTAACTGTTTACAATAATCTTTTAAATATACAACTCTTTCTTATTTGTGGGTCATTTGAGTAAGACATGTAAAATAGTATGCCCAGAATTTCAGGGACTTCTACTTTCAGGAAATAGAGGCAATTTTGTCCCAATAGGAGGAATTACATTCCCTGACTTCAGACTATACTACAAAGCTATAGTAGTATAGTTACTATACTACTATAGTAATCAAAATAGTATGGTACTGGCACAAAAACAGACACATAGATCAATGAAATACGATAGCAAGCTCAGAAATAAATCCATTTCCTTATGGTCAATTAATCTATCACAAAGGAGGCAAGAATATACAATGGAGAAAAAGTATCTTGAATAAGTTGTGCTGGGAAAACTGGACTGCTACATGTAAAAGAATGAAATTAGAGCCTTCTCTGACACCTAATACAAAAATAAACTCAAAATGGATTAAAGACTTAAATATAAGACTGTACACTATAAAACTCCAGGAGAAAAACATAGAACACCCTTTGACATAAATCGCAGCAATATTTTTTTTTTGGCTCTGTCTCCTATGGTAAAGGAAATAAAAGCAGAAATAAACAAATGGGATATAATTAAACTTAAAAGCTTTTGCACAGCAAAGGAAACCATTGACAAAATGGGAAGACAATCTACTGAATGGGAGAAAATATTTGCAAATTATATTATTGATAAGGGATTAAGAGTGAACACATATAAACAGCTCATAGAATTCAACATCAAAAAAGATTCTCGATTAAAAAATGGGTAAAAGAACAGAATAGACATTTTTCTAAAGAGGAAATGCAGATAGCCAACAGGCACATGAAAATGTGCTCAGCATCACTAATCGTCAGAGAAATGCAATTCAAAACCACGAGATATCACCTCATATCTGTCAGAATAGCTGTCATCAAGTATTGTCGAGGATATGGAGAAAAGGGAACCCTTGTGCACTGTTGGTGGGAATGTAAATTGGTGCAGCCACTGTGGAAAACAGTGTGGATGTTTCTCAAAGATCTAAAAATAGAACTATTATATGATCCAGCAATTCCACTCCTGGGTATATATCCAGAAAATCAAAAACACTAACTCAAAAAGATACATGCACCCCAATGTTCATAGCAGCATTATTTACAATTACCAAGATATGGAAGCAACCTAAGTGTCCATCAACAGATGAGTGGATAAAAAATGTCATACACATATACAATGGAATACTACTCAATCCTAAAAATGAAATTTTGCCATTTGCAACAGCATGGATGGACTTGGTGGGCATTATGCTAAGTGAAATGTCAGACAGAGAAAATATTGTATGATATCATTTATATGTGGAATCTAAAAAATACAACAAACTAGTGAAATTGGACTCGGAGATATATAGAGAACAAACTAGCAGTTACCAGTGGGGAGAGGGAAGAGAGGAGGGGCAACATAAAGGTAGGGGAGTAACAGGTACAAACTGTTAAGTATAAAATAGATTACAAGGATATATTGTGCAACATGGAGAATATAGCCAAACTTTTATAATAACTATAAATGGAGTATAACCTTTAAAAATTGTGAACCACTATATTGTACACCTGTAACTTATATAATATTGTATAGCAACTATACTTCAATAAAAAATAATGAAGACCAACACAAAAATGACAAACTATTATGTAAAAAACATTTCTCTTCCTCTTTCATCATTTTTAAATAGCCAGTTCCAGTGTCCCAATGGAGAGTTTCTTTTCAGAGAACTGCTGGGTTTTTTAAAGTGCATAATGAGTTTTTTCCCTAGCGGTTCAAAGAGCTTAGTGACACATGCCCTCTCTTTGCTTCAGGTCTCAAAACAGCAGAGGCCAAGGGAATATCCATTTTCCCTTCTTCCATTGAAAATTAGCAAAATGTAATTTCCTTCATTTAGTATATTACTTTTAGTTTATTATAGAATATTTTTATTTTCTAGAATGAAGGACAATTCTTTCTGCAAATGAAACTAAATAAAGGCTTTCTTATTCTGGAAAGTGTGAAAGATAATTCAGTATTATGGTCCTCAATTTAAATAACACACACATTCACACACAAGTCTCTCAGAGTTATTATTAGAACTGACATTTTTATATCACAGTTGGACTCAGTTCAAGTTCTCTATGTCTGTCAGTATTTTCCCAATCTGGAAATATCCCATATGATACATGGCATTAAGCATTATATACATTGTTTATCTAGACCTGTACTGTCCAATATAATAGCCAATAGCCACATGTGGCTACTTAAATTATTTAAAATTAAATAAAACCAGAAATTCAGTTTCTCAGTTGTAGCAGCTACACGTAGAGTGCTCCATGTGGCTAGTGGCTGCCATACTGAACAGCACAGATAGAGAAGGTCTCTAGAAAAGTTCTATTCAATAGTGCTGATAAGAGGACAATCTGATTAGTTTTTTTTAAGCACTATTAACTACTTTTCTTGTTCCCTTAATCACTGGGGGATAGATTTACAAAATTTATTTTTTAAAAAATGAATAAACTTACTAATGCATTTATAATAATGTGTATTGATGAGCTCTATCTCTCTGATCCTATGCTGAGAAGGTCATGTTGACTGAGTCAAAATTAACTCTTCATCAAAATTAGAATCAACAGAGATGGTTTTCAGCAACACAACTGACTAGAAAATTAATGAAGTGGAGACCTCAGATTTATGATGATCAGGAAACTAGGTTGGGGTATTTAAAAAAGAGGGCAAGCGTCATGTCATACAATCTAACCCCAAGGGTTAGTACACATAAGAATTGTTTGAGAAATGCTTACTAAAGTTGAAATTTAGTGCAAATACTTACAGGATCTTCAGGATCCTAATACTAATTGTAATTGGATGATAAGGTTGTAGTATAGAATAGTCATTGTCCTTCACTATCTGTTCTCTCCCTTTTCTTTTTATAGTAGATGCTTCAAATTTCAGCTGAACACACGGCCACCCAGAATAAAGATTATAATTACTAACCTCACTTGCAGCTAGTTGTGGACATCTAACTTTTATTAATAAGACACGGGCAGGAGTGATGTGTGCAACTGTTTTTTTCTTCTTTCCTGCTGGATCCACTGTGTGGATAAAGATGACGCTCAAGTGCTGGCAGGGCAACCAGATAGAAGGAACCTGAGGTTTTGACACTGTGTTATTCCTCAATTGCTTGTGCTCAGATACTTACATAAAAAATGAATAAAATTCTATCTTACGTCACTATTATTTTGAGTTTTGTTTTAGCAGTTAATACAATAAAACTCATATAATGATTGATAGAACAAATACAATAATACGATGGAAATAATGGAACTAATACGGTGATAAATATAGTACCAGAGTCAACAGGGAACTTTTCAGATTTTAAAAGTGCATCTACCCTTATTGTTCCTTGTGGATTTTATAAACCAATTTATGAAACAAAATTTTTATCATGTGTAGTTTCCAGCAAAAATGTCTATTTCCTTTTTTCTCAAGGTAAATGATCCTTTCTATGATAATATTTACAAACAATTATTTTACAACTTGAAAAATCACTTTTACATGCTATCTGAGTCTTTGCACAATTCTGTGAGATACTATCGTTTCCTTCATTTTACAGATGAGGAAACTGAGAGAGTTTGAGTGACTTACAAAGTACACATAGCCAGTAAGTGGTGGGGCTGAGACCCATGCTTAGAGATGAAACACATTGATGGATCCAACTAACGTGCAATTACATTTGTGTTATCCATAGACAAATCGATAATTGTGCATGAAAGTTGTTATTTGCTTGGTGGAAAAATAGGCAACTTTCAAATGTGGAGATGATGACTTCTGTCCCAATAGTTAAGTGCTTGAAGAGGTTCCTTGGGGCACTATTGACTATCTTAAATGGGATTCTTTGTCAATTGTCTGGGGAATGCTGAAGACTCTATTTCTCTCCTGAAGATTCACAATTCACATTTGCATATTAAAGGTCCTCAGAAAAGCCATTGGAAAGAGGTCTTTTAAACGTCAACTCTGACTTGACTAACTCATGCACTACAGAATTCCCTTTTAATGTTTATATTAAGGCAGAATCTACGAAGTCTTGCTTTACTACTAGACAGTTCAGTTTTTGCTGTAGACATATAATGATGGTCTAAAATTTGAATGCATTTTCCAAACAATAACTTAATGAGTTTCTTAAACCACAAAATCATATACCCAAAAAGATGTTTGGGGATTTGAGGTATGTGGGAAGCTGACAACTTATTCATTCTTGGACTTTTATGGACTCCAGTTCTTGGGAAGTTCTTTTTATGGATTTTGCAATACCAGTTACTCCTTAGGGAGATTGTGTCTGCTATACATCCATTCTGGATTACTAATTTTTTTAGACTTCTCTGACTCAGGGCAAGGCTTCTTGCTGGGAAAGTCTTCTAATTATATAGATGCTACATATGACCATGAGACAGGACACCTCAGTGATCAGGGGGAATTAAAAATTATTGTTAAAAAAACCAACCAGTTGCATATGTAGAAAGAAACTAAAAGAAGATTATTAGTTCCTCCCCAAACTCCCCAAACTGAGAAATGCTTATTGACTTAAGATTTTTAGCTACTTGATGTACATGATTTACATATTAGATTCTTTGTCACCAAAGAAGCATGGAGTTTCTGCATTTTAATGTTAGGTATAGGATAATGGAGCCAATGTGGATACTAAAAGAAAATAAAGATCAAACAAAATTATTATCACTTATTATTTTCATTGGCTTTGAAGAAAAATATATGGCTATATCCATGTTTATTAGGGGTGGAGACAGGACTGTGAAGTATTCCCTGGAAAGTTTAAATTTAGGCTTGTAGATTTTTTACAATGTCCTGAATTGGAGTAAGATGATTTAGGGTTTAACACTGTCAAGGATGACCAGAAGAGCAACTATTTGAGAAATGTAATTCTCTGCAAAGTAATTTGAATGTTTCAAATAATTCTAATATAAATCTCAACAGACCTTTCTTCTGAGGTTTGAAAATCATTTCTGAAATCATCTGGAAGAAGAAGTGCATGAGAATGTCCACGACATTTTAAGAAAGAAAACTTATATGTGGGAACTTTCAGTACTGAATATTAAAACATATGAAACATCAGTGATTAATGAATCATAGTAGTGACAAATGAATAAGTTATAGACAGAATAGAAAGGCAAGAAATAGACTCTAATATACATAGGAATTTATACCAAGATAAATGTGGCATTTTGAACTAACGTGAACTGCAAGATCTTTTACTGAACAAAACAAGGAATGCATTTTTTGAACAACAACAAAAAAGAATGTTCTCTCCTACCTTTATTAAGATGAATTCCTGAGGGCTTAAAGAGTTCAAAGTAAAATTAAGAATCCCTAAATATAAAAATATAAATGATTTTCCGAGCTTAAAAGCAAAGAAAAACCAAAAGTAAAATACTGAAAGATTTTACCACATAAAATTTTTTTAATATTAAAAGGCAAACTGGAGAAGTACTTGCAAAATACGTGACTGACAAAAGTTTAACATTCTTAATACAACAGAAATTCTTACAAATTATTAAGGAAAAGGTGTACTCCTTAATAGAAAAATGGGCAAAGCAGTGAACAGGACATTAAAAAAGAGTACAAATAGCCAAGGTTCATATGAATATACCTATAAACCACTAGTTATAATATTAATGACAATAATAAGATACAAAATAAAGATTTTTCAAAAAGCTATTTTTGGTGGAGTTTAAGTAGATTGTGACATTTCTTTCACAGCTGGTAGAAAAGTAAATTGGTAAATATTTCTGATGGTCAATTTGGCAATACAGACTAAGAATCTTATGCATGTTAAAAATCCTCAGATTTGTTAGTTCTAATTCAAGTAATTTATTATAAGAAAATATTTTAAAATATGCATAAAATTTATATACAGAAGTTTTATTATTAAAATTTAAGTATGCTCTAAAGGATGAATTATTATCTCAGAGAATATTGTGCTTAAAACCAACAGTCTTGGAGGATAAAGACCTGGTTTGAATCACAGTTCTTTTTTCTTTTTTTTAAGCTCCTTATTGGAATATAATTGCTTTACAATCTTGTGCCAGTTTTTGAGGTACACCAAAGTGAATCAGCTGTATTTATACATATACCCCTACAATCCCTCCCTCCCATGACTCACTCCCACCCTCCCTGTTCTGGCCTTCTAAAGAATCATCCATCATTGAGTTGATCTCCCTTTGTTATACAGCAACTTCCCACTAGCTATTTTATATTTGGTAGTGTATCTATGTCTATGTTACTCTCTCACTTCGTCCCAGCATCCCCTTTTCCACCCCCCTCAACTCGGTGTCCTCAAGTCGATTCTCTACATCTGCACCTTTATTCTTGCCCTGCCACTAAGTTCATCAGTAACATTTTTTAGATTCCATATATATGAGTTAGCATACGGTATTTGTTTTTTCTCTTTCTGGCTTACTTAGCTCTGTATGACAGACTCTAGGTCCATGCACCTCACTACAAAAAACTGAATTTCATTCTTTTTTATGGCTGAGTAATATTGTATTGTATATATGTGCCACATCTTATTTATTCCATTCATCTGTTGATTGGCATTTGGGTTGCTTCCATGTCCTGGCTATTGTAAATAGTGCTGCAATGAACATTATGGTACATGTGTCTTTTTGGATTATGGTTTTCTCTGGGTATATGCCCAGCAGTGGGGTTGCTGGGTCATATGGTAGTTCCATTTTTAGTTTTTTAAGGAACCTCCAAACTGTTTTCCATAGTGGCTGTATCAACTTATATTCCCACCAACAGTGCAGGAGGATTCCCTTTTCTCCACACCCTCTCCACCATGTATTGCTTCTAGATTTATGGATGATGGCCATTCTGACTGGTGTGAGGTGATACCTCATTGTGGCTTTGACTTGCATTTCTCTGATGATTAGTGATGTTGAGCATCTTTTCATGTGTTTGTTGGCCATCTGTATGTCTTCTATGGAGAAACGTCTACTTAGGTCTTCCACCCATTTGTGGATTGGGTTATTTGCTTTTTTGGTATTAAGCTGCATGTGCTGCTTGTGTATTTCGGAGATTAATCCTTTGTCTGTTGCTTCATTGGCAAGTATTTTCTCCCATTCTGAGGGTTGTCTTCCTGTCTTGTTTATGGTTTCTTTCACTGTGCAAAAGCTTTTAAGTTTCATTAGGTCCCATTTGTTTATTTTTTTAACTTTTTATTTTTTTTATTTTTTATAATAAACTGCATATATTTAGAGCGTACAACTTGGTATCCCAATCTACCAATTCATTCCCCCAACCCTCCCCATTTTCTCCACTTGGTGTCCATATGTTTGTTCTCTACATCTGTGTCTCTATTTCTGCCTTGCAAACTGGTTGATTTGTACCACTTTTCTATACTCCACATATATGTGTTAATATACAATATTTGTTTTTCTCTTTCTGACTCACTTCACTCTGTATGACAGTCTCTAGGTCCATCCATGTCTCTACAAATGTCCCAGTTTCATTGCTTTTTACAGCTCAGTAATATTCCATTGTATGTGTGTACCACATCTTTATCCATTCATCTGTTGATGGACATTGAGGTTGCTTCCATGTCCTCACTATTGTAAATAGTGCTGCAATGAACATTGGAGTGCATGTGTCTTTTTGAATGATGGTGTTCTCTGGGTATATGCCCAGCAGCGGGATTGCTGGGTCATATGGTAGTTCTGTTTTTAGTTTTGCAAGGAACCTCCATACTGTTCCCTATAGCAGCTGTATCAGTTTACATTCCCACCAACAGTGCAAGAGCGTTCCTTTTTCTCCACACCCTCTCCAGCACTTACTGTTTGTAGATTTTCTGATGATGCCCCATTCTAACCAGTGTGAGGTGATACCTCATTGTCGTTTTGATTTGCATTTCTCTAATAATTAGTGATGTTGAGCAGCTTTTCATGTACCTCTTGGCCACCCGTATGTCTTCTTTGGAGAAATGCCTATTTAGATCTTCTGCCCATTTTTTAATTGGGTTGTTTGTTTTTTTGATATTGAGCTGGATAAGCTGTTTATATAATTTGGAGATTAATCCTTTGCCTGTTGTTTCGTTTGCAAATATTTTCTCCCAGTCTGAGGGTTGTCTTTTCATCTTGCTTATAGTTTCCTTTGCTGTGCAGAAGCTTTGAAGTTTCATTAGGTCCCACTTATTTATTTCTGTTTTTATTTCCATTATTCTAGAGGGTGCATCAAAAAAGATCTTGCTGTGATTTACATTGAAGAATGTTCTTCCTGTTTTCCTCTAGGAGTTTTATAGTGTCTGGCCTTACATTTAGGTCTTTTATCCATTTTGAGTTTATTTTTGTGTATGGTGTTAAGGAGTGTTCTAATTTCATTCTTTTACATGTAGTTATCCTGTTTTCCCAGCACCACTTATTGAAAAGGCTGCCTTTTCTCCATTGTATATCTTGGCCTGCTTTGTCATAGATTGGTTGACCATAGTTTATCTTTGGGGTTTCTATCCTGTTTCATTGATCTATATTTCTGTTTTTGTGCCAGTACCATACTGTCTTGATCACTGTAGCCTTGTAGTATAGCCTGAAGTCAGGAAGCCTGATTCCACCAACTCTGTCTTTCCTTCTCGAGGTTTCTTTGGCTATTCGAGGTCTTTTGCGTTTCCACAAAAATCATAAAATTTCTTGGTCTAGTTCTGTGAAAAATGCTATTGGTAATTTGATAAGGATTGCACTGAATCTGTAAATTGCTTTCAGTAATATAGTCATTTTCACAATGTTGATTCTTCCAATCCAAGAACATGGTATGTCCCTCCATCTGTTTTTGTCATCTTTGATTTCTTTCATTAGTGTCTTATAGTGTTCTGAGTACAGGTCTTTTTCCTCTTCGTTAGGTTAATTCCTAGGTATTTTATTCTTTTTGTTGCAATGGTGAATGGGATTGTTTCCTTAATTTCTCTTTCTGATCTTTCATTGTTGGTGTATAGAAATGCAAGAGATTTCTGTGTGTTAATTTTGTATCCTGCAACTTTACCAAATTCATTGATTAGCTCAAGTAGTTTTCCAGTGGCATCTTTAGGATTTTCTGTGTATAGTATCATGTCTTCTGCAAACAGTGACAGTTTCAATTCTTTTCCAATTTGGATTCCTTTTATTTCTTTTTCTTCTCTGCTTGCTGTGGCAAGGACTTCCAAAACTATGTTGCATAGTAGTGGCAAGAGTGGACATCCTTGTCTTGTTCCTGATCTTAGAGGGAATGCGTCCAGTATTTCACCATTGAGAATGATGTTTGCTGTGGGTTTGTTGTATATGGCCTTTATTATGTTGAGGTAGGTTCCCTCTATGCCCACCTTCTGGAGAGTTTTGATCATAAATGGGTGTTGAATTTTGTCAAAAGCTTTTTCTGCATCTATTGAGATGATCATGTGGTTTTTATCCTTCAGTTTGTTAATGTGGTGTATCACATTGATTGATTTGCATATATTGAAGAATCTTTGCATTCCAGGGATAAACCCCACTTGATCATGTTGTATGGTCCTTTTCATGTGTTGTTGGATTCTCTTGGCTTGTATTTTGTTGAGGATTTTTGCATCTAAATTCATCAGTGATATTGGTCTGTAACTTTCTTTTTTTGTAGTATCTTTGTCTGGTTTTGGTATTGATGGTGACTTCATAAAATGAATTTGGGAGTGTTCCTTCTTCTGCAACATTTTGGAAGAGTTTGAGAAGGATGGGTTTTAGCTCTTCCCTAAATGTTTGATAAAATTCAACTGTGAATCCATCTGGTCCTGGGCTTTTGTTTGTTGGGAGATTTTTAATCACAGTTTCAATTTCATTGTTTGTGATTGGTCTGTTCATATATTCTATGTCTTACTGATTCAGTCTTGGAAGGTTATACCTTTCTAAGAATCTGTCCATTTCATCCAGGTTATCCATTTTATTGGCATATAGTTGCTTGTAGTAATCTCTTATGGTGCTTTTTATTTCTGCAGTGTCCATTGTAACTTCTGTTTCATTTCTAATTTTATTGATTTGAGTCCTTTCCCTCTTTTTCTTGATGAGTCTTGCTAGAGGTTTATCAATTTTATTTATCTTCTCAAAGAACCAGCTTTTAGTTTTAGTGATTTTTGGTATTGTTTTCTTTGTCTCTATTTCATTTATTTCTGCTCTGATCTTTATGATTTCTATCTGTCTACTAACTTTTGATTTTGTTTGCTCTTCTTTCTCTAGTTTCTTTAGGTGTAAGGTTAAATTGCTTATTTGGGATTTTTCTTGTTTCTTGAGGTAGGATTATATCGCTATAAACCTCCCTCTTAGAACTGCCTTTGCTGCATCCCATAGGTTTTGGATCATTGTGTTTTCATTGTCATTTGTCTCTAGATATTTTTTGATTTCCTCTTTGATTTCTTCAGTAATCTATTGGTTTTTTAGTAGTGTATTGTTTAGCCTCCATGTGTTTGTGTTTCTTACAGGTTTTTTCCTGTAATTGATTTCTAATCTCATTGCGTTGTGGTCAGAAAAGATGCTTGATACAATTTCAATTTTCTTGAATTTACCAAGGCTTGATTTATGACCCAAAATGTGATCTATCCTGGAGAATGTTCCATGTGCACTTGAGAAGAATGTGTAATCTGCTGTTTTTGGATGTAATGTCTTATAGAGAGTTATTAAATCCAGCTGATTTATTGTGTCATTTAAAGCTTATGGTTCCTTATTAATTTTCTGTGTGTATGATCTGTCCATTGGTGTAAGTGGGGTGTTATAGTCCCCCACTATTACTGTGTTCCTGTCGATTTCCTCTTTCATAGTTGTTAGCATTTGCCTTATGTATTGAGGTGCTCCTATACTGGGTGCATATATATTTATAATTGTTGTCTCCTCTTCTTGGATTGATCCCTTGATCTTTGTGTAGTGTTCTTTCTTGTCTCTTATAACATTTTTTATTTTAAAGTCTATTTTATCTGATATGAGTATCGCTACCCCAGCTTTCTTTTGATTTCCATTTGCATGGAATATCTTTTTCCATCCCCTCACTTCCCATCTGTATGTGTTCCTAGGTCTGAAGCAGGCCTCTTGTAGACAGCATATATGGGTCTTGTTTTTGTATCCATTCAGCCAGTCTGTGTCTTTTGGTTGGCGCATTTAGTCCATTTACCTTCAAGGTAATTGTCAATATGTATGTTCCTATTACCATTTTCTTAATTGTTTTGTTTTTGTTTCTGTAGGTCCTTTTCTTCTCTTCAGTTGCCCGCTTAGAGAATTTCCTTTTGCATTTGTTGTAGGGCTAGTTTGGTGGTGCTGAATTCTCTTAGCTGTTGCTTGTCTGTAAAGCTTTTGATTTCTCTGTTGAATCTGAATGAGATCCTTGCTGGGTAGAGTTTTCTTGGCTGTAGGTTCTTCCCTGTCATCACTTTAACTATATCATGCCACTCCCTTCTGGCTTGCAGAGTTTCTGCTGAGAAATCAGCTGTTAACCTGATGTGGGTTCCCTTGTGTATTATTTGTCATTTTCCCCTTGTTGCTTTTAATATCTTTTCTCTGTCTTTAATTTTTGTCAATTTGACTACTATATGTCTTGGCATGTTTCTCCTTGGGTTTATCCTGCCTGGGACTCTCTGTGCTTCCTGGACTTGGGTAGCTATTTCCTTTCCCATGTTAGGGAAGTTTTCAACTATAATCTCTTCCAGTATTTTCTCAGGTCCTTTCTTTCTCTCTTCTCCTTCTGGGACCCCTATAATGTGAATGTTGGTGCGTTTAACATTGTCCCAGAGGTCTCTTAGGCTGTCTTCAGTTCTTTTCATTCTTTTTTCTTTATTCTTTTCCACATCAGTGATTATCACCATTCTGTCTTCCAGGTCACTTATTCACCATTCTGCCTCAGTTAATCTGCTATTGGTTCCTTCTAGTGTATTTTTCCTTTCAGTTATTGTGTTTCACATCTCTGTCTGTTTCTTCTTTAATTCTTCTAGGTCTTTGGTAAACTTTTCTTGCAACTTTTTGATCTTTGCACCCAATCTTTTTTCAAAGTCCTGGATCATCTTCACCATCATTATTCTGAATTCTTTTTCCAGAAGAGTGACTATCTCCTCTTCATTTAGTTGTTTTTCTGGTGTTTTATCTTACCCCTTCTTCTGGTACAAAGTCTTTTGCCTTTTCATTTGCTCTGTCTTTCTGTGGCTGTGATTTTCCATTCCACAAGATGAAATACTGCTGATACTGCTTGATTCTGCTGTCTGCCCTCTTGTGGAGGAAGCTATCTAGGAGGCTCCTGGGTGCTTCCTGATGGGAGGGACTGATGGTGGGTTGGGCTGGGTGGGTGGAGCTAAGTAAAACTTTAATCCAATTTGGTTGGTGGAGCTCAGTGACACTTTAATCTGCTTGTCTGCCAATGGGTGGGGCCGTGTTCTCACCCTGGTGGTCATTTGGCCTGAGGCAACCCAGCATTGGAGCTTACAGGCTCTTTGCTGGAGCTAATGGTGGACTCTGGAAGGGCTCACACCAATGAGCACTTCCCAGAACCCCTTCTGCCAGTGCCCCGTCTCCTTGATGAGCCACAGCTGCCCCCCACCTCTGCAGGCAACCCTCCAACAGCAGGAGGTAGGTCTGGTTCAGTTTCCTATGGGGTCACTGCTCCTTCCCCTGGGTCCTGGTGAGTAAACTTTTTTGTGTGCCTCCAAGAGTGGAGTCTCCATTTTCCCCAGTCCTGTGGAGGTCATGCAATCAAATCCCACTGTCTTTCAAAGTGTGATTCTCTGGGGATTCCTCCTCCAGTTGCTGGACCCCTGGTTTGGAAGCCTGATGGGGGGCTGAGATCCCTCAGGACTTCTGCAGTGTAAGTGTTCTCCAGCTTGTGAGTCACTCTCACAGCATTTATGGGATTTGATTTCAACACGATTGTGCCCCTCCTATCACCTCATTGCAGCTTCTCCTTTGTCTCTGGATGTGGGGTAGTTTTTTTTTTGGTGAGTTCCAGTGTCTTTCTGTTGATGGTTGTTCATCAGTTAGTTGTAATTCTGGTGCTCTTGCAAGAGGGAGTGAGCGCACGTCTTCCTACTCCACCATCTTGATTGTGATCCCCATTTGTTTATTCTTCATTTTATTTCCATGATTCTAGGAGGTGGGTCAAAAAGGATCTTGCTTTGATGTATGTCGTAGAGTGTTCTGCCTATGTTTTCCTCTAGGAGTTTTATATTGTCTGGCCTTCAATTTAGGTCTCTAATCCATTTTGAGTGTATTTTTGTGCATGGTGTTAGGAAGTGTTCTAATTTCATTCTTTTACATGTAGCTGTCCAATTTTCCCAGCACCACTTATTGAAAAGGCAGTCTTTTTTCCACTGTCTCTTCTTGCTTCCTTTGTCAAAGTTAAGGTGCCCATATGTGTGTGGATTTACCTCTGGGTTCTCTATTCTGTTTCATTGAACTACCTTTCTATTTTTGTGCCAGTACTATACTGTCTTGATCACTGTAGTCTTGTAGTATAGTTTGAAATCAGGAAGCCTGATTCCACCAACTCCATCTTTCCTTCTCAAGATTTCTTTGGCTATTCAGGGTCTTTCGCACTTCCATACAGAGCATAAGATTTCTTGTTTTAGTTCTGTGAAAAATCCGTTCATAATTTGAAAGGGAGTGCATTGAATCTTTAAATTGCTTTGGGTAGTATAGTCATTTTCACAATGGTGATTCTCCCAATTTAAGAACATGGTATGTCTCTCCATTTGTTTGTTTCATCTTTGATTTCTTTCATCAGTGCCTTCTAGTTTTCTGCATATAAGCCTTTTGCCTCCTTAGACAGGTTTATTCCTAGATATTTTATTCTTTTTGTTGCAGTGGTAAGTGGGAGAGTTTCCCTAATTTTTCTTTCTGCTTTTTCATTGTTAGTGTATAGGAGTGCAGGAGATTTCTGTGCATTAATTTTGTATCCTGCTACTGTACTAAATTCATCAATTAGTGCTAGCAGTTTCCTGGTAGAGTCTTTAGGGTTTTTTAAGTATAATATCATGTCATCTGCAGAGTGACAATTTTACTACTTCTTTTCCATTTTGGGTTCCTTGTATTTCATTTTCTTCTCTGATAGCTGTGGCTAAAACTTCCAAAACTATGTTGAATAATAATGGTGAGAGTGGGCACCCTTGTCGTGTTCCTGTCCTTAGAGGGAATGCTTTCAGTTTTTCACCATTCAGAATGATGTTGGCTTTTGGTTTCTCATATATGGCTTTTTTTATGTTCAGGTAATTTCCTTCTATGCCCATTTTCTGGAGAGTTTTTATCATAAATGGATGTTGAATATTGTCAAAAGCTTTTTCTGCATCTATTGAGATTATCATATGGCTTTTATCCTTCAATTTGTTTATATGATGTATCACATTTATTTGCATATATTGAAGAATCCTTGCATTTCAGGGATAAACCCCACTTGATCATGGTGTATGATGTTTTTAATGTGCTGTTAGATTCTGTTTTCTGGTATTTTGTTGAGGACTTTTACATCTATGTTCATCAGTGATATTGGTCTGTAATTTTCTTTTTTTGTGACATTTTGTCTGATTTTTGCATTAGGGTAATTGTGGCCTTGGAGAATGAGTTTTGGAGTGTTCCTCCCTTTGCTATAGTTTGGAAGAGTTTGAGAAGGACAGGTGTTAGCTCTTCTCTAAATGTTTGATAGAATTAGCCTGTGAAGCCCCCTGGCCCTGGGCTTTTGTTTGTGGGGAGATTTTTAATCACAGTCTCAATTTCCGTACATGTGATTGGTCTGTTCATATTTTCTATTTCTTCCTGGTTCAGTCTTGGAAGATTGTACTTTCCTAAGAATGTATCCATTTCTTCCTGGTTATCCAATTTATTGGCATATAGTTGCTTGTACTAGTCTCTCATGATCTTTTGTATTTCTGTGGTGTCCATTGTTACTTCTCCTTTTTCATTTCTAATTCTGTTGTTTTGCATCTTCTCCCTTTTTTTCCTGATGAGTCTGGCTAATGGTTTATCAATTTTGTTTATCTTCTCAAAGAACCAGCCTTGAGTTTTATTGATCTTTGCTATTGTTTCCTGCCTTTCTTTTTCATTTATTTCTGCTATGATCTTTATGATTTCTTTACTTCTGCTCACTCTGGAGTTTTTTTTCTTCTTCTGTCTCTATTTGTATTAGGTGTAAGCTTAGGTTGTTTATTCAATGTTTTTCTTCTTTCTTAAGGTAGGACTGCATTGTTATAAAGTTCCCTCTTAGAACTGCTTTTGCTGCGTCCCATAGGTTTTGGGTTGTTGTGTTTTTGTTGTCATTTGTTTCTAGATATTTTTTGAGTTCCTCTTTGATTTCTTTAATGATTTCTTGGTTGTTTAATAGTGTATTGTTTAGCCTCCATGTGTCTGTATTTTTTGCAGTTTTTTCCCTGTAATTGATATCTAGTCTCATGGCATTGTGGTCTGAGAAAATGCTTGATATGATTTCAGTTTTCTTGAATTTTCCAAGGCTTGATTTGTGACCTAAGATATGATCTATCCTGGAGAGTGCTCCATGTGAACTTGAGAAGAAAGTATATTCTGTCATTTTTGGTTGGAATGTCCTATAAATATCAATGAAGTCGAGATGGTCTAATGTGTCATTTAAAGCTTGTGTGTCCATATTTATTTTCTGTTTGGATGCTCTGTCCATTGATGTAAGTGGGGTGTTAAAGTCTCCTACTATTATTGTGTTACTGTCAATTTCCCCTTTTATGGCTGTTAGCATTTGCCTTATGTATTGAGGTGCTCCTATATTGGGGGCATAGATATTTACCATTGTGATATGTTTTTCTTGGATGGATCCCTTGATCATTATGTAGTGTCCTTCCTTGTTTCTTGTAATAGTCTTTAATGTGTAATGTGTCTGATATGAGTATTGCTACTCCAGCTTTCTTTTGATTTCTATTTGCATGGAAATTCTTTTTCCATCCCTTTCCTTTCAGTCTATATGTATCCCTTGGTCTGAAGTGGGTTTCTCATAGGCAGTATATAGAAGGGTCTTGTTTTTGTATCCATTCAGCCAGTCTGTGTCTTTTGGTTGGAGCATTTAAGCCATTTACATTTAAGGTGGTTATTGACATGTGTTCCTATTACCATTTTCTTAATTGTTTTTTGGTTTGTTTTTGTAGGTCTTTTCCTTCTCTTTTGTTTCCTGCTTAGAAAATTTCCTTAAACAATTGTTGTAAGGCTGGTTTGGTGGTGCTGAATTCTCTTAACTTTTACTTGTCTGTATGGCTTTTGATTTCTCCGTCGAATCTGAATGAGATTCTTGCTGGGTAGAGTATTCTTGGCTGTAGGTTTTTCTCTTTCAGGATTTTCAGTATATCCTGCCTTTCCCTTCTGGCCTGCAGAGTTTCTTCAGAAAGGTCAGCTGTTATCCTTATGGGTTTTCCCTTATATGGTATTTGTTGCTTTTCTCTTGCTGCTTTTAATATTTTTTCTTTGTGTTTAATTTTCATTAGTTTGATTAGTATGTCTCTTGGTGTATTTCTCCTTGGGTTTATTCTATGTGGCACTCTCTTGCTTCTTGGACTTAATTATTTCCTTTCCCATGTTTGGGAAGTTTTCCACTATAACCTCTTGAAATATTTTCTTGGACCATTTGTTTTTTTCTTTGTCTTCTGAGATGCCTATGATTTGAGTGTTGGTGCGCTTAATGTTGTCACCAAGGTCTCTGAGACTGCCTTCCATTCTTTTTATTCTTTTTTCCTCTATCCTGCTTTGTGGCAGTTATTTCCCTCACTCTATCTTCCAACTCACTTACTCGTTCTTCTGCCTCAGTTATTCTGCTGTTTATACCATCTAGAGTATTTTTAATTTATTATTGTGTTGTTCATTACTGTTTATTTGCTCTTTAGTTCTTCTGAGTCCTTATTAACTGTTTGCTGTATTTTCTCTATTTTGTTATTGAGATTTTGGATCATCTTTATTATCATTACTCTGAATTGTTTTTTAGTCAATTTTCCTGTTTCCTCTTCATTTATTTGGTCTTGTGTATTTGTACCTTGTTCCTTCACCTGTGACATATTTTTTTGTTGTCTCATTTTCCCCCCTCCTTGGATGCTCTGGCTTGTGTTCCTGTCCCACTGCGTGTTTGGCCTGAGGTTTCAAGCTCTGGAGATTGTAAGCTGCTGAGCATAGCTGGGTCTTAGTTTTGATGTGAGAACCTCTGGGAGACCTCACTCTGATGACTATTCCCTGGGGACTGGATTTTCCTGTTAGTCCAATGTTTTGGGCTCAGAGCTCCCACCTCAGGAGCTCAGGCCGGACCCCAACCTTGTGAGTCAAGGTCCCACAATCTGTGTGGAGCAGGGAAATGAAAAAAAAAATGTAGGAGAACAGCAAAACAATAGCAAGATAAAAAATACAATAAGAATAGGAAACTAACAGATGTGTTAGAAAAAATATAAAAAAAATAGATGGAGCAACAACTGGAAGGTAAAACAACTGCAATAGCTGAAGTGAGGAGGTGTGAAAAAGAAAAAGGGAAAAAGAAAAAAGAAAAAGCCAGAAGAGGCTTTGGCTGTGTGGGTGAGGTGGGATTTAGACAAGGGCAGGGGTGGGGTGGAGTTGGGGGGTTAGGCAGTGGGCAGGGCCTACGCTTAGAATAGGCCCTGTGGATCATGGGGAATGGATCTTAGGCCCAATGAGGCAGAGGGGCCCAGAAATGCCTCTGGTGCTGGGGCAAAGGACCAGGTGGAGGTACCCAGTGGGCTCTCTGTGCCCGAGTTGGTGGGGGAAATGCTAGGCACCTCCCCCAGTCCTCCAATCTCAGAAGGTCCTTCCCCTTTGGGTTCTCTCCTTTCCCACCCCCTCCCCTCTTATTCCCTTAGGACCCTTGCAGCTGGAAGGGGCACTGGAAGGCAGGAGACCAGACTCTGATGCCCAAAAGGCTTTCTAGGGCCAACTGGGCTAGGGAAATGCCTGCAGCACTTCCCCAGATCTCTCATCTCGTAGGGTCCCTGTGTGCCTCTCTTACTCTCCCCCACCCCCACTCTCCTAGGTTCCAAGCAGCTGGAGTGGGCCCTGGAGTGTGAAATACCAGGTCTGTGAGCCTAAGATGCTTCCCAGGGCTAGTGTGCAGGAGAAATACCTTCCCCACCTGCCTTGATCCTCCAATCCTAGAAGACCCCCTCCCCTGCCCACCTCTCCCCTTCTCTCTTGCTTTCCTCCTACACTCCTAGGACCAGTGAGACCTAGAAGGGCCCCTGGAGGACCAAAGACCAGGCCTGGGGGTGCAACAGGCCTCCCGGTGCCAAGTGGGTAGGGAGATTTCCCACAGTGTCTCCCTGATCTGCCGATCCTGCAAGGTCCCTACCACCACTGTCTGCCTCTCTTCTTCTTCCCTTCTCCTCCCTCCCTCCCATGCATGTGGGGCCCATGCAGCTGGAGAGGGCCCCGTAGACTGAGGGACTAGACTTGGGAGCCCAGCAGGCCCACCAGGCCCCGTGGACAGGAGAAAGACCCTCCACACCTCCCCTGGTCCTCTGATCCTGGAACGTCCCACCGCCTGTCTGCCTATCTTCCTCTTCCCCTGCCACACTCCTATGCCCCTGGGACCAATGCATCTGGGAGGGGACCCTGGAGAGCTGGAGACCAGGCCCGGAAGACCAGCAGGCTTCCTGGGCCAGCGAGCAGTGGAAATGCATTCTGCTCCTCCCCTGATCCTCTGATCCCAGAGGGTGCCTCCCTCCTCCCGCCTCTCTTCTTCTCCCCCCACCACTTCCCTCCTATACCACTAGGACAAATGACCTGGAGGAACCCTTGGAAGGTGGAGGACCAGCCCAGAGGAAATACCTGGCCGCACCTCTCCTATTCTTCCGATCTTGAGAAATCCCTTCCCACCCCTACTGTTTGCCTCTCTTCCTCTTTCCCTATCCCCCTCCCCACCACACCCCTAGGACCCACGTGCCAGAGGGGGCCCTGGAGAGTGAAGGACCAGGCCCGGGAGCCCAGTAGGTATCCCTGGCCAAGAGGGCAGGCAAAACACCCTCTCGCCTCCCTGTCCCCCAATCTCAAAGCCCCCACCCCCACCAGTCCACCTCTCCACCTCTTTGCCCCTCCTGCCTCCCTCCTACACCCCCAGGACCCAGGCAGCCAGGAGGAGGCCTTGGAAGGTGGAGGACCCCACTGCGGCGCCCAGCAGGCTCCCAAGCCTGGGAGCTCAGCAGGCCTCCTGGCCACCTGGGCGGGAGAAACCCAGACACAGTCTTCCAATCCCTCTAGACCCCAGGATTCTCTCCAGGGGGAAACCTCCCCCTTCACCCAGCCACGCCCAGGGGCACTGGTCCTGTCAGGCTTCCCCTTCTCTGCCCCCTGACTTCCCCCAGGTTCTACCTGGTTGCTTCAGGGTTCTTGTGGTCTCCTTGGGCCTCAGGTCCCCCACCAGCCTCTGGCAATTGATCTAGTTGTGGGGAGACGTGATCTCTGCATCTTCTCACACGACCATCTTGACACCCTGAGTCACAGTTCTTTATAAGCATTGAGCAAGTTACTTAACTTCTTTGAGGGGAAAAATCTAGACACAGAACTGTGATACATATACACACAGACACACACACACACACAAAAGGAAATACAACAGGTGTGATAGAATTTTAGGTGATTTTATCTTATCTATATTTTTCTGTATTCTTATTTTTAAAAAAATGCACTTGTAGTTTTATAACCTAAAAAAATGACTTTAAATAACTTTTAAGGAGTGTGTCCACATTGCATTAAATGGAATATGTTCAGATAGATTCCAGAAAATTACATCTTATAGCTCTAGAAGGAAAGGTAAAAAATCTATGCTTTTTAGTTTTAGTTACATTTATTTTCACTGAGTGTTATTTAACCCATTCAAATGTTATGATTTACCTATTTTCTTGTTGACTGCTTCAAGTAGGATTTGGTAAATATCTTGGCCACTTTGTTGAGCAATATAAGAGGCTCTATCAAAATTTAAACAGGAACAATGAGGAAAAAGGAAAAAGTGTGAGTATACATACAGGGAGCTACACAGACAACCTTTCTATTTTCAATCAACTAACCACTGATTATCCATGGGCATATAATCATACTGTATGGTATTTTTAGTCTTTTAAACAACAACAAAAAATTAATTACCTCCAGTGATATCCAGCATACTATAGCTGAAATACTTTTTGAAATAAAAAAAGGTATTTTCATAGGTTACTTCTTTTTGTCAGTTTAAAAAAGATGTCCACACTCGTTCACGTGTGTGTCAAGGTGGGTTACTGTCTTTTATCACAGCACATCATCTTTGAGATTGTCTGATATCAACACATAAAAAGCAAAGGAAGAAAATATGCTCTCTCATCCTCAAATTCTTTAAGTTAATTGTCATACAAAAAATAAATATCTAATTAAAGAGCTCTTTCCCGTATCGACATCAGTTAGGATAAATGATGTTATGCAGGGGTAGCAAAATCCTCCAATATCTCAATGACTTAAAACCATGAAAGTTCATTAATTTTGCCCCTGCAACATGTCTGATGAGGATTAGCAGAAGTGATCTCCTCATTAGTCATTCAGATCCCTGGGCTGTTGGGGGTTTCTACCCATCCAGTGCAAGGAAAGAAAAGAAATGGAGCACTGAGCACTGGCAATTAAATACTTCCACACACAATGACTTGTGTCACTTTCTTCAAGTACATTGACCAAAGCAAGTCACATGGTCATGGTAAGAGGAAATTATGGTTATCTGTGTGTAAAACCAAAGAAGAGAAGAATCCCGTATTGCTGAGAAGTTAGTAATGTCTACCACACATGTCCAATAATATTATAACATCCACCTAAAAGTGGATTTTAATCCCCAAAAGCACACAGGGATAAAGAGGTTTTTGGAAGGAAGCAATAGATTGCTTTTGATGGAGGCATTAACTAACCTTAATATAATCATTTCACAATATAGATATGTATCAAATCATGCTGTAAACCTTAAACATGCACAGTATTATATGTCATTATGTCTAAATAAGGCTGGAAAAATCACAGAATTCAAATGAAGTATTGTTTTGTGATGTGTCTAACCCAATGTAACTATTATGCATTGCAAAGTTAACAGAAGCATTACTTTTCTAAATTGTAAAAATACATATTATACATTCTGCAGGAAAGGTTTCTTAAATACTAAATTTAAGCAGCAAAAGAAAAATGAACAAAATTGAAGTACAGAGAGGACAGCAATTTTTCTTGCCACTTTTTACATTTCCTCTCAGTGAGTGTCATGCTTGACTTCTAGCTATTTGAAACCAGGAGATGGAGCCATGAAGCTTAAGACAATCTAGCACCCAGTTTCTCGGGGTGTTTCTGAGCAAATGCTTCCCACTATTCTTAGAAGTATCATTTAATTTGCAAACTTGCAAGGAAAAAGGAGGTTTATGGAAATGTCTCATTCTCCTTCCAAGTAGATTAATTTATAATGGGCATAAAAGAAATGTATAGCTGGCCATTAAGTTCAGGAATTATTTTGCAAGAATAGCTTATTTTCCATGACCATTTCTTCTGTACTCCAAGTCACATGTTTTTATATCTATTTCATGCTTATTTGATTCTAATTCCACAGAAAGTGTGTATCAGTTTGTATTAAATATATGGATAAATACATCTGAATCATAACAAAACCTTATATTTGAATCAAGCCTTAAGTCAAGGGTAGGTATCCTAGTGCCAACAAGAGCCAGGCATGTACAGTGATGACGGACATGGGCTGGTGGGAACTGTCATAGTGTATGAACATGTGTAGTGGTGACTGTTATTCATGTCTCCCCAGTTGTAGCTACAGGGAAATACAAAGCCTGTACTGCCAGACTTTCTTATTTCTAAAGAGAAACCAAAACCCTAAACTTTTATGTGAAATATCCAGATTTCTATCACTTTAAGCTATTCTAAAAAATTTACAAAAACTCTTCAGGCTAAATAAATACCTTGAGACTACCAGTTGATGACCTTGCCTTAAGTAGTTTAGAGACAATTTTACATTTATTATCTCACCGAATCCTAAAAAGAATGCTCCGAAGCACTTTTTATTATGGCCATTTTATAATTATGGACAATGAGGCTGAGCAGAGATACAAGGGACAAAAGGCAATTCTTACCTAGAGCTCTCCTTTAATTGTAATTTATAATTTTTGACTCTTTCACTGTTTTAATGAGTTTCTCTGCTCTTTAATGAAATGGGATGCCATTAAATCAGTAACTCTAAGTTATATATGTGTATATAGATATATATAAAATGGAATCACTTGCTCTACAGCAGAAATTAACACAACATTGTCAAACAACTATACTTCAATAAAATAAATTAACAAGAAAGTTTTAGTTAAGCACCATTTTCTAATTGACATTGAGGTATTTATAAAAGACTAGAAGAGTGCCTGGCTCATAGTATGCACTATATGTGGTTAGCTATTTTACTATCATTGTTATTGTTATTCCCAAGAAGTGTTCTACATTATGCAGTCTCAGTGTCTCTCAAACACGCTAGGTGCATGCCTAATTGCAAGCATTTTCTAATACCATTCCTCTCCTAGGATTTCCCTCCACTTTTATCCCGGCCTATGTAGATCCTATCTGTGCCATAAGGCCCACCTCACATTCCAGAGCTACTTCTCCCTCCTCTGAACTCCAGTAGTACTATGATTCAAACAGTCAAATCACTACTTAGCAGAGCCCATTCATAACTTCTTTGCAGACAGATCATGACTTCCATATTTCTGGCATCTATCACATGCCTGTCACATCATCCTTGGCCTAAGTGGGGACTGGATACAGCTTTCATGTGTGTTAACTTTGTCCAGGCTTCTGATGTAAGATAAGGATAATTGTCTCAAAGTTGAATGTTTTCACTTCATCTCTCATGTTGCTTGATATTTCTTACTGTGTTCCTTAAGTACCTTTTGCATGTAGAATAACAATAGCATGTTTAGGAGTTGTGTTATATCAAATGCAAAATAGCTGTTTTGTTGACCTCAATTTGGAATCTATCATTCAGACTTGATTCATTATAACCAGTCAGAGTTCTTTTTAATGTAACTTGTGCATATATTTAGAATATGATGTTATTAGTTTATTGAAGTCAATTGTTTAAACTGGATACATTGTTGACATATACCTCTGTCAGAGATACATCTATTAGTATAATCCATAGTAGTTGCAGAAGAATAAATTATTGGCTCTAATATTTCACCTCTCTCTGCATCCACATCCTTGCCATGGCCTCTTAATGGGTCCAGTATACTTCCTTGCCCTTTGGCTTTGAGTGTGGCCACATGACTTGCTTTGGGCAATGGAATGGGGCAGAAGTTGTAGTGTACCAACTCTACCAGGACTTAAGAGGCCTCCCATGTTTCTTATTTCCCTCTTGTACATTTATCATTATCATGAGAAGAAAAAACTCCCACTGGTCCAAGGATGAGAAACATGTCAACCCTCATCTATGAAAATAAATCCTTGCCATTATATGTCACTGAGAATTTGGAGTTGTTTTTATACAAAATGAATGTAGCAATAGTGGACTCATAAAGCAGTCACAGTAATTTATCTTCCAATTCTATTATATCATTAATCACCATATATAAAAACATCTGTCCCTAACATCTAGCAGCTTCTTTTCAGTATTTTAAAATCCATTCCAATTTACTATTAATATTGCATAAGCATTAACAAGATAAAAGATATAATATTAAAAGATAATAGAGGAGAAAATTGATTGATAACTCATTCTTTAAATTTCAGCTTAAATATCACTTCTTCAAAGGGGCCTCCCTTGATCTTTCAATTTATATTAGGTTCCTCTTAGATCCTCTTACACAGAAAACAGCCCTTTTCCTTTATACCTTGTCCATACTGGTAATTTTATGATTGATTTTTATTTTTAAAATAGTATTTATCACCTTCATTAGACTGTAACTCATGATGGTGAGACCGTGTCCTTTTTATTTACCACTCTACCCCTGCATCAAGTACAATACATTGCAAAGAGTAGGCACTCAATATATATTTGCTAAATAAATAAAAAGAAACAATTTAAGGATCTGATTATTACTACAGCATATTTGATGCTGTTCACCTGGTTAAAATCTCTTATTTTAAGCAGTTCTCTGACGGATTATTTTCTGTCACTATCTCTGTAAGGTAGAAATAAAAAAGTCTCTATACACTAGTATCTCTAAGCTGTTTATAAACCTCACATGTTCATTCTCTACGAGGAATATCTTTAACTGCAGTTTGCCTCTTGCCACATTATGGTGGGTCCTCCATATCACACAATGTTATAGTAACTTGTGGTTTTCTGTTTTCACTATTGAAGGCTTCCTAACTATTTGGGAATCCAAGTAGTATGCATATATATTTATATATGAGTACAGACGGAGCACATCTTATCAATAGAGATTTAGAATGATTAGGCGGAGAAAAGTTTGGCTTGGGGAGTCAGAAAATGTTGGATCTGTGTTTGAGCTCCAATTTCATGTCTTCCTAATTAGGTTATTAACCTGAAAAACTGCAATGATAACTCTCTTTCATGGAATTGTTGTGAGGGGCAAATAAATTAATTATGAAAAAAATGCTTTGTAAACTGGACAGCATTACATAAATATTAATAATGTCAGTATCTATGTATACTTTATACCTGTAGAACATGTTGCATCAAACAGTGAAGTTGTTCATGACCACTGCTAGAAATGCCCACTGCCATGCATTCTGGTTGACCTGAATGGTTTTTTTTCCTATTTTATTTTTAATTTTTTAAAATTAATTTTTATTGGAGTATAGTTGCTTTACAATATTGTGTTAGTTTCTGCTGTCCAGCAAAGTGAATCAGCTATAGGTATACATATATCCCCTCTTTTTAAGATTTCCTTCCCATTTAGGTCACCACAGAGCATTGAGTAGATTTCCCTGTGTTATACAGCAGGTTCTCATTAGTCATCGATTTTATACAAAGTAGTGTATAGATGTCAATCCAAATTTTGACCTGAATGTTTTTAAATTTAGCTCCTGCTATTAATAACTACAACGAGTCATGTGATATATTCTCTATTTCCAAAATTTGGGGATTGTTAGCATTTACACTTACTGAAGGCCTTCCCACAAGCTAGAGTGGGGATGATTTTTAGCTTAGAAAATATGGTGACCAAAGGTCATTGATCATAATATGGTACCTGAAATATATTCTGAGCATTTCATTGTTCAATCATTTCACCTTGCTGAATCCATGAATCATGTTATCTTGTCATTAATATGTTGTCAAATTGATTGAAAGAGGTGTTGGTCATTTTCAAAATTTAGAACTTTTATGAAAAACAGGTAGGTTTATGTTATTGACTCCAATTTGTCTTAGTGAAATTGATGGAGTGAATCTTTATGTCAAATACAGATGTTTTCTATAGCACAAATCCATTGATTCATCCATTTTATTCACAAATCAAGCTTCAGCTGAGAAAAACAGAAAAACTAAAAATTCCTGACTGGTTTTATAAATCTTTGAACCCAGCATGAAGTTTATATTTAAACTCCTCTTGGCCTCATTTAAACAACTTTGAAGCAAAGTATTTCTCACAATAAACACACACTGCCACTTTATGAAAGACATGTTTACCACTGTGATTTCTTATAAAAGGAGCACAGTGTTTTACCAAGAGCAACCAAGTCACATAATATCCTCATTTCTCCATTTTGTTGCCATTTAAAATTGTAACAGCTGCAGAGATACAAAAGTGAAATGTAATATGGCATGCAGTGTAGAGGAACTTATACATAAATTATCCCAAACAACTCAAGTCCCTTCTTTAACAAAGCAGATTAAGTTGAATTTGTTATATGGGGAATAATGGTTTGAATAGCTAGACATTTTTGATCTTTCTATATGCTTCTTTGGGTAAAAGTATCTGTAGTTTTTTCGCAGTAGTTAATTCAGTTGCTTTACACATTTCCATAATAAAGAAAAATGCACATCACACTATACTTTAGTCTAAATGTTAACACTTTTCAGGAGCAAATCCAATTTCCGCACCTTGGTGAGGTGCACTTTGAATAATAGCCTTCTGAGAGTTCTGTTAAAAATGCTTGATTATTGCCTGGAACAAAGGAGGCACTTGCTAAATGTGAGTGTTTTCCTTTTGCTCATTTTCTCCTGCTTTTTGAAAATAGAATCACATATTTTTCTTTGGTTTAGGATCGTCTGAGGTAACAGTCATTTAAGTTAAATCATAACTAAAATTCATTTTTGGTTCAAAACATTCATACAAAATTGAGGCTGAAAAATTTGCCTTATTTCATGAACCTCTTATTTGTTTTTCTCAAGTGGCTTTGTTTTCATTTTGTACTGCTTTTTGAGAATTTCCTCCTGCTTCTGGAGAATGGAATCTCATATATTTTTTTGGTGAGGGTTGTTTATTTGAAGTAAAAGTCATTTAAATTAAATTATCACTAAAATTCATTTTTTTTCTTCATAGCACCTATATGAAATTAAGGTTTAAAAATTTGCTTTACTTCACAAAACCTTATGGTTTTCTTTGAAGTGATTTTTTTCATTTTATACTTCTGATAATCATGGCCTGAATTCAGTTTATAGACACTCTTCCAACACATTGAAGATCTGCAAATATCAACATCTAAAATAAACTAGGTAACTAGATATAAAATTAAGCAGTACTTATGAATATAGCTATCCTTTAAAATTCCCTTTTAGTCTTTTTTATTCAAAATTTGAAATCAATTATAAAGCTTCCATTGATGTAACAGAGGAACTTGCAGTTTTAGGATATTTCAGTTTAATATTTCCTTGTTAGAAACAGAAACAGCAATTTAAAAAAATAGAGTGGGGATGACAGCTAATTGTTAGTCCATTTAATATAAAGGTAGATGGTAAAACTGGCTTCCCATGTAATTGTCTGAGTAATCCATTAAGATAAAATTATTCTATGTGAGAACACTCAGCTTACACCTAAAACAGCACGTGGTCTAGGGTAGTTAAACGTTGTTGGAAAAACCTACACAACTGCATCACTGAAATTTATGATCACTAATCTAAAATGGGTCTAAAAGGCTGACGGTCTTCTAATAAATTTACTTTTATATTCTCATATGATTATTTTACATTTTCTTCTCTGTCTTCAAATCTCTCACATTCTTCTCTCTCTCAGCTGGATTCATCTCATGCTTTACTGAGGAAGATGTATTCAGGTGAGAAATTATATCATGTTTCCAATGATAAATATATCGACCTACCAGCATGTAGTCGCTTACTACTCTCCTGTTACAGTGGAAAATCGTGCCCCCCTTTTATCTAAGCCCTTACCCTTCACTTAGATCCATCTCATCTTATCTACCTGAAGTAAATGCTCTCTCTCCCTTCATAAAATTCTCCCTCTCTTTCTCTCGTTTTCACCTTTCCCCATATCGCTACTCTCCTATACAGCAACACTTCTCAAAATGTGGTCTTCATTTGTTGTCTTTCTGGTGACTTCCTATTTTCTTCTTGACCCAGTCTTACTTGGATTTCATCCTCACCATTCCACTGAAATGATTGTTCACTACCTGTTCAATATTCCCACTTGTTGGGACTTCCCTGGTGGTCCAGTGGTTAAGAATCCGCCTTCCAATGCAGGGGATGCAGGTTTGATCTCTGGTCGGGGAACTAAGATCTCACATGCCCCAGGGCAACTAACCCTGTGTGCCACAACTACTGAGCCCATGCACCACAACAAAAGATCCCATGTGTCACAACTAGGAAAGAAGCCCATGTGCCGCAATGAAAGATCTCACATGCCGCAACTAAGACCCTGATGCAGCCATGAATAAATAAATAAATAAATAGTATTAAAAAGAAAACAAACAAACAAAAAAATCATTCCTACTTGTTCCTTCAACAGGTTTCTTAAAGTTAACACATCAAAATACATCTCTTTTTTCCCCCCCATGGAAAGCATGTTCCTTAAATGCTGCTTTGAATTTTCATTTAAATTGAGGTGTGCTTTATAGACAGTAAATGTTACAAATAATAATTGCATACTTTGATATTTACCTACACATAGACCTTTGTAACTTCCTTCCTTTACAAGATTCAGAACAGTGTCATCAACCCAGAAAGTTCCCTCATGCCTCTTTTCCTGTCAATACTCCCACATGTAACCTCTGCTGTCACTTCTATCATGATACTTTAGCCTAGTCTTGAATGTCATATACATAGAACGATATATGGACTCTTTGTGCTAGATGTATTTCAATCAAATACTATTTTTGAGAATTAGCAATAGTTCTTTCTTAATGCGATGTAGTATCCAATTGTATGAATATACCATAATTTTGCTTATTCCTTCTCCTCTTGATGAACATTTTTCTATTTCATTAATTTCTGTTCTTATCTTTATTATTTTCTTCCTTCCGCCTTCCTTGTGTTTAATTTGCTCCTGTTTTTTTAGCTCCTGGAGGTCAAATTTTATCACTGATTACACACATTTCTTCTTTTCTAATACATATATTTAAAAATAGAAAATTTCCTCTAAATCACTGCTTTAGCCATATTTTACAGATTTTGATGTTATATTTTTATTATACTTTAGTTCAAAAAATTTTCCAATTTTTGTTGTGTTTTCAATTTGACGGATGGATTATTTAGAATGTATTACTTAGTTTTCCAATATTTAGGGTTTTCTAGTTATCTTTTTGTTATTAATTTCTAATTAATTTCATTGTGATCAGAGAACATATTTGTACAATTTTAGTCCTTTGAAATTTATTGAGAATGCTTTATATAGCTTTATATAGCATTCTATGTACAGCATATAGCCTATTTTTGTTAATGTTTCATGTTCACTTGAAAATAATATGTGTCCTGTGGTTGTTGGATATGATGGCATGTAAGCGTCATTTGGGCCAGGTTGGTAAACAGTGTTGTTGAATTGTCAACATCCCTTCTGATTTTTGTTGGCTTCCTCTATAAATTACAGAATGACCTATATTAAAATCTCCAACTATAAAAGTAGATTGCCTATTTTACCCTTTGGTTCTGTTACCTTTACCACCTGTCTTTTATTCTTTTATTCCTTTTTCTCTCCTTGTTTTGAAATAGTCAACACTTTTTCTCATTCCATTTCATTTTCTCCATTATCTTTTTAGCTATAGCTCTTTACATTACTTTTTTACTGGTCACTCTAAAGCTGCACTGTCCAGTATCGTAGCCACTAGAAAAATGGGGCTACTTAAATTTAAATTTACATTAACAAAAATTAAATAAATGTAAAAATTCAGCTTCTACTTGTGGGCAGTTATATAGGGATTATAACTTGCAATGGGGTATGTGAGCACAGACATCAACAGCAAGAGAAATTTTGGTTCACACATGGGTTTAGTGTCAATTCAAGATTATTAAAAAGTTCAATCCTGGGATGATTCAAACTTCAGTAACTTTCAAAGATTCTAGAATGACAAGAAAATGTCATGACCTTATGATATATTGTTTATGAATAATTTAATTATAGGTACTTGAAAACAGGGGAGGAAAGTATTTGGAAAGGAGAGAAGATTCTACCTCAGACCTTTAAAGATATGATTTTTAAACTCCTTTTCAGACAAGAGTGAACTTGGGGTGATTGACCTGATTTAGGTAACAGGGACCCCCAATTATACCTCAGGATGCAGGGTAATCCAAGAGATAGCATTTGAAATATAAAGATAGGAGGAAAGCCTGAACTTTTGTCAATGAGGAGACACTAGGCAGGGAGACAGAATCTGAGTATGAGGAGTGGGTCAGAAATTGAGCGCAGAAAATAAGAGCAAGAGCGTTCATGCCAGAAGGGAAGAGACAGAACAGGAAATGTATCCTGAATCCCTGGAGTGTATTCACACAGAGCTCTGTGTAGAGAGAATGCCATGATGGGTCCCGGTTGCTTAAGATATGTGCCATCCCCAGGTAAGGTCCCCTCTGCGCTACTGTATTGGTATAAAATAGAATGAGAACTGTCAACCTGATAGGCACCTGTCTGTCTTCTTCTCTACTACATTCCAGTAGTGAGAACAGGGAAAGGCACATAATATGATGTGTCTGGCAGATACTAGTGGCTTAGTAAGTACTTGAGTGATGTGTAGAGCATATCTATACAATGAGGTAGGAAATTTTACTCCCCACAGGTTCTTTTTTGGAGAGGCTATTTGTATGGAAGACATATTTTAATAAGTTATTGCTATGGACAGTGAGGCCTCAAGGACATTCTTATTTTATTTTATTTATTTATTTATTTATTTTTTGAGGTACACCAAGTTCAATCATCTGTATTTATACAAATATCCCCATATTCCCTCCCTCCCTTGACTCCCCTCCACCCTCCCCGTCCCAGTCCTCTAAGGCATCATCCATCCTTGAGTTGAACACTCTGTTATACAGCAACTTCCCACTGGCTATCTATTTTGCAGTTGGTAGTATATATATGTCTATGTTACTCTCTCACTTCGTCTCAGCTTCCCCTTCACCCCCTGCCCCGCCAAAGCTCGAGTTCTCCAGTCCATTCTCTGCATCTGTGTCCTTGTTCTTGTCTTGTCACTGAGTTCATCAGTACCAATTTTAGATTCCGTATATGTGAGTTAGCATACAATATTTGTCGTTCTCTTTCTGACTTACTTCACTCTGTATGACAGACTCTAGGTCTATCCACATCATTACATATAGCTCCATCTCATTTCTTTTTATAGCTGAGTAATATTCCATTGTATATATATGCCACATCTTCTTTATCCATTCATTTGCTGGTGGGCATTTAGGTTGCTTCCATGTCCTGGCTATTGTAAATAGTGCTGCAATAAACATTATGGTACATGTTTCTTTTGGGATTATGGTTTTCTCTGGGTATAGGACATTCTTAAGCAATAAAAATGGTTGCTTAGTTGCTACATATGAGACAGAGAAGGATTTGCTTTATTCCTGAAAGAAAGGAGAAGGAAGTGAAGTGAGAGAAGGATGGAAAGAAAAGATTGATGTCTACGTGGTCCATCACACTGCTCATCTTCTTGTGATCTGTGCATAACCATTTTGTATTTGTAAAATGCTTGCTAGGAATGGTGTTAACGCAGAGGACAGTGGTCTGTTTGACATCTGAATCAACACGGTGTGCCAGGACCTAGAGGCAGAAGAAGCCATGAGAACACGTCTCTGGAAAGCCAATGAAATCTAGAGAGAAGGTTCAGACTTTGCCAGGTCACAGAATTGATGGAAACCTAAACACACTATACTCGAAGCTCCTGGAATCAAAGGGCTTGAAATCATACCTGATTGTCATTTATATTTTTCATATGCTGATTCTAACACGAGGTCCACTGACTGCTCCCAGTGATTGATCATGAACTCTGCCAGAGTCTGAGCTTCCAGGCAGGCATCTATTTTCACAACAGGAGGCCAGTGTCATGAGCTGATCACACTTGTCTTTCAAAGCTGTTAAAGTCACGTCTGGAAGGCTTTTTCTTTTTTTTTAAAAAAGCATGTTTAGAAACTAATATCTTTGGATATTTCCAGAATTACAGTTTTGAAATATGTGTCATAAAATTGTGACTACTTATAAAAGCAGCTGTTAGCCATAAAAATAATGTTTACAAGTTAAAAAAAAGACTAAATATGTTTCAAAAGCCATTCTTGTTTCTGAAGGACAGTGAATAAAAACACACATACGTATTTCAGTCTATGGAACGTATAAATGTATATTTGGTGATTTTTCTGAAATCATTTCTCTGAGAATATTTAAACTTCATTAGACTTCCAAAAAATGTAAATTTCCAAGTCTGGAGAATCCAGTGAGAAGAGAGTGTATAAACGTGATTTTGTGCTCTGAGTGCAGGCACTGTGCTTTCCCAGTCCTCTGCCATGGGCCTTGCTCCAATAATGGTATTTTAGCTTCACTATCAAAGAAACTCAGCTGTGAAATCACAAGCAATTATCCATCCTTGGATATCACTGAGTTAATCAAATGCATATAAGCATTGATTATCTGAGTGGGAGTGTGGGGGTGGTTTTAAATGTTCATGCTTTAAAGCTTTGTGCAAATCTAAAGGGAACTGAAAAATATAAACAAATATTTTTCTGTGTAAAAGTCATGGAAAGTATACAGGAGGCTGGCTTCATGAAGGTAAGTTTCATATGCACTTTTATGTGAGCTTAAATTTAATTGGGCAATTCTTGCTTCTCATTATCTGTAGGGTTACTTTTAATTCTTCAGTGGTTTTATTCTCTTTTCCCACTCTATTTCAATGCTATGAACATATATATGTAGGAGTGAATTTTTTTAATGGACATTGGAGTTTTTTCCTAGACCATATCAATTGGGGTTAAAACCAAGATTCTAAAGCAGGAAAAGAGATCTCTCAAGGTCAAGATTCATGCCCCAATTATAAGACTTCTTTGCCTGCCAATGATTTATATCATCATCATGCCTCCCTCTGAATTTCTGCATTTTTCTGAAACATCTTGGGGAGCTCAGTACTCTGTGGGGATGTCTCAGACCAGTGGCATGGACATCACAAGTCAATATTTCTTTTGCTCCTAAAACATCCAGAGCCTGGGGGAAATTCCTACCTGTGCCTTAACCAGGAAAGGCATGGTCTTATTCTTATTCTCTTAGATCACCATATCTTTCTAGGATCCTATAAGCTCTGACACTCCACTCTGATTTTGTCTGGGAGAGCAATAGGGACCCTGCAATTTTCAAAACTTTTTGTTTCTTCTCTAATCCTTTGCTTTCTCATCAGACTCAACAACTTTCTATGCATTTATCCCTATTTAAATTATCTTGTTTATTTTTATGTTGACTTATTTACTGTTAGTCTCTGATCACTAGAAACTAAATGAGATTGAGACTTCTGCCTCGTTCATCTCTATATTCCTAGTACCTAGAACAGTGCCTAACACACACTGTTAAATATTTTTTGAATAAGTGAACATTTTTTGAATAAGTGAATAGGATCAAGGGGACAATTTATTTAGTCATGGATAGAACTGCTTAAGAAGAGCAAACAGGGCTTCCTAGGTGGCACAGTGGTTGAGAATCTGCCTGTCAATGCAGGGGACATGGGTTCGATCCCTGCTCCAGGAAGATCCCACATGCCACGGAGCAACTAAGCCTGTGCACCACAACTACTGAGCCTGTGCTTTAGAGCCTGTGAGCCACAACTATTGAGCCCATGTGCTGCAACCACTGAAGCCCACGCGCCTAGAGCCCATGCTCTGCAACAAGAGAAGCCACTGCAATGAGGAGCCCATGCACCAACGAAGAGTAGCCCCCACTCACCGCAACTAAAAAGAAAGCCAGCGCACAGCAAAAAAAAGACCCAATACAGCCAATAAAATAAATAAATAAATAAATAAATTTATTAAAAAAAAAAAAGAAGAGCAAACAGATTAAGAAACTTAATTGACTGTCCAGATGAATTTCAGCATCAATACCAGGTTCCTTTGGTACTGGTTTTATTTCAGAGAGAGAGAGAGACAGTGTAATTTTCATAGATGCAGAGAGTACAAAGTTCTTTTTGAAAAGGGAACATCCAAGTGACAAGAATATTCTAAGTGAATGGGAGTGGACTGAAGTGTTAGATGTGTGTCAATAAGGAAAGGAAAGGAAGAACATTTAGAGAAGAAACAACTGTGGCTATATTTGAAGATGAGAGGCCGCAAGTCCTCACTTAGCAAGCAGAACAGGATTCTGAATTATGAGAAACCGTTTCAGCTGAATATTGTGCTATAACTAAGGAGGGCAACAAAACTAGAGCCATGATCAGAACCTCTATTAGAAAGTACGTGCAAACATTACCTTATCCATGTGCTAAATCAGTAAGAAAATCCTTTAAAATAATGAAATCCAACAAGTACAAGGAACTGAACTTAGGTTTAGTGACTAGGAATCTCTAGGTTAACCTTGATTTCTTCATCTTATGAAAGTTTTGATATTGTTGGAAAGGGTCATAAAATGGCAACTAAATGATCTAATTCAAGACAGCGTACATAAAGGGACTGTTGAAGGAATATTGACTTTAAATATTAGGGTCTTTAGTGTAGAGAGTTGAGAGACCAAGAAAGACTAAAGAAATATGAATGAAGCCAAAATAATGATAAAAGAAAAAAGAAATTTATTGAGTACTAATTAAAAGTGTAAGATCCAACTGTACACTGTCTACAAGAGATACACTTATAATATAAAACAAAGATAGGTTGAAAGTAAATTGTGTGGATAAGGAAAGATATGCCATGCAAGCAGTAAGCATAGGAAAGCTGGTGACTATATTAACATCAAACAAAGTAAACCTCCAGACAAAGGATATTAGCAGATTAAAAGACATATTAGGGTCAGTTCATCAGGAAGATGTGAAAATCATCAATGTGTATGTACCTAATAAGAGAGCACCAAAACACATGGAATAAAAATGGACAGAATGGAAGGGAGACAGACAAATCCACATCACAGTTGGAGATTAAATTCTTTTTCATAATTGATAGAACGATTTCACAGAAAATCAGCAAAGACAAAGGAGTTTTGAATACACTATTAACTACTTTGATAGAATTGACATTTATAGAAGACCACAGCCAACAATGACAGAATACAGATTCTTCTCAAGTACACATGTTATATAAACCAAGATAGACTATATAGTTAGGAACCAGGCTGCACAGTAGGAGGTGAATGGTGGGTGAGCAAAGCCTCATCTGCCGCTCCCATCACTCCTCATTGCTCGCATTACCACCTGAGCGATCCTCCCGTCCCTTACATGGAAAAGTTGTCTTCCACGAGACTTGTCCCTGGTGCCAAAAAGTTGGGGAGAACTGGTATAGTGGGTCATAAAGTAAGTCTCAATAAATTTAAAAAGAGTAATAAAATCATATAGAGTTTATGCCCTGGTCACAATGGAATTATACTAGAAATAAACAACAATAAGATATCCAGAGTAAATGCCAAGCAATTGGAAAGTAAATAACATGCTTCTAAACAACTCATGGGGGACTTCCCAGGTGGCACAGTGGTTAAGAATCCACCTGTCAATTCAGGGGAAACAAGTTTGATCCCTGGTCTGGGAAGATCCCACATGCTGCAGAGCAACTAAGCCTGTGTGCCACAACTACTGAGCCTGCACTCTAGAGCCCATGAGCCACAACTACTAAGCCCATGTGCCGCAACTAGAAGTCCGAGTGCCTAGAGCCCATGCTCTGCAACAAGAGAAGCCACTGTGCTGAGAAGCCCAAGCACCGCAACAGAGTAGCCCCCACTGCCCACAACTAGAGAAAGCCCGCAGGCAGCAACAATGACCCAACGCAGCCAAAAATAAATAAATAAAACAACTCATGGGTCAAAGAAGAATTACAAGGGGAATCACTAAATATTTTTAACTGAATGGTAAAGAAAATACATCGTATTAAAATTTGTATGAACTGGGGCAGGGAGGGTGGGGGGGACTCGAGGGGGGGGAGTCAAGGAAGGGAGGGAATATGGGGATATGTGTATAAAAACAGATGATTGAACCTGGTGTACCCCCCAAAAAAAAATTTGTATGATGCAGTTTAAAACAACGTTTAGAAGAAACTTTATAACTTTAAATGCTTATTCTAGAAAAGAAGAAAGTTTTAAAATAAATTATCAAAGCTTTCCCTTAAGAATCTGGAAAAAGAGAGTAAATTAGGTCCAGGGTAAGAAAAGGAAAGTAATCATAAAGATATGAGTACAAATAAATGCAATAAACAACTGACAAGCAATAGAGAAATTAGCACAGTAAAAAATAGATTCTTGGAACAAGCAGCCAAATTGATAAACTCCCAACTCAATTGATCAAGAAAAAAGAAAGAACACAAATTACCAACAACAAGCCTAAAAGAATGGTATTCACTCCAAATCTAACTGGTATGAAAAGAATAATAAAGAAAAATTATTTGTTTTTTTGCCAACAAATTTGATTATTTAGATGAAATAAACAAATTACTTGAAAACTACAATCTACTGATTCAAAATGTAATAGAAAATTAATAGCACCCTCATAACACCCTGAGAAAATAATTGGACCGTTACTTATACACAGATGAAATGGTTTTTGTTCTTACTTTGTGTGTGTATGTGTATACGAGTGTGTATCAAAACTGCTATTTTGTAGTATAGTAATCTCATTTGTGATATAATCTCCCCTTGAAATACAAATGTAAATCTCCGGATATTGGGCTTAGTTAAAGGAACAATATATGACTAGATCAATGAACAGTGGTGAGGATTCTTACCACTTACTGACAATAAAAATCATGTGTTTGAATTCAAATGTGAATTTGCTCCATCTTTTGTATTGAACTCTTTTTTTTCCAAGAGCTTTTTTTCTCTATTTTAAAGCTCACTTCTCAGGGGTTATGTAATTTTTATTCCCTGTACCAGCATATCAGCTAAGCTCTGCTTATGCATGTATGAAGTGGCAAAAAACAGAACATAAGACGTAAACCTCAGCTATAGCTGCAGAAATTTATGTGAAAAAATTTTCAAGCTGGTTACTCTCTTCTAAAGTTTTTCTTAAGGATCAGTGTCAGTAAACTCAACCCAGAAAAGAAACTGATTGGCAAATGGTAAATTTCAAGATCTTATATTCTTTTTGCTCACTGGACCTACCCCAACAGATACTTGTAATTGCTGAAGGAGAAAAGTCAGAGAGATTAAAATACACCAGGGAGTGTGAAGGGTATAAAAATCATCTCATGGTTCTGGTTTTCAAAAGGGTCTGCTAAGGACTCATATTCCATGCATCCCAGAGAGTGTGAAAACCATAAAAATAGTGTTTTACTGGTTTTCTTGTAATGCAATCAGTCAAAGAATGGTAAGTTTCCACTTTTGACTCTAAATAGATGGCAAACATTTCTGTTCTTACCAGATCTCAGGCTCCTCCTTGATTTAGGTCTAAACATAGCCCTGGCCACTCCTATGGCAGGCAGGTGCTGTAGTCTGTCACTAGGTAGGTATTCCCAGTATGGAGGTGTGTGTTGTTCTTATATTGGGAGTGACTGGATAAAAACTATGCAGTACAAGAAGAAGCCTCCTTGAAGAGCCAAGCAAGAGTACTTATTAAGCCCCACTGTTTACAGAACATATTTATACCATGGGCAGACAGGAAACACAAAAAAGCAGAAATAAATCATAATGCATATATCAATGTCCGCATTTGTGGAAAAAATTGCTAAAATCCCAGAAAATTGTGACTATAACACTGATAAGAATAATTTACTATTAGTTCAGGAAATTGAGGGTGTCGAATAAGAATGGGTAAAAACAGATCTGTCCAACTAAAATGTTCAAGAATATAGATGAGGTTTTAATGGAAAAGAGCAAGAGTTGATGGACAGGACAGGTAGGGAGAAGGAACACAGAAGGACAATGGCGTCTCACTAACTTGAGTCTTTAAGGGCACTGTGTGAGCCCAGGGCAGGTCTCTTATCTTCCTCATTCCTCTCTGTTACAGGCCCTGGAAAGAGGCTTAATGAATCTCTAGTTTACCGTTTCCCTGTGGCTTCCCATCCTGCTTTCCTCTGCTTCCTCATAAGCTATGGAAGGAAATGCAGTCTTCTAGTATTTTCCCAACTCTCCAAAACAGGATGCAGGCTCCCAGACTTATTTGAATTTGCTAAGGATTTTGATTGTTACAGGGAAACTTAATGGTTTAACCATCCCATATTTTTTCCCTCCTTCCCTACTTTCCTCACCTCTCTTTCTTTCCCTTACTTTCCCCCCTCCACACCCCCTCAGTGCCCTTCAATGGTTGGAAGGAGATGAGAGCTTATAGATCTTCCCCTCCTAATCACCTCTCCACCAGATGGTGCATTATAAAGAAATAGTCTCAAACAAACTCTACTGTCAAAACTAATTCATTAGTAAGCAAGCACAAAACAGGCATCAAACTGTGCTGCTTGCTTAGTGAATTTGTAGCTTTCTCTCCTTTCCAGTACTTGACAGCCCCCTGCATGAAATACTTAAATCAAACACAACAATATCTTGACAATAACGTAACAGCTGGAGTTGCAAAACCTCTAAAATGTCTAAACATCTAGCCAGGTGGAATCCTAAACCTGAGGTGCTATTTTCAATGACATAGACTACTGAGATTACTGAGTTTTTATACTTGTTCTTGTAAGAATATAAGCACAAACAATAAGAGCAGAAAAAATTTCCAAGTTATAGAAAGCCTCCAAAAGCTCACAGTAAAATCCAGAAGTTCTTGGAATTTAAATGGAGAAATCCCAGCATATTTGTCTTTATGGAGAAACAAATAATAATTTTGAAATACATACAATACCATGGTGGTGCTTCCTTGGAATAGGTTTTGTTTCAGGGAATTGTTCAATCTCACCACTCAGCTCAAACAGTTCTTGCACAAGAGACAGAAACTGAACCTGAGGTGAAATACCATTGGGGTGTTCACAGACTACAGAGCTGTTGGAATCCTTATAGAGACCTTCTCTCAGTCATCAAGAGCCATGAAATATCATTCTAATAGTGTGAAGCCACATTGATGTAAAGAAAGGCTATCACAATTTATGAGGACTCAAATGAACACACACTTCTTATTCCTCATTCAGAGAGGGAGAGGTGTTTGGAGAGGCCTAAAATTCTAGGGATGAGGTGGGTGTGGGTAAGTCATGCAGGACAGGATTTATCAGAACCATGTATTCTGATAAAAATCCTGATTAAAATCCCAATATTTATTGCAAAAAGAGCAACTGGAAATTAGCATAGGTCTCAGTCTAGACAGAGGTAATCTATTTTTTATATCAAAAGATATCTTAACTATTTGTCACTTCCACTATGGACAGGGGTCATAACTTTGTCCCAGGAGCCTCTTCAAACTCCATGTAAAGGTAAGGAGTATTGCTCAGCTTGACCCCTCAGTAACATGAGCCCCATTTCTCTTCAGTAACACGAGCCCCATTTCTGGCCCAGTCAACAAGTCATCACACCAGAGTCTCCAAAACCATATTACTCTTGTCCAGGTATCTTTTTAAAAAGAATCCAGGCAGCTGCCAATTATTCATATTAAGGGGATGTGTAGGATGGGAATCCTGTAATGACTGAAATCCACAGCTGTATTAGTTTGCTGGGGCTGCCATAATAAAATACTACTGGTCGAGTGGCTTAAATGACAGAAATTAATGTTTTCAGAGTTCTGGAGACAAGAAGTCTAAGATCAAGGTGTCAGCAGCTTGGTTTCTTATGAGCCCTCTCTCCCTGGCTTGCAGATGACTGCCTTCTTGCTGTATCCTCACATGGCCTTTCTTCTGTATGTGTCTGTGTCCAAATTTCCTCTTTTTATGAGGACACCAGTCATATCAGATTAGGGCCCTCCCTAAGGATATCATTCTAACGAAATCACTTCCTTATAGTCCTTAACTCAAAATACAGTTCCATTCCTAGGTACTGGGCATCAGGGCTTCAACATGGGAATTTGTGGGGTAGGAGGAGGAATACAGTTCAGCCCGTAACAACCCATACTTAGGAGCTTCTTTTAAGTCAAATGTTTCTACTTTTTGTTTTACTGAACATATTAAAACTATTAATAACTTGCCACAAATATTTGGTTTGAGTTGAAAGTGTTCTTCTATCTGCCCAGTTGGCTGTGAAAAACTAGAATTATGGTCAGGAAACAGATAAATGGCTTCTTAAATTTAACAGACTCAAGTAAAAATCACCAAAAACATATATTCATCTTACAGTTTTGATGTTCTTTAGTCACACTGCAGCTCTCTCTTAAAAAGTGTGCAAGATAATAAAATGTACATATCACCTACATCAACCATGATGAATAAACCTAAAAGGCTAACTTTCAAATATACATATATGGTCTCCATTTAGGTTTTTTATTTCTTTTCAAGTGAAATATGAATTTTAAGCTCATTCCTATTCTATGGAAAAATCATTATTTTAATACATAATGGGCCTATGAGCCTTGAATGTTTTTGCCTTCACAAATGCTGTGCCAATCCTGACACTTTGAGTAATTTGTTTCTACTTGATGTGCACAGCTGAAATGGTGAGAACAATATCACAGAAAATTGCATTGTTCAAGATATTTTGAATATTTCAGGAGACTTTATGGTTGAAAGACCCATGCCAGGATTTGTTTTGCAATGTTAAGCTGAAAAAAAGTGAATATGGCATTACGATATGGCAATTAATTTGCTATGACTGAATTCTTCCTGTCATTTGTCATTCTCAAAAGAGAATACTGTAAATCAGGATCTAATCATCAGATGCTAGCCTCAAGTATCTTTCCAATGGCGTTTTGTATCTGTGGGCACAATGACTGGACAATAAGTGCATAATAGGGCTACCTATCTCTTTTTAGAGGCTGAGAACTCTGTGTACTGTACACAGTGAAGGGTTTGTGTCAATAAAATTTCCATTATTTTTGAGGTTCATAAACACTGTTCCTTGTAAGCATATGTTGGCTCATAAACCATACATAAAAGGTGACATAGTCTTCCATTATGAGAAACCTCTATGACACATTGGTTTTCTTTAAGGTACTTACCACCTTATACACTTTCGCCTTCTAGTGTAGTTATTAGGTACATGTCTTGCTTCTTCTCATTCTTGCTTAGCATAACTCACTGAGGCAGAGACTTCTTATTCATCCCTCCAAGCTAGCCCAGGGCATTAAGATGCATCCCCACATGGCACTGCATGCTCTTCATATTGTAGCAATTAATTGTTTTATAATTCCCTATTTAAATACCCATCTCGGGGGAAAAAAGATGGCTCTGAAGTAGAGGGACGTGGAATGCATCCCTCTCCACAGATGCACTGGGAATGCACCAAAAGAGGCGATAATTCCCACAGAGAACCAACTGAACACCAGCAGACGACCTCGGACACCAGAAAGGACTGCAAGGATCCCGACATAACTGGTAGGGAGGCATTTACGATGGCTCAAAGAGGGTGAAGCGGCTGAGCTGTGGCAGACAGGAGGGAGTGAGAAACACACGGAGGGTCTGCACCACAGCTCAGCATTCCTGGACTGAGATGTCAATTCACAGCTGAACAGGGGGCCTAGGAGTGGGAGCATGGGAACCGGAGAACTGGTTCAGGGTGAAAAACATTGTTGGCAGTGGGTAGACAGACTGAGAAGACAGGAGGGAAGAGGTCTGCAGCGAGAAGTGCCTGCCCCAGAGAGCTGTGGGGCCATGGTGGCAGCTGGATGCTCCTGGCTCATGGGCGTGGGGGAGGAGCAGTGGGTATGGCCTCTCTCTCTTGCACTCTCTCTCTCTTTCTCTCTCTCTCTCTCTGCGCCTGCAACTGGCAGAGGAAGGACCCCTGTGGGCCAGGCTAAGGCACTCAGGGATAACAAAGACCCTCAGGCCCTCGGGTGGGGCTGGCTTAGAGTTCTGGCAGCCAAGAGCAAAAAAAGCCTGGAGAGAGGCCCAACTCTGAGATATTCTGTTTATACCTGAGCTGCCTGCGTCCCTCTGCAACAGGCACCTCCATGAGCGACTGAACGGCCCAGACAGTGGGCCACTGCTCACTCGCTGCCAGGGGAAGGAGCCACTATTGTACCCTCTCCTTCCCCACACACCAGAGCTTACAGACAAACAATAAAGGAAGCTCTGCTGGTCGCAGAATAATACAAAAACCCAAGGCAGGTAGAAGGACACTTACAGCTGAGACCCCAATGAAACAGAAATATTAGTATTAATTCTATTGAACTGGTCCATTCTGGGGTCAGTTCTAGTTTTTTTGTTTTTTTGTTTTTTGTTTTTTTTTCTTTATTAATTACAATCTTAGTCCTAAGGGATCTACAAGTTTTATAACATTTTTTATTCTATTTTTATTTTTATCCTTTTTATATATTTCTCTCTCTAGCTAAGTTTTTTGTAGTGCTGACTATATATCTCTCCTGCCTTCTATTCATCTCTATCTTTTATACATTTCTATTTTTTTATTTTCATATTGCCAGTCACCATATGCCCTTCTGTTGCTGTCTTCTATCCTTTTTTAGTTTATTTTATCTTATACTTATAAGCAACATTATCGATCTGCTCAGTCTCCTTGCTTTATTCTCCAGATGACACATCACCTTGGTATTTATTATTAGGATTTTGTCTTTATCTTAGTTCTTAGTATAATTGTCTAATTTCATTCTGAGAATCTCCAGTCTGTCTGGTGGTACTCTAGCTCTTTTTTATATTTGATGCCAGCTTTCAATATCTCCCTGGATTTGTGTATGTGTGTGTGCAGTGTTATTCGTTTGTTTGTTTGTTTTTGCTTTTCTTCCTGTTTTGTTCTGTTCTGGTTTTGAATTTCTGTTGGATTCTTCTTTGAATGTCTGATAGCATACTGGGGTTCTTCTGTCAGGTCTTTCTAGCACCTTATGTTCTATTGGATTCAGTATTTGTGTGTCTTAAACATGTATGTGTTTCCTAGACTTAGTATCTGTTTGACCCAACACTCTGCCATTAGTCTGGGGCTTGGAGAGTCTTCTTGAAATCCCTTTATTGTTGAGACAAGCAACCCCTGAAGTTTGGACTACCATGAGGAAATAAAGAAACACCATGAAGGCAAAGGAGTAGGATAAAACCCCAAAAGACCAAATAAATGAAGAAGAAAGAGGAAAACTGCCTGAAAAAGAATTCAGAGTAATGATAGTAAAAATGATACAAAATCTCAATAACAAAATACAGAAAATACAAGAAACAGTTAATAAGGACTCAGAAGAATTAAAGAGCAAACAAACAGCAATGGACAACAAAATAACTGAAATTAAAAACACTCTAGATGGTATAAACAGCAGAGTAACTGAGGCAGAAGAACAAATAAGTGAGTTGGAAGAAAGAATGGGGGAAATAACTGCCACAGAGCAGGAAAAAGAAAAAAAGAATAAAAAGAGTAGAAGACAGTCTCAGAGACCTTAGTGATAACATTAAGTGTACCAACATTTGAATCATAGGCATCCCAGAAGAAGAAGAAAACAAGAAAGGGTCTGAGAAAACATTTCAAGAGGTTATAGTGGAAAACTTCCCAAACATGGGAAAGGAAATAATTAATCAAGTCCAAGAAGCACAGAGAGTCCCATACAGAATAAACCCAAGGAGAAATACACCAAGGCACATATTAATCAAACTAGCAACAATTAAACACAAAGAAAAAATATTAAAAGCAGCAAGAGAAAAGCAACAAATACCATATAAGGGAAAACCCATAAGGATAACAGCTGACCTTTCTGAAGAAACTCTGCAGGCCAGAAGGGAATGGCAGGATAGACTGAAAGTCCTGAAAGAGAAAAACCTACAGCCAGGAATACTCTACCCAGCAAGAATCTCATTCAGATTCGACAGAGAAATTAAAAGCTTTACAGACAAGCAAAAGTTAAGAGAATTCAGCACCATCAAACCAGCCTTACAACAGGTGCTAAAGGAATTTCTCTAAGCAGGAAACACAAGAGAAGGAAAAGACCTACAAAAACAAACCCAAAACAATTAAGAAAATGGCAATAGGAACACATATGTCAATAAACACCTTAAATGAAAATGGATTAAATGCTGCAACCAAAAGACACAGACTGGCTGAATGGATACAAAAACAAGACCCTTCTATATACTGCCTACAAGAAACCCACTTCAGACCAAGGGATACATATAGACTGAAAGGAAAGGGATGGAAAAAGATATTCCATGCAAATGGAAGTCAAAAGAAAGCTGGAGTAGCAATACTCATATCAGACACATTAGACTTGAAAGTAAGACTATTACAAGAGACAAGGAAGGACACTACATAATGATCAAGGGATCTATCCAAGAAGAACATATCACAATGCTAAATATATATGCCTCCAATATAGGAGCACCTCAATACATAAGGCAAATGCTAACAGCCATAAAAGGGGAAATTGACAGTAACACAATAATAGTAGGAGACTTTAAAGCCCCACCTACATCAATGGACAGAGCATCCAAACAGAAAATAAATATGGACACACAAGCTTTAAATGACAAATTAGACCATCTCAACTTAACTGATATTTATAGGACATTCCATCCAAAAAAGACAGAATACACTTTCTTCTCAAGTGCACATGGAACATTTTCCAGGATAGATCACATCTTGGGTCACAAATCTAACCTTGGCAAATTCAAGAAAATTGAAATCATATCAAGCATTTTCTCTGACCACAACACCATGAGACTAGATATCAATTACAGGGAAAAAACTGCAAAAAATACAGACACATGGAAGCTAAACAATATACTATTAAACAACCAAGAAATCATTAAAGAAATCAAAAAGGAACTCAAAAAATATCTAGAAGCAAATGGCAATGAAAACACAACAACCCAAAACCTATGGGATGCAGCAAAAGCAGTTCTAAGAGGGAAGTTTATAGCAATACAGTCCTACCTTAAGAAACAAGAAAAATATCGAACAAACAACCTAACCTTACACCTCAAACAACTAGAGAAAGAAGAACAAAGAAACCCCAAAGTGAGCAGAAGGAAAGAAATCATAAAGATCAGAGCAGAAATAAATGAAAAAGAAAGGAAGGAAACAATAGCAAAAATTAATGAAACTAAAAGCAGGTTCTTTGAGAAGATAAACAAAATTGATAAACCATTAGCCAGACTCATCAGGAAAAAAAGGGGGAAGATGCAAATCAACAGAATTAGAAATGAAAAAGGAGAAGTAACACCTGACACCGCAGAAATACAAAAGATCATGAGACATTACTACAAGCAACTATATGCCAATCAATTGGACAACTTGGAAGAAATGGATAAATTCTTAGAAAAATACAATCTTCCAAGACTGAACCAGGAAGAAATAGAAACTATGAACAGACCAATCACAACTATGGAAATTGAGGCTGTGATTAAAAATCTCCCAACAAACAAAAGCCCAGGGCCAGGTGGATTCACAGGCAAATTCTATCAAACATTTAGAGAAGAGATAATACCTATCCTTCTCAAACTCTCCCAAAATAAAGCAGAAGGAGGAACACTCCCAAACTCATTGTATGAGGCCACCATCACCCTGATAGCAAAACCAGGCAAAGATGTCACAAAAAAAGAAAATTACAGACCAATATCACTGATGAATATAGATGCAAAAATCCTCAACAAAATACTAGCTAACAGAATCCAACAGCACATTGAAAAAATCATACACCATGATCAACTGGGGTTTATTCCTGGGATGCAAGGATTCTTCAATATATGCAAATAAATCAACGTGATACATCATATCAACAAATTGAAAGATAAAAACCATATGATCATCTCAATAGATGCAGAAAAAGCTTTTGACAAAATTCAACATCCATTTATGATAAAAACTCTCCAGAAAATGGGCATAGAAGGAAATTATCTCAACATAATAAAAGCCATATATGAGAAATCAAAAGCCAACATCATTCTAAATGGTGAAAGACTGAGAGAATTCCCTCTAAGAACAGGAACAAGGCAAGGGTGTCCACTCTCAACATTATTATTGAACGTAGTTTTGGAAGTTTTAGCCACAGCAATCAGAGAAGAAAAAGAAATAAAAGGAATCCAAATTGGAAAAGAAGAAGTAAAATTGTCACTCTGCAGATGACATGATATTATACATAGAAAACCAGAAAGGCTCTACCAGAAAACTGCTAGCACTAATTGATGAATTTAGTGAAGTAGCAGGATACAAAATTAATGCACAGAAATCTCTTGCATTCCTCTACACTAACAACGAAAGAGTAGAATGAGAAATTAAGAAATTCTCCCATTTACCATTGCAACAAAAAGAATCAAATACCTAGGAATAAACCCGTCTAAGGAGGCAAAAGATCTGTACACAGAAAACTTTAAGACATTGATGAAAGAAATCAAAGACGACACAAACAGATGGAGGGACATACCATGTTCTTCGATTGGAAGAATCAACCTTGTGAAAATGACTATACTACCCAAAGCAATTACAGATTCAATGCAATCCCTACCAAATTACCAATGGCATTTTTCACAGAACTAGAACAAGAAATCTTACGATTTGTATGGAAATGCAAAAGACCCCAAATAGCCAAAGCAATCTTGAGAAGGAAAAATGGAGTTGGTGGAATTAGACTTCCTGACTTCAAAGTATAGTACAAGGCCATAGTGATCAAGACAGTATGGTACTGGCACAAAAATAGAAAGGAATATCAATGGAACAAAATAGAGAACCCAGAGGTAAGCCCAAGCACATATGGGCACCTTATCTTTGACAAAGGAGGCACGAATATACAATGGAAAAAAGACAGCCTCTTCAATAAGTGGTGCTGGGAAAATTGGACAGCAACATGTAAAAGAATGAAATTAGAACACTTCCTAATACCATACACAAAAATAAACTCAAAATGGAATAAAGACCTAAATGGAAGGCCAGACACTATCAAACTCCTAGAGGAAAACATAGGCAGAACACTCTATGACATACATCAAAGCAAGATCCTTTTTGACCCACCTCCTAGAATCATGGAAATAAAATCAAGAATAAACAAATGATACCTAATGAAACTTAAAAACTATTGCACGGTGAAAGAAACCATAAAGAAGACAACCCTCAGAATGGGAAAAAATAGTTGCCAATGAAACAATGGACAAAGGATTAGTCTCCAAAATATACAAGCAGCTCATGCAGCTTAATACTAAAAAAACAAATAACCCAACCTACAAATGGGCGGAAGACCTAAATAGACATTTCTCCAAAGAAGTCATACCGATGGCCAACAAACACATGAAAAGACACTCAACATCACTAATTATCAGAGAAATGCAAGTCAAAGCCACAATGAGGTATCACCTCACACCGGTCAGAATGGCCATCATCACAAAATCTGGAAACAACAAATGCTGGAGAGGGTGTGGAGAAAAGGGAACCCTCCTGCACTGTTGGTGGGAATGTAAGTTGGTACAGACACTATATGGAAAACAGTTTGGAGGTTTCTTAAAGAACTAAAACCAGAACTACCATATGATCCAGTAATCCCACTCCTGGGCATATACCCAGAGAAAACCATAATCCAAAAAGAAACATGTACCATAATGTTTATTGCAGCACTATTTACAATAGCCAGGACATGGAAGCAACCTAAATGCCCGTCAACAAATGAATGGATAAAGAAGATGTGGCATATGTACACAATGTAATGTTACTCAGCTATAAAAAGAAATGAGATGGAGCTATATGCAATGAGGTGGATAGACCTAGAGTCTGTCATACAGAGTGAAGTAAGCCAGAAAGAGGAAAACAAATATTGTATGCTAACTCATAGATACAGATTGTAAAAAAAAAAGAAAAAAAATGGTACTGATGAACCCAGTGACAAGACAAGAATAAGGATGCGGATGCAGAGAATGGACTGGAGGACATGAGTTTGGGGGGTGGGGGTGGGTGAAGGGGAAGCTTGCATGAGTGAGAGAGTAGCATAGACATATATATACTACCAAGTGTAAAATAGATAGCCAGTGGGAAGTTGATGTATAACAAAGGGTGATCAACTCGCTGATGCATGATGCCTTAGAGGGCCGGGACGGGGAGGGTAGGGGGGGAGTCGAGGGAGGGAGGGAATATGGGATATGTGTAGAAATACAGCTGATTGGCTTTGGTGTACCTCAAAAACTGGTAGAAGAGTGTAAAGCAATTATATTCCAATTAAAAAAATGTACATAAAAATAAATAAATAAATAAATACCCATCTCTTCTACTATACTGCAAACTCTTGAGGACAGACTTGTTCACTCTTGCATAGTACCTACTATGGGATAACAGTAGTGAAAGCCAGCATTTGTTAAGCACTTACTGCTAAATGCTTTATCCTTAATAACTTGGAGAGAAGATAGGTTATTATTCTGAATTTACAGAAAAGGAAAGTTTAGGGTTAAAATTTGCCCAAGGATATATAGCTAGTAGAGTCAAAACCAACATTGAAAACCAAGCATGTCTGACTCCAAAGACTGTGGTGTGTTATTAATTAGTGATGAGGCTGAGTGCAAACAGATAAGGGGGCGGGGTGGGGTTGGAGGAATTTCACAATGGCAATTTAGATTTAACAGCTTATCACACAAGTAATCTAAACTTGTTACTCCAACCAATTCATTTCAATTTATAAATACAGACTAAAAGTCTCAATTTAAAAGTTAATAGCTTGTTTTTCACTTAACATAGAAATGATTTTCCCTATTTTATGATATAGTAATGGTTTGCAAAGTTTTTTTTAGTTAAAATAACTCATGAAACAACTCATGATAATTCCATCAGCTAATGATAGCTATTATGTAGTGAACCCCTACTGTATAGCATCCTATACCTGTTTTGTTATATGCATCACTTTTTAAATTACTTGTTTAATGTTTGTCTTTGAGGATAATGTGTTTCTCATTTCTATTTCCCTCTCCTTTTCCCCCCATCCAGCAAGGTGGGATTAGTAGATGATCAATAATTATTTGTTGAAAGAATCTGCCAGACATTTAAATGTGTTTCAGCACTTGAAATTCACAACAATGTGGGGGTATTATTGCAGATAATTTAAATAACCTGCACAGCAAATGTCACACAGGAAATGCCAGAGCTAGCCTCCCTTCTCTCTGTTTGATCTTACAGCTCACTCATTTTTCTGGGTCACAATGCCTCTTACTTGTGTAAGGTCTTCCCCTACGGTGACTTCTAGATATAGAAGCGCATTTTTCTGTGAGTGTATACAGCATATAGTGTCACATTACTAGTTGAATATTATTATTTTATTCCTCAGTTGATGAAAATTGCTATGTGACAGCACTGTTTTTGAATAGCATATTTCTAGAACTACATTCCCTAAGACGACCTTTGTTGACTTGTCTTTGAGAATCTTAAGTACTTTTAGAAGTTACTGGTTATAAGTAATTCTGTTTTTGCCACTATTGCTAATAAAATATTTGGTTTACCAGTTAATTTCTTCAAAGTTATATTTTATTAGATGGCAAGCAAGTAAAAGAAAAACTAAGAAAAAGGAAATTGAGGGATAACTAGGATCTGAATTTTTGGACTGCTTAAGCAAGTCCAAAAGACCTTATTTCACCACATAACAGGGTTTTTATAGAAATTTCCAGGAAGAAGGAGATTACAGAATCCAAGACAAAATATGATGGTCCCCAAATGGCCCAAAACACTAAAGCCAATCTAGGGCTGCTCTGATTTCTTGCTTGCTCTGAGGTGGTGTTGACCTCTCTAACTGAACTCCATCTGGATAAGGGTGTGGTAGAGCTGACTCCACTTCCCTCCTGTCCCACATATAGCAGCTGTCACCCAGATTCTCAGCAGAAGCTTTGCTGAATTGATTTTTAACAGCCACACCCACTGACACGTAGAAAAATCTAAGTAAATAAATAGCAAGTTAAAAGTAATACTGTCTTGTGCTTCTGAAACATTCAGAAGTTTTTCTGGAAGCATAAAGAAGAGCCATGGAAGCTGGAAGAGATCTGGGGACAGATTTCCATCCATCTACAGCCATTTCCCAGCTGAAACAAGCTTGGCTAAAGGGGAGACTTTGAAGCAAGAGGAATGGAGCTGAATGAAGTAAATATTTCCTTATGTTTCTAACAGGCAAATCAGACTCATGTTGAAGAATGCAGCCCATAGGAAATACATCATCACACATACAGCCTTTAGGAAACAGCAGCTAACTCTCTTTACTATATGATGATGATTGTCTGAGGTTCAATTATTGGCTTATTTTAGGAAGAGAAAGTAGGAAGAAAATGTCTTTTTTTTTTCCCCAAGCAAAGAGCAATTATTTATGCTTACATTGTCCTTTTTTTCCCCATCACCTCAATGGGATAATTGCTATTTGTTATTGGAGTATTTGTTCTGCATTTCATTTGCTCTCACTGTTTAGCTTTAAGTTGAGAGTTTCCAAATTTCTATCTGCAGCCCTGACCATTCTGCTAAGGTTCAAATTTCTATTTTTAATAGACTGCTTGACTCGTCCATCAACATATTTCACCACAGCATAAACTTAGCAAGTCCAACACCGAATTCCTCACCAGCCACCCAAACCAGCTCCTCCCCCTGACTTGCCCACTTATTTTAACTTTACCACCAAAATGAATCAGGGTGACAACCTGGGCCTCATCTTTTACTCATCTTTCACTCATCTTTCCTTCTCATCCTGGCATCCAATCCGTTCCCAAGACTCTGTTCTACTTCCATCAGAGTTCTATTTTTTGAGCTAGGTGACATAGGGCAAGTCATTTAACCTCTTTGGGCCTCAGATTCCTAACCTGTGAAAAAAGAATAATACTGTTAACTAGGCCATTGGATTAACTCCTTCTTCCAAGCAGTGCAGTACATATTACACCTGTAAAACTGCTCACGGCAATTATGCATGTATAATATGTACTGCACTGCTTGGAATAAAGAAAGAGTTTACTAATTTTTTCTTTCCCTTTTGCAATCTTCTCCCGAAATCTGGCCCTGCTATTTCTCAACTATATTAATTCAGTGTTTCCTAACTGGTCTGCTTGACTTTTACTTCTCCATATTCAAATCAGTCTTACATTTTGTAGATGAATATGGCCCATATCATGTCACATCCCTATTCAATAATATTTCATTAATTCATATTGCCTGAGGATACAGTCTAAGCTATTTTGCCTTTTATTAAAGACACCAAGAAAAAAAAAAAAAAAGGGCAAACTTCTTTGTATTCCTAAAATGCTTTGAAAGAATTAATTTTTGGTCATTTTAACTTCACTCACCCCATTCTCAAAATTATTAGCAGAAAAATAATTTGGTATTTCCTACTGGAGAGGATAGCTAGGAAATTGTTCAGTATATTTATTTGGCTGTTTGGTTTTCATTTCCCTTTCATGCAAAAACTTTTCTCCTTTCCTGGGTTTAATGAAATAAATGGAAATCTGAAGCTATGCCTATGAGCCACAACTAACTTTGAAATTATTCATAACACCTTGTTTTCTTAATTTTCAAAATAACATGAGGAGAACCTCAAGGTTATAACTTTAATTCAAAATATTATATCTGGAAGTTGTCATTTATAATATGCTTCTTTATTCTCTCTTCACTTTTCCAAGGTGCTATTTCTTTTTTCTTTTTGAGCTGTCATTTAATTTAACATTCAGGCTTAAAAATGTTTACAACCGTTAACCAAAAAATCCCACTGGACATTTGGAAATACTGCTATAATTATATACCTTTCATTAGTATTTATTGAGAGTCAGCAGTATGCCAGAGGTTGCCAGTAACCCCAAGGTAGAGAAAACAAACTCTAGCTGTAGGTTACAGAAATAAAACTTACCCTATCACTGTCTTGCAAATTGTTAGGATCAGCGAGATACGCCATGCATAGTACTTTGAACTATTCAGAATACAAGATTGGAATTTATTTACAATCATTTTCTTCTTCTTAAAGTTGGGTGTCCAAGTCCTTCCAGAGAATTGGAAAACTAGCTGGTGGCTGAGGTACGATGTGTTGCTGAAAAATTGTAAATTAATCAGTTTCTAATTTCACAATTTCTTAGGGGGAAGTTCACTAAAACTCTCTTTAAACAACACTGTATTCAGTATGTTATTTCTGTCTTCATTTCTAAAGGCTCATCATATATGGTCAGAGGACAGAGCTCAAAAGTTTCATGGATTCTCACTGGCAGATTAACACAATTCCAACTCTCCAGCTGTCATAGTTGGCCACAGATACCTTTTCACTTTCTCTCCCATAACCCCCTTTTCTCATGCTGCTCTCACCACGCTGAACATTTTGCAGTTCCCTGATCCATATGTTGGGCTTTCTTACCCCTTGCCTTTGCTTACACTGATCACTTTACTTGGAACTCATTTATTTATTTATTCAATTATTAAACAAATGTTTATTGAACATCTGACATGTGCCAGGCACTATGTAGGCAGGGGAGAAACAACAGCGTCCAACACATATTTAGACCCCGCCCTCAGGAAGTTTACAACCCAGTGAGGAAAACAAACAGAAAATACGTAGGCCTACAAATAAGGGGAATAGTTATTAAAACCATGGTAAATGTAGTGAAGGAGACAAATGGCTTGAAACAGAGACTGTTTAAGCTGATATATAAAAGGTGAGGAGTTTGTCAATTTAAAGGTGAGAGAAGAGTTTTAGGACGGGAGGAACATCGGCAAAAACTCAGAGTCAGGAATGAGATTGGCCTATTCTAAGAACTAACAGAAAACAAATATGGCTGACTGTGTAGTGAGTGACGAGGAGAGAGGTGTAGCTGGAGTAGTTATGAGGTTGTGTGCAAGAATTGAAGTAGGGAGACCAGTTAAAAGGACTATTGCAGTAGAACAGAAGAGAGGTAGATTACTAAACTGGTGGCTACAGAGATGGAGAGAAGTAGAATAATTCAATATGTACTTTGGAAGAAAAAAATCAAGGACTTGCTAACATATGCAAGGAGTGATAAAAAGAGAGGAATCAAGATGACTTTTAGATTTCTAATTTGAGGAATCAGGTCAAAGGTAAATGTGCAGAGAGTAATGAAAAACAAGACATAATGCATTTAAAATAGATTAAATCTTTTAGGAATTTCATGGAAATAAATTTGAAAATTGAGAGGAAAATTTAAATTATCTAGAAAAATACAAATTTTCAAAATGGACTGAAGAGGATCAAAAATATGAGTAGACTAATAACCATTAAATGAATGCATTAGTATAGATATCTTACTCCAACCACTATTTCAGACAGCTTTATAAGCTAGTTTTGTCAAATCTCCAATGGATATAATTCATTTATAAAAACCATTCTAGAATTAGTAGAAGAGGAGAAACTATCCAATTTACAAGGCTGATATAACCTGGAAACAAATCTAGTAAGTACTTAGTAAGTAAAGATTATTACAGGCTTGCTCATGTATAAACATGGAAAATGTCCTGAATAAGTGGGAAGGACATTGAATTGAGCTATGCATTAAAAATTCATTATGAACAAGAGTGGTTTATTCACGTATGTTCAGATGGTTAATATTAGTATGTGTTTTTTTGTAATTTTCTATATTAAGTAAATTAAAGGAGAAAGCCCATATGGATCATTTCAATAGATGCAGAAAAACCGTTCAATAAAGTGCAAAACCTAAATGTTATAAAACAGGGTGCTGCTTCCTCTCTTGTCCCAGCCACCATTCTATTTTCAACCTGTAACTAATGTGTTTAGTATAGAAGTCATTAAGATGATGTCATTTCCTTGCTCAGAACCCTTCAATTATTTCTTACTATGTTTAGCAAAAATCCTCAAGATTCTTGCTATGACCCAAGAGGCCCCATAGGGTCTCGTCTCTGTCTACCTTTCTACCCTGACGTTATGTTAATTTGCTCTCACCTCAGGACATTTGCACTTGTGATTTCCTCTGCCTAGAATGTTCTTATGATATCTACATAATCTGTTCCCTACTTTCATTCAGGTCTCTGCTCAAATGTTACCTCTTCAAAGAGGCCTTTTAGGACATCTTATATGAATTTATCTATTCCCCCCACCATCCCCACAACACTTTTACTTATGGAGCTTTGGGGTTTTTGGGAGGGAGGGGATAACATTTATTGCTACCTGATATTCTATTATATGTTTATTTATTCTTTCTTTCTTCCCTTCATATGAGGATGAAGTACCTTGAGGATAGGTACCTTCCTCCTCCCCACCCCTCAACTGTTTTATCCTAATGTACTCAGAACCGTATCTGATATCTGGTAGGATCCCAGTAACTATGTATTGAATGAATGATAGATGCATGAATAATCTATTCCTAGGGTTAGTTTTTGTGAAGATTGAATACAATAATACATGGTAAGTGTTCAAAGAAAGTTGCTTTTGTAAAAAGACTAAGACTATAAGGAATTTAAAAATATTGCTCAGGGCCAGCCCTATATTTATACTGCACATGTACCTATACCTTATAAGACTTATCATTAAATTTTCAAGACATCTTTATAAAGGAGTTAACCTTTTTTGATTTTTCTCTAATCCATTAAATTGAAATAAAATGTTAAATCTTATGACCTCATTTCTCTGAAGTAAAAATTTAAGTCTTATGATGAAGAGTATAATATCAGGATAAAAAATAAGCCACTAGTGTAATAACTATATTGGTATTTAAAAATTATATTGGGAACTTCCTAGGTGGCCTGGTGGATAGGAATCTGCCTGCCAATGAAGGGGAGAAGGGTTCGATCCCTGCTCTGGGAAGATTCTACATGCCACAGAGTAATGAAGCCCATGCACCAAAACTACTGAGCCTGTGTGCCACAACTACTGAAGTTTGCTCGCCTAGAGCCTGTGCTCCACAACAAGAGAAGTCCCCGCAGTGAGAAGCCCAAGCACCATGATGAAGAGTAACACCCCCACTTGCTACAACTAGAGAAAGCTCGTGTGCAGCAAGAAAAACCCAACACAGTCAATAAATAAATAAATAAATAAATAAATAAAAACCATTATATTGGTATTTTTAAACAAGTAAAAACTCATGGTTCTGAATTTTTAAATTATCCTAGATATAGCAAATCTCAGGATAGACTTTATTTTTCTATCATAATTTATCATAAGGTGTTTTATTAGGCTTATGAGGCTATACAAATACATTTTGATCCCTCAAAGCATTTATAATCTAAGAGGCAAGATATATCATTATAGTGTGGAGTAGAAAATTATATATACCCTAAGTGGTGAGAGGTAAAATGCTCGGGTTCACATTGGGTAGGCACATTTCCTGATGTAAGGATGGAGTGGGTGTGTCGCTATAGTCACTTTCAAGAGGAATTAACTGGAGTTAATATAAGACAAATAACTATGGAATATCAGGGAAGGAACTACTCTAGTGCTATTCCTTTCAGTCAACCAATGTAAATTTGAGTAAGAACCACCCTGTCCAACCTCTCTGAAATTGTTGGTAAAGGAGTTCAAAAAAATGGGACTAGAAAACGCGGGGGCTGCCCAAGGAATGCTGGCACGTAGGCATGGAGCTCTCTGAGGAACTAGAACAAACCAAAACTCATAGGTGAAAACCCCATGAAAGTTCACAGCTTAATGACTTCATAGAACACATATGAACAGAAGTTTAAGAATTTTAAATGAAGTTCATGCATAATCACAGGGAGTGATTCTGCAAGTAGATGTACTCTGGGTATAGACTTTATCATTATTAATGAATATTTCAGTTGGTTAAATGACTTTTTAAAGGGCACTACAGAAGTCGGCAATAGAGCTATAATTAGAAAGAACTCTGGGTTCATAGTCCAAAATTTAGACTTATGTTTGGTCGTAAAGTTTCTTTGCAAACAGCGCTACTAATGAAGTTGAATTATTTTCCAAATTTTAAAACAAGCCAGCTTAGATAGACTCAGTCCATGATAATTGCAGCTACCATTTACTAACAGGCATTATTTAGCACTACACAAATACTATTTTTAACTATTACAACAGTGGAAAGTAGGCATTGATTGTTTTTTGGCTTAGAACCTAACCTACTGGGTCTGTAGGCTATATAAGGCCAGGGGCTGTGCTGTCCACCTGAATCTAGTCACACACAGGTTGACTTCCAACACAGCCTTCTCTCCCTGTATTCTAAGCAAGGAAAAAGAGCAGTGCTCCTTCATGTTATTCTCAGCCAGGAAAGACAGGGGATGCCCATTGGTATTGATAGAACTAACATTTATTGGGTGTCTGTCATGTGTCAATGTTGTTCCAAGGATTTATGCATTTAATCTTTACAGGAACATTGTGTGGTAGGTGTTAATATTTTCTCCCCATTTCGCACGAGAACATTGAAGTACAGAGAGGTCTAGTAACTAGACCAAGATTATACATCTGGTAAGGTAGAGTACATTTGAATCCAATAGCCTGGTTCTAGAGACTGGGCTATGAATCACTCTGTTCTACTTCTCTTTGCAAAAGAAATTTAGCTGAAGGCACTGAGGCTCCTCTAGAATAAATCATCAGTAAGGAGCCCAGATGCTTCTTATCCTGATGATTCAGTGCCTGATGCTTCTTTTTCCTTCCCTTCCCTGCCTTCCCATCCTTTCCCTATTCTTTCCTTTACTGCATTGTTTAATTTCTTCCTCAAATTTGACAATTATGCATAAATAACACACCAACACTTCCCTGTACATATTCATTATTACAAAGTACCTAAAGAGTAAATGTTCCCTCTACCTCCCCTCTGTCTCATTCTAATGTAACTTGCTCCTTGCAAGAGTCCCAGCCCACCTTGGGGCTCTTTCCATGTAGGTATATATTAATTTTCCTCATTCCTTTTAATTACTGTGCATATCCAAATATAGATATACCATAATTTATTCAAATATATGTGATTTTATATATAACTATACACATTTAGATAAATTTATTTATATAATTATATGCATAATTTTATTTTCTAAAATATAAGATTTTAACATATTAAACATATCTTATTATATATTTATTTACTTATGTAACATATATCTTATATGTTTAGATTACATACTTATTTCAGAGAATGTGGAAATAAACATGCTTGCAAAACTTCTGCGTGTGTGTTTATGAATTGTTCTTTGAAATAAATACTTGGGAGTAGAATTTCTGGGTCCAAGAAGGCAATTGCAAATTTTAATTGAAACCACTAATTACCCACCAAATAGACAGCAGCAATTTAAAGGACACCGATTAAAACTGAATGCCCATTTCCCCATATGCCAATACTTGATATCTGTTTTATAATTTTGCTCATATGATGACCAATAATACATAATCTTCACTTGAGTTTATCAAGCTGAACATCTTTTCAGATGCTACAGGCTATTTCTTTTTCTGTCTTTGCATCATTTCTTTGTATCTTTTCCCCATTTTCTGTTAGTTTGTACACTTTCCTACTCACAGACTCTTTTATATTTTCTAGATATTAAATGTGTATTTATCAATAAATTGGCAACATTTTTCCCTATCAGTTGCTGGTCTTTTCATTTTTTCAGCTTTATTTAGGTATATATGACAACTAAAATCACAAAATAAAGTGTATTTTAATTTTGTATATACATAAATATATACTTCTCTTATTTTTTGTACAGAAAATTTTATAGGATCAATTCTGACAATACTTTCTTTTAAAATGTTGGGGTGGTTTGTTGCTTAGCAGAACCTTCACTATCCCCAATCACTTTTTAGAAATTCCAATATTTCTTTAATATCTTTGTAATTCAGTTTCTTTTCCCATTTATTGATATATTTTTTCCCCCTTATTTTAGTGAGGTCAAGAACAGTCTCATGCAGCATTATAGCCTCATAGAGAACATTTTTCCTGAATTTGGCACTTAGAAGTACAATACATGGTGGAATCAAGGATTTTAACTTATGTGCTCATGGGAGCCCCTTTTCTGTTGCAGGCACAGATTTTAGTTCTTCTAAAATCAGCAAGTAAAATCTAGTGGTATGTGGATTGGTTTTTCTCACGTTATTTGAGCATTACAGTGTGCCAGTGACTGCTTTCTGGAAGTGGCCAGAAATATTTTCCTGTAGAAATTGTTCTCTTTTGATTCAGGAGCCATGGGAAGGATCACATTTCAGGGCAGCTGTCACGGTTAAATAGATCTGAGGATGGGTTCATGGAAAGGACTCAATTAACAAGTTCAAGTGGAAAATGGGCCCAGGTCCTGAGGTGGTGGAGGTATTACACACAGTTAGCATTGGAAGGAATCTTCTACATCTGGTTCAGTGTCTACAATTCTATGTCTGTGTATATATATATAATCACAAATGAGGAAAGTGAGGTAAAAAAAGCATCATTTGTCTAAGGGCACCCAGAGAGAAGGACAATAAGTAAAGTAATATTGTACAGAAGAGATGAGAAAACAGAGAGCTTTGTTAGTAAACTCCGTGGCTTGCTGTGCTGAACTTTCAGCATTTCTGACGTTTGGAAAATATTCCAATCTTTGAGGTTGTTTAGAATCCCATCCCAAAAATATGAAAGAATAAATATAACCTTGCAAATGTCCCCTGTAACTCATTCTGTGATGGAAAAGTCCTCATTTTCCCTATGCCCTAAGGGACAACCGATCTCGGAGGTTTTACCTTACATTAAAATTGTATATTGCTTTTTCTCATTTTCAAAGTACTTTCCCTGAATGTTTGCATTTGATGCTCACTTCAGTCTGCCTCAACAAAATGAATTAAAATACATACATACATTCACACACACATAACATCCCTATGGTTTTTGTGTGATACTAAGATCATCACATAGTACTGCTTTTTCACCATCCAACTTGAGACTTTAATGATGTAGTATTTTTTTTCTTAGGGCAGTTTGTTGGTTCTCTCAGTATAACCCTAAGGCAGTGCCTGCCACACTGTAGGGAATCAAGAAACTTAAAAAATTTTTTGTTTGCCTGTTTGTAAATCTATGTTTAATTATTTATTTATGAAAAAAGTGATATTTTTACAAATATATACACTAAGAAGTTACCCTGAACCTCAGCCTTGACCACCCAGCTCTCCTCCCACGTGGCTAATCCTAGGCCAGCACCTAGGAGTTGATTTAAGACTAGGGTGTGTCTGGCTGCTTTCCAGCACCATGATCCAGAAAACTGTCAGCATCTCTGTACCTGGAAGCCCCATTCTGGCCTTTGAGAGCTATGTTTAAGTGAGTGTTTTTCAAACTAAAAAAAAAAAATCACAACCTACAACAAGCACCATATTTAAATAACACACATTTCAGGAAACAGTACTTACTCTTGCTATATAAGATACACCCTAATATTTTCAGTTCTGCTTCATTTTTAACAATCTGCTAAACATGCACATATACAGTTTATCTCCCAAACTTAATTTGATTAAAGAACATTTCTTACTTCTCTCATTGTAAAATTTATAGAGACTTTGGTTAATAGGGGACTGAATGTTCAAGTTTGACAGAGATCCTCTGCTGCCTTGTTCCCACCCCCCATCATGATAAAGGAATTCAAATAAAAGGGCAGAGACATGAATCAAGATGGCAGAGTAGGAGGACATGCTCTCACTCCCTCTTGCAAGAGCACCGGAATTACAACTAACTGCTGAACAATCATCAACAGAAAGACACTGGAACTCACCAAAAAAAGACACCCTCCATCCAGAGACAAAGGAGAAGCCACAATGAGTCAGAAGGAGGGGCATAATCGTATTAAAATCAAATCCCATAAATGTTGGATGGGTGACTCACAAACTGGAGAACAGTTATACCACAGAAGTCCACCCACGAAAGTGAGGTTTCTGAGCCCCTCATCAGGCTTCCCAACCTGGGGGTCCAGCAACAGGAGGAGGAATCACCAGAGAATCAGACATTGAAAGCCAGCAGAATTTGATTGTAGGACCTCCACAGGACTGGGGGAAACAGAGGCATCACTCTTGGAGGGCACTCAAAAACTAGTGAGCACACCCAGGGGAAAGGAGCGGTGACACCAAAGGAGACTGAACCATACCCACCTGCTGGTGTTGGAGCGTTGCCTGCAGTGGTAGGGGCAGCTGTGGCTCACCAAGGAGACAGGTACACTGGTGGCAGCGGTTCTCGGAAGTGCTCATTGGTGTGAGTCCTCGCAGAGTCCACCATCAGCCCCAGCAAAGAGCCTGTAAGCTCCAGTGCTGGGTAGTCTCAGGCCAAAAAACCAACAAGTTGGGAACAGAGCCCCACCCATTGGCAGACAAGCAGATTAAAGTTTTACTGAGCTCCACCCACCCAGCCCAACCCACCATCAGTCTGTCCCATCAGGAAGCACCCAAAAGCCTCCTAGACAGCTTCCTCCACAAGAGGGCAGACAGCAGTATCAAGCAGTATCAGCAGTATTTCATCTTGTGGAACTGAAAACTATAGCCACAGAAAGATAGAGAAAGTGAAAAGGCAGAAGACTTTGTACCAGATGAAGGGACAAGATAGAACCCCAGAAAACTAAATGAAGAGGAGATAGGCACTCTTCTGGAAAAAGAATTCAGAATAATGATGGTGAAGATGATCCAGGACTTTGAAAAAAGACTGGATGCAAAGATCAAAAAGTTTACCAAAGACCTAGAAGAATTAAAGAGCAAACAGACAGAGATATGCAACACAATAACTGAAATGAAAAATACACTAGAAGGAACAAACAGCAGATTAACTGAGGCAGAAGGGTGAATAAGTGACCTGGAAGACAGAATGGTGACAATCACTGATGTGGAAAAGAATAAAAAAAAAGAATGAAAAGAACTGAAGACAGCCTAAGAGACCTCTGGGACAATGTCAAATGCACCAACATTAGCATTATAGGGGTCCCAGAAGGAGAAGAGAGAGAGAAAGGACCTGAGAAAATATTGGAAGAGATTACAGCAGAAAACTTCCCTAACATGGGAAAGGAAACAGCTACCCAAGTCTAGGAAGCACATAGAGCCCCAGGCAGGATAAACCCAAGGAGAAACATACCAAGACATATAGTAGTCAAATTGACAAAAATTAAAGACAGAGAAAAGTTATTAAAAGCAACAAGGGAAAAGCAATAAATAACATACAAGGGAACTCCCAAAAGGTTAACAGCTGATTTCTCAGCAGAAATTCTGCAAGCCAGAAGGAAGTGGCATGATATAGTTAAAGTGATGAAAGGGAAGAACCTACAACCAAGAATACTCTACCCAGCAAGGATCTCATTCAGATTCAACAGAGAAATAAAAACTTTTACAGATAAGGAACAGCTAAGAGAATTCAGCACCACCAAACCAGCCTTACAACAAATGCTAAAGGAACTTCTGTAAGAGGAAAACATAAAAGAAGAAAAGGACCTACAAAAACAAAAACAAAACAATTAAGAAAATGGTAATAGGAACATACATATCGATAATTACCTTGAATGTAAATGGACTAAATGCACCAACCAAAAGACACAGACTGGCTGAATGGATACAAAAACAAGACCCATATATATGCTGCCTACAAGAAACCCACTTCAGACCTAGGGACACCTACAGATGGGAAGTGAGGGGATGGAAAAAGTTATTCCATGCAAATGAAAATCAAAAGAAAGCTGGAGTAGCGATACTCATATCAGATAAAATAGACTTTAAAATAAAAAAAGTTATAAGAGACAAGAAAGGACACTACATAAAGATCAAGGGATCAATCTAAGAAGAGGAGGCAACAATTATAAATATATATGCACCCAATATAGGAGCACCTCAATACATAAGGCAAATGCTAACAATTATGAAAGAGGAACTCAACAGTAACATAATAATAGTGGGGGACTTTAACACCCCACTTACACCAATGGGCAGATCATCCACACTGAAAATTAATAAGGAAACACAAGCTTTAAATGACACAAAAAATCAGCTTGATTTAACAGATATCTATAGGACATTACATCCAAAAAGAGCAGATTACACATTCTTCTCAAGTGCACATGGAACATTTTCCAGGATAGATTACATTTTGGGCCATAAATCAAGCCTTGGTAAACCTAAGAAAATTGAAATCATATCAAGCATCTTTTTATGACCACAAGGCTATGAGATTAGAAATCAATTACAGGAAAAAAACTCTAAAAAACACAAACACATGGAGGCTAAACAATACACTATTAAATAACCAACAGATCACTGAAGAAATCAAAGAGGAAACCCAAAAACATCTAGAGACAAACGACAATGAAAACACAGTGATCCAAAACCTATGGGATATAGCAAAGGCAGTTCTAGGAGGGAAGTTTATAGCGATACAATCCTACCTCAAGAAGCAAGAAAAATCCCAAATAAACAATCTAACCTTACACCTAATGAAACTAGAGAAAGAAGAGCAAACAGAACCTAAATTAGTAGATGGAGAGGAATGATAGATCAGAGCAGAAATAAATGAAATAGAAACAAAGAAAACAATAGCAAAAATCACTAAAGCTAAAAGCTGGTTCTTTGAGAAGATAAATAAAATTGATAAACCTCTATCAAGACTCATCAAGAAAAAGAGGGAGAGGACTCAAATCAATAAAATTAGAAATGAAACAGGAGAAGTTACAACAGACACTGCAGAAATAAAAAGCACCATGAGAGACTACTACAAGCAATTATATGCCAATAAAATGGACAACCTGGATGAAATGGACAGATTCTTAGAAAGGTATAACCTTCCAAGACTGAATCAGTAAGACATAGAAAATATGAACAGACCAATCACAAGTAATGAAATTGAAACTGTGATTAAAAATCTCCCAACAAACAAAAGCCCAGGACCAGATGGATTCCCAAGTGAATTTTATCAAACATTTAGAGAAGAGCTAACACCCATCCTTCTCAAACTCTTCCAAAAAATTGCAGAGGAAGGAATACTCCCAAATTCATTTTATGAGGTCACCATCACCCTGATACCAAAACCAGACAAAGATACTGCAGAAAAAGAAAGTTATAGACCAATATCACTGATGAATTTGGTTGCAAAATCCTCAACAAAATACTAGCCAAGAGAATCCAACAACACATGAAAAGGATCATACACCATGATCAAGTGGGGTTTATCCCTGGAATGCAGGGATTCTTCAATATACTCAAATCAATCAATGTGATACACCACATTAACAAATTGAAGGATAAAAACCACATGATCATCTCAATAGATGCAGAAAAAGCTTTTGACAAAATTCAACACCCATTTATGATAAAAATTCTCCAGAAGGTGGGCATAGAGGGAACCTACCTCAACATAATAAAGGCCATATACAACAAACCCACAGCAAACATCATTCTCAGTGGTGAAAACTGGATGCATTCCCTCTAAGATCAGGAGCAAGACAAGAATGTCCACTCTCACCACCACTATTCAACATAGTTTTGGAAGTCCTTGCCATAACAATCAGAGAAGAAAAAGAAATAAAAGGAATCCAAATTGGAAAAAAAGAAGTAAAGTTGTCACTGTTTGCAGATGACATGATACTATACATAGAAAATCCTAAAGATGCCACTAGAAAACTACTTGAGCTAATCAATGAATTTGGTAAAGTTGCAGGATACGAAATTAACACACAGAAATCTCTTGCATTTCTATACACTAACAATGAAAAATCAGAAAGAGAAATTAAGGAAACAATCCCATTCACCATTGCAACAAAAAGAATAAAATACCTAGCAATAAACCTAATGAAGGAGGTAAAAGACCTGCACTCAGAAAACTATAAGACACTAATGAAAGAAATCAAAGAAGACACAAACAGATGGAGGGACATACCATGTTCTTGGATTGGAAGAATCAATATTGTAAAAATGACTATACTACCCAAAGCAATTTAAAGATTCAATGCAATCCCAATCAAATTACCAATGGTATTTTTCACAGAACTTGAACAAGAAATTTTATGATCTGTATGGAAACGCAAAAGACCCCAAATAGCCAAAGCAATCTTGAGAAAGAAAGATGGAGTTGGTGGAATCAGGCTTCCTGACTTCAGGCTATACCACAAGGCTACAGTGATCAAGACATTATGGTACTGGTGCAAAAAAAGAAATATAGATCAATGGAACAGGATAGAAAGCCTAGAGATAAACTATGGTCAACTAATCTATGACAAAGGAGGCAAGGATATACAATGGAGAAAATGCAGCCTCTTCAATAAGTGGTGCTGGGAAAACTGGACAGCTACATGTAAAAGAATGAAATTAGAACACTCCTTAACACCATACACAAAAATAAACTCAAAATGGATTAAAGACCTAAATGTAAGGCCAGACACTATAAAAATCCTAGAGGAAAACATAGGAAGAACACTTCGATGTAAATCACAGCAAGATCTTTTTTGATCCATCCCCTAGAGTAACGGAAATAAAAACAAAAATAAAGTGGGACCTAATGAAACTTCAGAGCGTTTGTACAGAAAAGGAAAGCAAGACGAAAAGACAACCCTCAGAATGGGGGAAAAGATTTGCAAATGAATCAACAGACAAAGGATTAATCTTCAAAATATATAAACAGTTCATGCAGCTCAATATCAAAAAAACAAACAACCCAATCCATAAATGGGCAGAAGACCTAAATAGGCATTTCTCCAAAGAAGACATGCAGATGAGCAAGAGGCACATAAAAAGCTGCTCAACATCACTAAATATTAGAGAAATGCAAATCAAAACTACAATGAGGTATCATCTCACCCCAGTCAGAATGGACATCATCAGAAAATCTGGAAACCACAAATGTTGGAGAGGGTGTGGAGAAAAGGGAACTCTCCTGCACTGTTGGTAGGAATGTAAGTTGGTACAGCCACTATGGAAAACAATTTGGAGGTTCCTTAAAAAACTACAAATAGAACTACCATATGATCCAGTAATCCCACTCCTGGGCATATACCCAAAGAAAACCATAATCCCAAAAGAAACTTGTACCATAATGTTTATTGCAGCACTCTTTACAATAGCCAGGACATGGAAGCAACCTAAATGCCCATCAACAAATGAATGGATACAGAAGATGTGGCATATATATACAATGGAATATTACTCAGCTATAAAAAGGGATGAGATGGAGCTATATGTAATGAGGTGGATAGAACTACAATCTGTCATACAGAGTGAAGTAAGTCAGAAAGAGAAAGACAAATATTGTATGCTAACTCACATATACGGAATCTAAAAATGGTACTGATGAACTCAGTGACAAGAACAGGGAAGCAGATACAGGGAATGGACTGGAGAACTCGAGGTATGGGAGGGGGCGGGGGGTGAAGGGGAAACTGAGAAGAAGCGGGAGAGTAGTACAGACATATATATACTACCAACTGTAAAATAGTCAGTGGGAAGTTGTTGTATAACAAAGGGAGTCCAACTCGAGGATGGAAGATGCCTTAGAGGACTGGGGCAGGGAGGGTGGGGGGGAACCGAGGGGGGGGCGTCAAGGAAGGGAGGGAATATGGGGATATGTGTATAAAAACAGTTGATTGAACCTGGTGTACCCCCCAAAAAAATAAAATAATAATAATAAAAAAAAAAAAAAGAAAATCTACAAACAGTAAATGCTGGAGAGGGTGTGAAGAAAAGGGAATGCTCTTGCACTGTTGGTGGGAATGTAAATTGATACAGCCACTGTGGAGAACAGTACGGAGGTTTCTTGCAAAACTAAAAACAGAGTTACTGTATGACCCAGCAATCCCACTGCTGGGCATATACCCAGAGAACATCATGATTCAAAAAGACACATGCACTCCAGTGTTCATTGCAGCACTATTTACAATAGTCAGGACATGGAAGCAACCTCAATGTCCATCAACAGATGAATGGATAAAGAAGATGTGGTGCATATATACAATGGAATATTACTGAGCTGTAAAAAGCAATGAAACTGGGACATTTGTAGAGACATGGATGGACCTAGAGACTGTCATACAGAGTGAATTGAGTCAGAAAGAGAAAAACAGATATCGTATATTAACACATATATGTGGACTATAGAAAAATGGTACAAATTAACTGGTTTGCAAGGCAGAAATAGAGACACAGATGTAGAGAACAAACATATGGTCACCAAGTGGGGAAAGCGGGGAGGGTTGAGGGGGAATGAATTGGGAGATTGGGATACCAAGTTGTACACTCTATATGCAGTTTATTGTATGTTAACTGTATCTCAATCAAAGTTCATAAAAAAATAAATAAAAGGGCAAAAACCCAAGGGCTAAAAAGGAGAAAAAAGCTGCAGCATTCTGAAAGCTGGATAGTAGATAGGCAAATGATACCAGATTTAACTGAAGTCTTTCCCTGGGAAAAGAAAGCCTAAAAGTTTCCAGCTGCAGAATCTCAGAAAGACTGCAGAAATGCATGTCCCAGCTCCCCTTGAAAGAAGTGCTAAAATCCAACCTGGGCTCCCTTCACCAAGAAGCTGCCTTTGCCAGGAGTGTGTGACTTTTCCACCTAGGAATTTTTTACCCTGGTCAGGGGAGGGGCATGAAGTGGAACAGACTTTAATAGAGATGTTCAAATACTCTCCCTGCCTTGCGCTCCACTTCTCATTCCCTCTCTATCACAGCCCACGTTTCTGGGGACTAAGTCTCCCTGCGGGTTCTGTGGGGCTCTGTCTCTCTTCAGCTTTGTGCCTTTCTCCACACATTTTGGCCACAGCTTCCCCTCCCATGCTTCCTCAGCAACGTTCTCCACCCACTTTCTGTCTCGGAAATGGGTAGATAGTTTTTGTTAGCTAATAGCTCTTCTTTTTTGCTTTGTGTTTTTAAAAAAGGCTTTGTTATTATTAATATTATCAGTTTTTCCTTTAACGAGGGTTTATAAAGGAGATCAGTTAAGAGCATTTGCTCATACTGAATAGGAACTCACAAATTTTTTGTTGGTTAATATCTGTACATACACATAAATATAGATAATATATATGCAAGTTACCAGGCACAATAGTAACCCACTCTCTGACCTGAGAGGTAGAACAGGGACAACTTCAATGAAGCTCCCTGACACCCCTCCTCAACTGCTTCTCCCTCCTTCATCGCAGAGTTAACCGCTCCCATAGATTGTGTGTTTACTGTGCTTTTGCTTTCTTTTAAGGCTTTATCACATCTGTATATATGTGGGTGAGTCAAAAATTATCCATACTCCAGTTATATTAAAACTTCTATAAACTCTACAGCCAGAGTGTGGATAATTTTTGACTCATCCTCGTATTTATTTTGCTAGTTTGGAGGCTTTATAAACATTGGGCTTCATACAATCTCTTGTGACTTACTATTTTTCATTTACCATTTTGTTTCTAACATGATTTCTGTTGATGTGAGTACTTGTATTCTTTTATTTTCACTGCTGTGTTGTGTGAATATGCTGCCATTTATTTATCCATTTCCCCAATTAGTGGGTCATTCCGACTGTGTATTTTTTGTCTATTTTCCTCTATTTTCAAAATTCATAAGCAATGCTTCTATGTACAATTTTCTACCTGCTTTCTGATACAGATAAGCAAGAATTTCTCTGGCTTAGGTATGGAATTACTAAGTTGTAGGATATGCACATGTCCAGCATTACAAGATAATGCTAAATTGTTTCCCAAAGATGTTTTGTTAGTTGACACTTCTAAAAACAATGAGTTCTCATTTTTGCACATTCTTGATAAAAGTTTGCGTTGTCAGTCTTTGAAATTTTTTCCTATTCTCCTGGGTAGAAAATGATTTCCCATTGTGGTATTAATTTTTTAACATTACTTTTTAACATTATATTCTGCATTTTGTATTGCACAAAACAGAAAAGCTCACAGATCATAAGTGTACAGACAAATGTTCAGAAAATGAAACTGCAGATCAAGAAACAGAGTATTATAAGCACCCCAGTGATCCCCCTCCTTATGTTCCTTTCAGCTCACTCCACCCCTAAAGAACCATGATCCCAACTTCTAACAGCATCAATTAGTTTATGTATGACCATCTTTGTGTGTGTCTGTTTGCGTGACTCAGTGTTATGATTTTTGAGTTTTGTACATATTGTGCATATGGTCTTAATTTTGAATTCCCAGCAAGCTCACTGTAACTCCACCCTGTCCTCTTTTTTTGTTCTATGACTCAACACATTTGGGACACAGAGGTTTAGAACTGCTGCCCTAAGCAGCTTAGAGATCTAAGTTCTGTTGTCCTGTCCAGAGGGAAAACGCAGAGTAGGACATGAGAGATGGATCAAAAGACATTACAAGCCAGAAAAGTAAGAAAGAACAGGGCAAAAAGTCCCAGGACAACTTCTATCGATGGTCAGGGAGCCTCTGAGTCTCCTCGCCATGTTGGTGGTCAGCTTGCTCTAAGTAGACTTACATTCATTCACTGTGTGACGTGCCAAGGATTGAATGGTACAGAGACCTTGCCCTCAAGAAACTCAGAATGGGAAAGAGATCTGATGCACAGACAAACAAGCAATTGCAATAGAGAGTGATAGGAACTATGCCGGGAAGGGTAGCACCTAGAGGGAATTATGAGAGATGACTCTGCTTGGGAGGGAGGGGTTCAGGATAGACTTATCCAACAAGGAGCCCTTTGCCTTAGTTTTTAAAGGATAAGGAGGAGTTTGCTGGGTAAACAGAAGTATAAATACAGAAGAGTTTCCAGATACAGGGAATAATGTGCAAAGGAATGAAGTCTGAGAAAGCACAGTTTAATTATGGGGTCTGAAAGTCTTTCACTGAATACACAGCAGATAATGTATGTAGGCATTGAATGTTGAAGACTTAGAAAGAATTTTGATCATGAAGCCCCTTGTATACCATAGTAAGGATTTAGGGCTTATCTATTAAACCACTAAAGTATTTTGTATAGGGAATAACAACATCGGATCAGTGTTTTAGAGGGATTGAGGAGAACTATTGGTGAGTAGAAGACTGGCCAGAGGGTAACTCTAGTCCTATTGGTAGAAAATTTCTTGCTTGCTCCATTCTTGCTCTATTCTAGTGCGCACTTGCTTCAGACTGTTTACCTAAGTATCCTTCCCACTAGGTACTTTTACTTAGGACTTGACAGTAGAAAGTGGCTGCTATGATTTGGGGAATGAGATGAAGGAAAGAGAATGAATTCAGTTTAAGGGCTTGATGGGAATGTTGGGCCTAGGATGTATTGATAGGTTGGATTGGTGAAGAGGGGTGGAGTCCCCTGGGGTGGCAAGGTGGTGAAGAAACTATTTAAGGATAAGTCAGCACCATGGGTACTGGGGTCAACTCAATGGTAGAATTGAGTTGAAGAGCAAATACTGTGAGTTCAGTGTGAGAATACCTGATGAATGTGAGGGATTGATCAGCAGGAAATTGACAGCGATGTGACAGTAGATGTTACAACCTATAAGCATATAACCTCTAAGCATAAGTTTGAAGGAAGATGGCTTTCTGCACAAAGTGGGAGAAAAAGGATCTGGAAGTGATACTGGGTGGCTAAGAGAGTGATGGCATTGTTCTGAGTCCCATGGCCACGGTGTGTGGAGGATGGCCTGTTTCCATAGAAGAGGGTCCAAGGAGACCAGTTTCACTGTGAGAAAGCCAAGTCCCATTAAGGAAAAGGGAGGGGAAAAATGGAAGAAAATATATTTTAAAAACAAACTATTTATTCTTTTTCTTCATTGTGATGGTTAATTTTGTGTGTCAACTTGGAGAGTGTTTTTGGATGAGATTAACATTTAAACTGGTGAACTATGAATAACCAAATTGCTCTGCATGATGGGAGTGGGCCTCATCCAAACAGTTAAAAGCTTGATTAGAACAAAAAGATGAATCTCCCAACCAAGAGTGAATTCTCCAGCAGATGCCTTTGGATGTCCTGCACCATTAGCTCTCTGGGGTCTCCTGCCTGTCAGCCCAGACTACAGATTTTGGACTCGTCAGCCTCCATCATTGCATGAGCTGATTCCTTATACCAAATCTCTTTCTCCATCTACACATCTTATCTGTTCTCTTTCTCTGGAGAACTCTGACTAATACATTTATCTTTCAGATTTTTCCTGTATAGTATTTCATACAACCTCAATCTATGGAGAGATTGGGGATTTAGGAAAGTTTGTTTACAAAGCAGCAAAGTTTCCAGAGGACAGAAGACAAAAATTTTAGAAGGAAGACAACCAGGACTGATCAGGTAAGTCTTTGGAATAAGTGACAGTGCATGGAAACTAGGAAGTTTGTATGATGAGAAACTCCATGATATTAAATGAAATTACTGTGCTTCACAGTAGAAATTGTAAACCCTGGGAGAGCTTGGAAAAATTCCAAAGGATATGTAATTGAGATGCTGTTTCTCCTGGTGCATGTCAGGAAATAACTTCTGTCTGCTACTTTAGGTCACTTCCAGAAGCCACAGGGCTGAGACCTCCTCTCTCAGCACAGGGACTGTGGTGCACCAGGGCCTAGGTCTTCAAAGACCTTTGACTCCTCCTTTTCTTCCCTAAACAGCAAGTTCACGTGTGTTAATCTCCTTGGCATTGTGAAAGAGAAGGTTCTTCACACTTCCTAAACATAACACTCCAGTGGTGTGCATCCCCACGTAAATCTCTCAGGGTAAGAGGAAGCCACCTTGTGGTGTCCATATTTTACAGCCACAAGAGACTGTCCCTTTCCTCGGTTGGTCTACAGCAAGGCTGTGACCACCATCTCCTTTTCCATCAGAACTCAGCTACCTGGGAAACATGGCTCACTGTGACCATCCGCCAGCACACTGGTGATTGAATGGCTTGTCTTTAGGATGCCTGAAGGACTCTGCTAACCCCCCGATTTTTCCTGCACAGTCTAATGGTGTCTGAAATTTCCACCATTAGTGATCACTTTTCAGTGACAGCAAGAAAAACTCCTTCTTGGTCTGTATTCCCCAAGCCTATAATATCATGAAGGGAGCCATAAATTAGGGATGATGTTTGATCACACCTAATTATCTTCTTTTCTCCTAAGGCTCATTCAGAGAAAAAACAAACTTTTATTTACCTCAGTTGCTCTGTTTTCTTTTTGTTAAAAAGTTTAGCAACGCTTAGGAACAAAGATGATGTTTTATCTAGGTGTCTCTGGTATTAACATCATCTAATACTCACATTCTTATAATGATACATTTTATCAATAATACTTCTAAAATATGCAAGTGTATAGTACCATCAGTGTATATTATATAAAACCTCTGTACAAAGATAATGCAGTTCACATATCCTGATGGGACTTACGTTTTAAGGAGCCTCCTATCAACACCTTCCCAAGTACACACGCCGCTGCTCATCTCATCATCAGTATCACCTCAGTGCCCTTCCTAATGCTTTGATGCTGGGCCATCATCTTCAGGGCCAAGAAGTGCAGGTTACTATCAAAATGTAAAGATGAATAATCAAGTCAGTATCAATGACTAAAACCTTAGAAGTAATTAGGTTTATTAAATTTCATCAGGAAGCAGTCAGGAGTCTGGGGGGCTGGGATACAAGAAGGATGAGTACTCTTTGCTGAGGAATGGAATAAAAGGAGACTGAAAATACTTCATGCCTGGAGTTCTTCCATGGGGGACAGATGGAGTGATGCCCCACAGAGAGGCCTCTCCAGAGCTATAGCTACATGAATGCTGGAGTGTAAGTGAGATTTCTGCGCGGCAAGAGGGCCGCATGTGCTGAAAGAGATGGAGCTAGACATGGCGCTGGGAAAAATGAGAGTCATCTTCTTCCCTGTTCTGCCTGGAACCAGAAGCTTCATTAACTTAAATGCAGTTTTGCTGTCTGGAGTAGGGAAAAGGATAGAAAGAAGTCAATATAGGGACTGTAGGTGAACACAGAAAATATAAATTGTTTTTAAAGGTCTGTGTTGGAGGTTTCTGAGACAGAGTAGAATAGAAATTGAGAAATAAAAATAAAGTGGTAGAAAGGAAGAAGACAGACACAATGACGCTAATGGCTGGGGTATTTTGAATGGGGGCAGGGGAGAGAGAGAGATTCATCAGCACAGGCCTAAAGAGCTCAGATAAAATCACAGCAGCTCAGAAACTTCTCAGGTATATACACAAAATGAAAGTCTTAGAAAAGATACATTTATCTGAATGGAAGAGCAAAATTGACATGGTGGTGGTTTGACTAAATGAAAACACTGTAGGGTGTTTTGTGGTGTATCAGCCCAGCAAGAAAATAAACAGTGATCTATTTGATGTTCTCTTTTCTCACTCATCTAGCTCTATGATAAGACATCTCTTCATGGAAAACATAATCTCATGGCTGAGAGTGCATCTCAAAGACATTTTCCTAATTTCATATAATTTCTAAGTGAATTTCCCCAATCTATACACATAAGGAATAAGAGGTATGGGAATAAACTACTTCGATCTGCTGCATTTAATGGTGATTCAATTGATTCTACTATCTCTTACTTACTGCATGTATTTCTTTGCTTTACGTACTCCTAACACTGTCCCTTTTAGCACTAATAAAAATTTTAGAATGGTTCAGGAAGTTATTCTATTCCTTGTAATTTGGAGCCATGAACACTAATTACAGCTATTATATTGCATGTGTCTTATTTTTTTCATACAATGATACAAATAATTACCTTTTATAGAACATTCCTTCAGGGAAAGCCCAAGACTTAGAAACCCAAAGCACTGAATTGGCTGAATTAACCATGCATGCAAAGATCCAACCAAAAGGAGACTCTGGAAGGGTTTATACTAAAAAAGGATTAACCCTCAACCCCTTCACAAAAAATGTGGTAAGTGTGCCCATCAAAATTGGGCATAACCAGGTTAATGTAGTCAGGAAATATCTTAGACTCAGTATCACAAAGAACCCATAAACTAGACGGAAAAATATCTTAGAAAGAAAGAACTTGGGAGGTGATTTGGCACAGCTGCCTGGCTTTATGAAGATAAGGTATTAATATTGACACTTGGCAGATAAGGAGACTGAGGTCTGAGGCCACCCAGCTAGTTAATGGCCAAGAAACAATTAATTCCTATGTTCTCATCTTTGGTACATGTTACCTAGGTTTAATAAAATTTTTTAAAAAAAATTTATGATATTTTACAGAAGCAAAGCCAAAACTTCACTATATTAAATGAGAGAGTTCAGAAGGGAGATTCAGGGGAAAAAATACTCATCCAAAGCTTAACATAGGAATGTATGGCTCTATGACCTAACACAGGAGACCTTGGAGAAAGAAAAGTTTTCTTCAATTATGGTTTAGGAAGAGGAGGAAGGAAATACTTTAAAAATCAGCTTTTCATGATTTGTGTTCATCTTTCAAATTTTTCTTCTATATTATTTCACCTGTATACCCACAAATACTTTCACAGAAGCACAACAGAGCTCTTCACTAGGAGATCAATCAATTTGGCATTGCTTTTCTCTATTGCAACCACATTGCCACTGAAATTTTCCCTAGGCCATTGAGAGAAAGTATGTTTCCCTCTTTCCATATGGCACAAATTATTTAATTCATATTCTGCTATTTATTATGTTTTAAAATATAATTGATATTAAATAGCATGAAAGAGTTATGAACAAAATGACAAATTTTCTTTCCTGTTATACTGTGATAGATCAAATTTCTTTGCTTAAAATAAGTTTTAATATATTAATCAAAAGTAGATGGAAGGGCTTCCTAGGTGGTGCAGTGGTTAAGAATCCACCTGCCAATGCAGGGAACATGGGTTCGATCCCTGCTCCAGGAAGATCCCACATGCGGCGGAGCAACTAAGCCCGTGCACCACAACTATTGATCCTGTGCTCTAGAGCTCGTGAGCTACAACTATTGAGCCCATGTGCCACAACTATTGAAGCCCATGCGCCTAGAGCCCCTGCTCTGCAACAAGAGAAGCCACGGCAATGAGGAGCCCACGCACCACAACGAAGAGCAGCCCCCACTCACCACAACTAAAGAAATCCCACATGCAGCAACAAAGACCCAACACAGCCAACAAATAAATAAATAAATAAATTTATTAAAAAAATGTTCAAAAAAAAGTAGATGGGATAATTTTCCTCTGTTTTAGGATGAATTTCATATTTCACTTTTCCTTTGGAAAGCTTGGAAACATATATGGTTTGGAGTAAACTTCTCAACACTTACTGTGGACAGGACAAATTAAGTTAATGTATAAAACCTTTAATAAATAAATGAATTTTTATTGAAATAGAGTTGATTCACAACATTATATTAGTTTCAGGTGTATGGCATAATGATTCAGTATTTTTTCAGATTATACTTCATTATAAATTACTACAAGATAATGGCTATTATTCCCTGTGCTATACAGTATATCTTTGTTGAGTATCTGTTGTATACATCGTAATTTGTATCTGTTAATCCCATACCCCTAATTTGTCCCTCCCCATCTCCCTCTCCCCTTTTGTAACTGCAGGTTTGTTTGACATATTTGTGAATCTGCTTCTATTTTACAAACACATTCATTTGTATTATTTTTTAGATTCCATGTATAAGTGATATCATATAATATTTGTCTTTGTCTGACATTTCACTAAGCATAATATTCTCTAGGTGCATCCAAACTCCTGCAAACAGAAGAACTGCATTCTTTTTATGATTGAGTAATCTTCCATTGTTTATGTATACTACCTCTTCTTAATACAATCATCTGTTGATGGACACTTGGGTTCCTTCCCTGTCTTGGCTATTGTAATAGTGCTGCTGTGAACATTGGGGTACATGTATCTTATCGAATTAGTGTTTTTGTTCTTTCTGAATATATAACCAGGAGTGAAATTGCTGGGTCATATGATAGTTCTATTTTTAGTTTTCTTTTTTTTAAAGCTCTTTATTGGAATATACTTGCTTTACACTCTTGTGCCAGGTTTTGAGGTACACCAAAGTGAATCAGCTGTATTTATACATATATCACCATATCCCCTCCCTCCCATGACTTCCTCCCAGCCTCCCTATCCTGGCCCTCTAAGTCATCACCCATCATTGAGTTGATGTCCCTGTGTTATACAGCAACTTCCCACTAGCTATCTATTTTACATTTTGTAGTGTATATATGTCAATGCTACTCTCACTTCGTCCCAGCTTCCCCTTTGGCCACTCCCCCCATGTCCTCAAGTCCAATCTCTACATCTGCATCTTTATTCTTGCCCTGTCACTGGGTTCGTCAGTGCCATATTTTTAGATTCCATATATATGAATTAGCATATGGTATTTGTTTTTCTCTTTCTGGCTTACTTTGCTCTGTATGACAGACTCTATGTCTATCCACCTCATTACAAATAACTCAATTTCATTCTTTTTAATGGCTGAGTAATATTCCATTGTATATATGTGCCACATCTTCTTTATCCATTCATCTGTTGATGGGCATTTAGGTTGCTTCCATGTCCTGGCTACTGTAAATAGTGCTGCAATGAACATTGTGGTACATGTTTCTTTTGGGATTATGGTTTTCTCTGGGTATATACCCAGGAGTGGGATTGCTTGGTCATATGCTAATTCCATTTTTAGTTTTTTAAGGATCCTCCAAACTGTTTTCCATAGTGGCTGTACCAGCTTACATACCCACCAACAGTACAGGCGGGTTCCCTTTTTTCCACACCTCTCCAGCATTTATTGTTTCAAGATTTTTTGATGATGTCCATTCTGACTGATGGGAGGTGATACCTCATTGACTTGCATTTCTCTAATGATTAGTGATGTTGAGCATCTTTTCGTGTGTTTGTTAGCCATCTGCATGTCTTCTTTGGAGAAATGCCTATTTAGGTCTTCCACCCATTTGTGGATTGGGTTATTTGTTTTTTTGGTATTAAGCTGCATGAGCTGTTTGTATATTTTGGAGACTAATCCTTTGTCACTTGCTTCATTGGCAAATATTTTCTCACATTCGGAGGGTTGTCTTCTTGTCTTGTTTATGATTTCTTTTGCTGTGCAAAAGCTTTTAAGTTTCCTTAGATCCCATTTGTTTATTCTTGATTTTACTTCCATTTTTCTAGCAGGTGGGTCAAAAAGGATCTTGCTTTGATGTATGTCAATGAGTGTTCTGCCTATGTTTTCCTCTAGGAGTTTTATAGTGTCTGGCCTTCCATTTAGGTCTTTAATCCATTTTGAGTTTATTTTTGTGTATGGTGTTAGGAAGTGTTCTAATTTCATTCTTTTACATGTGGCTGTGCAATTTTCCTAGCACCACTTATTAAAGAGGGTGTCTTTTTTCCATTGTCTATTCTTGCCTCCTTTGTCAAAGATAAGGTGCCCATATGTGTGTGGGTTTATCTCTGGGCTCTCTATTGTATTCCATTGATCTATATTTCTGTTTTTGTGCCAATACCATACTATCTTGATCACTGTGGACTTGTAGTATAGTTTGAAGTCAGGAAGCCTAATTCCACGAACTCTGTCTTTCCTTCTCAAGATTGCTTTGGCTATTCAGGGACTTTTGCATTTCCATACAAATCATAAGATTTCTTGTTCTAGTTCTGTGAAAAATGCCATTGGTAATTTGATCGGGATTGCACTGTATCTGTAAATTGCTTTGGGTAGGATAGTCATTTTCACAATGTTGATTCTTCCAATTGAAGAACATGGTATGTCCCATCATCTGTTTGTATGTCTTTGATTTCTTTCATCAGTGTCTTAAAGTTTTCTGCATACAGGTCTTTTGCCTCCTTAGGCAGGTTTATTCCTAGGTATTTTATTCTTTTTGTTGCAATGGTAAATGGGAGTGTTTCCTTAATTTCTTTTTCTGCTCTTTCATTGTTAGTGTAGAGGAATGCAAAAGATTTCTGTGCATTAATTTTGTATCCTACTGCTTTATTAAATTCATCAATTAGTGCTAGCAGTTTTCTGGTAGAGCCTTTCTGGTTTTCTATGTATAATATCATGTCATTTGCAGAGTGACGATTTTACTTCTTCTTTTCCAATTTGGAATCCTTTTATTTCATTTTCTTCTCTGACTGCTGTGGCTAAAACTTCCAAAACTATCTTGAATAATAGTGGAGAGAGTGGGCACCCTTGTCTTGTTCCTGTTCTTAGAGGGAATGCTTTCAGTTTTTCACCATTTGGAATGATGTTGGTTGTTGGTTTGTCATATATGGCTTTTATTATGTTCAGGTAATTTCCTTCTATGCCCATTTTCTGGAGAGTTTTTATCATAAATGGATGTTGAATTTTGTCAAAAGCGTTTTCTGCATCTATTGAGATGATCATATGGATTTTATCCTTCAGTTTGTTAATATGATGTATCACATTGCTTGATCTGTGTATATTAAAGAATCCTTGCATCCCAGGGAAAAACCCCATTTGATCATGACGTATGATCTTTTTAATGTGCTGTTGCAGTCTGTTAGCTAGTATTTTGTTGAGGATTTTTGCATCTATATTCATCAGTGATATTGGCCTGCAATGTTCTTTTTTTATGACATCCTTGCCTGGTTTTGGTATCAGGGTGATGGTGGCCTCATAGAATGAGTTTGGGAGTGTTCCTCCTTCTGCTATATTTTGGAAGAGTTTGATAAGGATAGGTGTTAACTCTTCTCTAAATGTTTGATAGAATTTGCCTGTGAAGCCTCCTGGCTCTGGGCTTTTGTTTGTTGGGATATTTTTAATCACAGTCTCAATTTTAGTGCTTGTGATTGGTCTGTTCATATTTTCTGTTTCTTCCTGGTTCAGTCTTGGGAGATTGTACTTTTCTAAGAATTTATCCATTTCTTCCAGGTTATCCAATTTATTGGCATATAGTTGCTTGTAGTAATGTCTCATGATCTTTTGTATTTCTGCGGTGTCAGGTGTTACTTCTCCTTTTTCATTTCTAATTCTGTTGATTTGCATCTTCTCCCAGTTTTTCCTGATGAGTCTGGCTAATGGGTTATCAATTTTATTTATTTTCTGAAAGAACTAGCTTTTAGTTTTATTGATCTTTGCTATTGCTTCTTTCATTTCTTTGTCATTTATTTCTGCTTTGATCTTTATGGTTTCTTTCCTTCTGCTTACTTTGGGGTTTTTTTGTTCTTCTTTCTCTAATTGTTTTAGGTGTAAGGTTAGGTTGCTTATTCAAAATTTTTCTTGTTTCTTGAGGTAGGATTGTATTCCTATAAACTTCCCTCTTAGAACTGCTTTTGTTGTATCCCATAGGTTTTATATCTATTCAGCCAGTCTGTGTCTTTTGGTTGGAGCATTTAATCCATTTACATTTAAAGTAATTATTGACATGTATGTTCCTATTACCATTTTCTTAATTGTTTTGGCTGTGTTTTTGCAGGTCTTTTCCTTCTCTTGTGTTTACTGCCTAGAAGAGATCCTTTAGCAGTTGTTGTAAGGCTGGTTTGGTGGTGCTGAATTCTCTTAAGTTTTGCTTGTCTGTAAAGCTTTTGATTTCTCCATCAAATCTGAATGAGATTCTTGCTGGGTAGAGTATTTTTGGCTGTAGGTTTTTCTTTTTCAAGACTTTTAATATATCCTGCCACTTCTTTCTTGCCTGTAGAGTTTCTGCAGAGAGATCAGCTGTTATCCTTATGGGTTTTCCCTTATATATTATTTGTTGCTTTTCTCTTGCAGCTTTTTTTTTTTGTTAAGAACTTTTATTGAGATACAGTTAACAGACAATAAACAGCATATATTTAGAGTGTACAATTTGGTATCCAAATCTCCCAATTCATCCCCCCCCCCCCAACCCTCCTCACTTTCCACACTTGGTGTCCATGTGTTGGTTCTCTCCATCTGTGTCTCTATTTCTACCTTGCATTTCCTCCTTCATAGCTGTTAGCATTTGCCTTATGTATTGATGTGCTCTTATATTGGGTGCATATATATTTATAATTGTTATCTCCTCTTCTTGGATGGATCCCTTGATCTTTATGTAGTGTCCTTTCTTGTCTCTTGTAACATTTTTTATTTTAAAGTCTATTTTATCTGATATGACTATTGCTACTCCAGCTTTCTTTTGATTTTCATTTGCATGGAATAACTTTTTCCATCCCCTCACTTTCCATCTGTATGTGTCCCTAGGTCTGAAGTGGGTTTCTTGTAGGCAGCATATATATGGGTCTTGTTTTTGTATCCATTCAGCCAGTCTGTGTCTTTTGGTTGGTGCATTTAGTCCATTTACATTCAAGGTAATTATCGATATGTATGTTCCTATTACCATTTTCTTAATTGTTTTGTTTTTGTTTCTGTAGGTCCTTTTCTTCTTTTATGTTTCCCGCTTAGAGAAGTTCCTTTAGCATTTGTTGTAGGGCTGGTTTGGTGGTGCTGAATTCTCTTAGCTGTTCCTTATCTGTAAAATTTTTGATTTCTCTGTTGAATCTGAATGAGATCCTTGCTGGGTAGAGTATTCTTGGTTGTAGGTTCTTCCCTTTCATCACTTTAACTATATCATGCCACTCCCTTCTGGCTTGCAGAATTTCTGCTGAGAAATCAGCTGTTAACCTTTTGGGAGTTCCCTTGTATGTTATTTGTTGCTTTTCCCTTGTTGCTTTTAATAATATTTCTCTGTCTTTAATTTTTGTCAGTTTGACTACTATATGTCCTGGTATGTTTCTCCTTGGGTTTATCCTCCATGGGTCTCTGTGTGCTTCCTGGACTTGGGTAGCTATTTCCTTTCCCATGTTAGGGAAGTTTTCAGCTATAATCTCTTCCAGTATTTTCTCGGGTTCTTTCTCTCTCTCTTCTCCTTCTGGGACCCCTATAATGTGAATGTTGGTGCATTTAACATTGTCCCAGAGGTCTCTTAGGCTGTCTTCAGTTCTTTTCATTCTTTTTTCCTTATTCTTTTCCACATCAGTGATTGTCACCATTCTGTCTTCCAGGTCACTTATTCACCCTTCTGCCTCAGTTAATCTGCTGTTGGTTCCTTCTAGTGTATTTTTCATTTCAGTTATTGTGTTGCATATCTCTGTTTGTTTGCTCTTTAAATCTTCTAGGTCTTTGGTAAACTTTTTGATCTTTGCATCCAGTCTTTTTTCAAAGTCCTGGATCATCTTCACCATCATTATTCTGAATTCTTTTTCTGTAAGGGTGCCTATCTCCTCTTCATTTTGTTGTTTTTCTGGGGTTTTATCCTGTCCCTTCATCTAGTACAAAGTCCTCTGCTTTTTCATTTTCTCTATCTTTCTGTGGCTGTGGTTTTCAGTTCCACAAGATGAAATACTGCTGATACTGCTTGATACTGCTTTCTGCCCTCTTGTGGAGGAAGCTCTCTTTTGCAGCTTTTAATATTTTTTCTTTGTGTTTAATTTTCATTAGTTTGATTAATATGGGCTTCAGTGTGTTTCTCTTTGGGTTTAGTTTGTATGGGGCTCTCTGCAGTACTTGGACTTGGCTTACTATTTCCTTTCCCAGGTGGGAGAAGTTTTCCATCATAATCTCTTCAAATACTTTCTCAGACCCTTTCTTTTTTTCTTCTTCTTCTGGAATGCCTAAGATTCAAATGTGGTAGGCTTAATGTTATCCCCGAGGTCTCTGAGACTGTCTTCCATTCTTTTTATTCTTTTTTCTTTTTCCTGCTCTGTGACAGTTATTTCCCCCATTCTATCTTCCAAGTCACTTACTCATTCTTCTGCCTCAGTTATTCTGCTGTTTATACCATCTAGAGTATTTTTAATTTCAGTTATTTTGTTGTTCATTACTGTTTGTTTTTTCTTTAGTTCTTCTAGCTCCTTATTAAATGTTTCTTGTTTTTTCTCTATTTTGTTTTTGAGATTTTGTATTATCTTTACCTCTTAATTCTTTTTCAGGAAATTTGCCAATTTCTTCTTCATTTATTTGGTCTTGTGGGTTTTTTTCTTGCTTCTCTGCCTGTAAGGTGTTTGTTTTTTCATTTTGTCTGAATTATCATATTTGCTGTCTCCTTTCCCTATGCTGCCTAGTAGAAATTCCTCTTATTTCTGTTATGTTTGGCTTGAGGAGTCAAGCACTGGTGCTTGCTGGACTTTGGTTGGATTTGGAGCCTGGTGTTGAGAATGAGAACTCTGGGGGAGCACTTGCTGATTAATATTCCATGGAGTCAGTTCTCTGGTGGTCCAATGTCCTGCAATCTACTCTGCCATCTCAGAGGTCCAGGTTTGACCCTTGGCTGGGGCACCAACATCCTGGAAGTTGCATGGCACAGAGAAAAAGGGGGTAGAAGGAGAGCAAAGAAAAAAAGGAAGAAAAAAGGGAAGAAAGGGAAAGGACAGTCAGATCCCCAAGACTGGTGGTAAAAGCAGCTCTAATCACTCAAAATCACACAAGGAGGTGTGCACACTTGCACTTGCAAAAAAAAAGAAGAGGAAAAGAAACCAAAGAGAAGAGAAAAAGAGAGAGCAAAGAAAAGAAAGAAGAGAGTACTCATACCAATTGCAAGCAAATCTACATACAAATATATACAGTAAAGATTTAACTAACAAATACCTAAAACCAGAAACAGGACAAACATACCAAGAATTCCTCCAATACTTCTAAGTAGGGCTCTGCACCTGCTGTGGAGGGGACTGTGGAGAGCTCAGATTGTGATCCGGTATTAGTCCTTTGTGTTTTGTCCCCATGGTCCCCAGTTGCCCCCTATGTCTACAGTCTTTATTGTAGAAACACTCATCTATTCAGGTGATCCACAGATGCAGGGTCTATCAAGCCTATTGTGGGCAATAAATCTGGCCCTCCTGTGGCTGTTTCTCTTTCTCTTCTTTGGTCCTGCAGTCCTCGAAGATCAGTTTTGGTTTTGGTCCCTACTTTGCATGTGGGTTGCTCTCAGGAGTTGGTTCCTCACTCAGCCAAGAGAGGGCGAAAGAGGGTGATTGGGGTTCATTTGCAACTTCAGGTCGGGGGCTAGGGAGGGATATGGCAGTCTAACTGAAATCTGCGGAAGTGTTTGTAGTGGCAGAGGTCAACGTGAGCCTGAGGTGTGCTGTGCATTCTCCCAGGGAAGTTGTCCTGATTGTGGGACTCTTGGTGTTGGTGGGCTTCCCCTGCTGCCAAGAGGGTGTGGCATGACTTGCCTTATACATAGGACCCTTAGCGGCAGCAGGTGGGCAGGCAGCAGGGCCTAGCAGCACGTGGTGGGGGAGGGGAGCTGAGCAGCTGGCAGGTGGGTGAGTGGTAGGCGGGCCCGGTGGTGTGTGGCAGGGCAGAGGTGTGGGGCCCGGTGGGTGGGCTTTTCTATCCAGCAGCTGCAGGTCATGCAGCTTCACAGCCTGTGAGTTCGCGGAGCGGGAAGTTCCTCCCAAGCACTCTGAAAAAAACGTCCCCTGCCTCTCCATCTGGCCCAGGATTTTCCCCAAACTCCCTCCTAGCTTGCTGGCTCACCTCCCCCGCAGGCTGTTCTCATGCAGCCAGCCCCAGCTCTCTCCCTGGTGGCTGTTCTCCGAAGCCCAAGCCTCAGTGCCTGGCCCCCACTGCTGCTGCAGGTGAGCAGAGTAGCTTCTCTGGCTGGGTAGTGCTGCCTGACTCCTCCTTGTGGGGATATCTCCACTCTGCCCTCAGCACACCTGACATTGCTCTCTCTTCTGGGGGCTCTGAGGCTCCCCCTCTCCTTCCCTGCCAGTGAGAGTATTTTTAGTTTTTTGAGGAATCTCCATACTGTTTCCATAGTGGCTGCACCAACTTACACTCCCACCAACAGGGTGCAAGGGTTCCCTTTTATCTACACCTTTCCAACATTTGTTATTTGTGGTCTTTTTGATGATAACCATTCTGATTGGAGTGAGGTGATATCTCATTGTTGTTTTGATTTGCAGATAAAGTACAAACTTTTCATCTTCATAGCTCAAACAATTGAAACTGACCAAATATTATAAGACTAAGAAGACATGGACAGATCTTCTGGACAAAAAGAATCAGAGTTATAGGACTTGAAGCAACTACAAAGATGATCTCCTTCCCCTTATATACAACTATAACTGGATATGAGGCTTTTTGATTTAAATGCAGAAAAATATATGCTACTCTGAGAAAATTTTCTCGCATTTCCAGTTGGAAAATGGAAGCACCTAAGCAATTTTTAAGCAATTGAAGGAAATAAAAAGTGCTCAGCAATGGTAATTTTAGTGGACTAATAGAGTATTTCTATGAATAATTTACATATGCAGCCTATTCAAGATATCTTTGAAACAAGATGATGAACTAGGTAAAAATTTTCTTCTCAAATAACTCTAAGTATTTTTAGATTGAATTAAATGTTTTGCTTCATGATAGAACATTAAAGAAAACCAGAATCTGATTCTTGACAAAACCTCAGACATTAGTTAATACAACTTGCATTATTACATTATTTACATTTAAATTCACAAAACATTTCTTCCGATTTTTATATCATTTCATTTCAAGGCCTCTCTCTGCTTGATAATCTCATCTTGGTAAGGTACGATATATATCATTTCATCCATTGCATAGGTACAGAGAGTTTAGGCAGTTGGCTATAACTAATTCTAGATTATAATGTTCTCTTCTTCCTTTCTTCCTAACACATGTCTTTCTAATAAGGAGGGTTTTTCAAACTGAGGACATGGGGGTCATTGGCTAATCTAATATACATACATAAATATATAAAATTATACATTCTGAATCTTTTGGGTGACTGTTTTATAATTGAACACTCTGATAAAGTTTCAGTGCTCAAATTTACCTTGGGGCTTTTGTTTTCATTCATGCTGAGAGAAGATCAAAAGATTTTAAGGCTTTTTGTAGGAACAAAGGCTTGTGACAGTTGAATCAGAGCAAGCATAGAGTCGTCACAAGATCAGAACTGTCAGAGCTATGTCACATTCAAGACCCTGCATTATAGGAATCTGTACCACATACATTTTAGGAGCTGATGTACTGAACAGCTTATAATTAACAGCAAGTAGGGTAGTAAATAAACAATGAACAAATATTCTCATTGTGATTTCAGTAACACCTGGACTGAAATTGATTTAATACAGATTTTAATAAAGCACAACAAAGCTAATTTAAATTAAACAAAGGATTTATATAATTTAATTAAGAGAATAAATTAAAATCGGCATTTGAGGTGTGAAGGTTGGCAGGGTAATATATGTGAAGTGATAGTATTCTGAGCTAGCCAATAATGACATTTTTAAAGACAGTTTTGCCTATTCTACTTTTGTGAACAAGTATCTCTGAATTGGTAGTGTGAAGTTAAAATACAAATATGGATTGAATCTAGAAATGGCGAAGACAGACAATCTTTCTGTTATTAACTTCAACATTGTTGATTTGCTTTTAGCAAACTACATTTACTACAACAAGTTCATCTTTGAAAGTTAATACACTGAATGAGTAGAACTCTTAAGAAACAAATCAACTATATTTTGTCTTTGATTGTTCTTTAAAATATATTTGGTGGGGGTGAATGTTCCCTTCTATGAGATGATGCATGAGGCTGAGGCTAGCCCCATGGCATATTGTAGCCTGCCCACTCACTCAAAATAATAAAAAGTCATCTGGCAACTTTAAATTGCAAACAGTCTTAATTTTGTATTTACGGGGGCTTCTTTGGCTTCTTAGTTCAAGAGGACTTTCTTCTGTTGTGTCAAGAGAAGACAGTCTTTAATGAATGGTGACTAGTTTATGGAGGAGGCAATCTCTCTTCTGCTGGTTCTTTGACACTACTTTGTTTCATTAAAGGGTCCTTATCTTTGCCTGCTTTCTTCCCCTCTTCACAAAGCCTACAAGAACCACCGCTTGAAGGTCCTCCTTTCTCCCTAGAAGTTGAACCTTCCCAAGGGTGCCCTCTCTCATCCTATATACTTTTAGCCCCTTTCTTTTACCCTCCCCACCTCCCCCTGATCCCAGTAGCCAGAGCTCTGATCTACCAGTCCTCCCGCCAAATCAGGATAATTCTCCTTGAGGGAAGGACTCTCCCTCTGGGTGTGTTCTCATTGGTGTTACCCATGTTCCAGAATGACTGCAACCCCAAACCTGCTGCACTGGCTTCTAGATTCTGCAGTCCCTATAATCTTAGTCCAGCTGTGGGCTCCAGGACAAAGCCTGCTGGTCTCTGATGTCAAATTCCTCACTTAGGTATACAGTACACTGAATAAATTTGTAGTATTTTCTGTCTTCTAATTGTGCAGTAGGCAATGGGTGATTTTATTTTCTTTCCTTGTTGATCTGTGTTGTTTTCTGAAAGTTGTTTAAAAGAGATTAAAATTTATGTGACTGCCATTATCTTATGGAAACTCAAAGCCTCCAATTATCTTTGAGATAGATTGTTAAAAATGTATGCTTTCTCAAATCATTCCCACACCCTTTCATATCAATAATTTTTTTTAATCTTCAGAGAAAATTAGTCATTTCAACATGAGTAAATCAAAACAGATGTTTTTATGGTTATTTTAAAATGCCATTTCCTTCACCCTCTGTTTTACACATAATTTAAAATTTGGATCTAATCTACAGAATGCTGAAAGTAACCTGGTGTTAATTGGTTGTGATACAGTGTTTAATGAATTTGGGGGTCACTCATTTGGAGAGGATCAGAATTAGAATTCAGAAGCTTTCTTAATTACTGATTGCCCTTGCATAAAGTAAAGAGATAGAGAACATCTCAAAAGCTACTTTACTCCTAGAAGCCTAAGAGATGAAATGCTATTACAAACTGCAAAACCTTATGAGTTCATATGTTTGAATTACTTCAGAATGCATTTTCAGTTCAGTGTAATCTGAGGCTCAAAACATTTTTCTTGGAAAGAGCAATTTTAAAGCTATTACTATAACTAGGCATTATATTTTTTTCAAATCTAATTCTATGCTCAGTATATGCTAAAGATCCATTGACATGAAAGTAATTTAATTTTGACTTTATTCAGGGTCTTTATCAAAATCTATTGTTCATTGGAAAAAAACATTACTTGAGTCTAACTGAAATAAAAAGATACTTCAAAATCCATTTAGCTTTTTAAAAATAACTTAATGTAGCTTTAACCTTAGTGATAATTTTAATATTTAAGATTGGTTTTGTTCAGAGATTATTCTCATAGAGCACTACTATGCCAATTATCCTCTAGTGCCTTTTGTAATCATTTGAAATATTAAAAAATATTCAGAAGAGTATCACCATAATCAAATGTTCCATTTATATTGTCTTCTCCTCCAAGAAAATTAGAATTTCCTTGTCACAGTGTTTGATATACTCTAAGAATCACCCAACAGTTCAAATCAATAAAAAGCTATTGACTCAGCACTTTACGTGTAAGGTGCTGCAAAGGATAGAAAGACAAAAGTAACATATGCCTTACTTTAAGATGTTTACAGTTTGAAATAAGATTATCAAGGACCAGTTAAAAACATATAAATATGAATCTTACCATAGTAAAAGGAGAACTGATATATTAAGGAAGCACAAAAGAGATACAGATCATCTCTGAAAAGGGACATTAGGAAAGGATTTAAAGAAAGGTAAGCAGTATAGAATAATGATTAGTAAAGAGTCAGACTTAAGATTTAATTTCTGCTATAACACTTATTAGCTGAATAATAGTAATAATCAAACATTTATTAAATGCTTACTACTTGGCAGCACTATGCTAAATGCTGTACATGTGTTATCTTTTTTAGTCCTATTGTTAATTCTAAAATATTATTATTATAATACCAATTTACAGATGAGAAAACTGAGGGTTGAAGAAGTTAGGCAACTTGTTCAAGTTCACACAGGAAATAAGTGCCAAATTCAAAGCCAGGAGCTGGGCTCTTCACCAGTACAATCTACTGCCTCCCTTTTATAAATGTAGATGAATTGGTGTCTTTGAGCCCTAATTTCCTCATTTTTAAGGTGGGGATAAGAAGACCAATATCACTGGTTTGTTAAAATTGAGTGAGATCGTTTGGAAAACCTCTAGTCCAGTATATGGAGTAATTGCTCAAAAATGGATGCAAAAGAATTATTGACAGTTTAGGAGAGAATAAAATTTGGGATGGAGCTTAGAGAATGCATGAGGTGCAGGTAAGGAAGGGAGGTCAGTGAAAAAGTTGGAAGTACACAAAACAAAGAATGATGACAAAACACGTAACTAGAGCACAGGTGTGGTTAGGAATTGATAAATTGATACCTTCCTGAGTAAAGTCTTGTGTCAGTTAGGAATATCTTTCAAGTGTTCAAAAAATCAACTCAACTGACTTAAACCAAAATGGAAATTAATGGGTTGAATGATCCTGAGGGAGATCCTCTGGTATAGGTTCAGCTTGATCTAGGACTCAAACACCATCACTGATATAATTTCCTAGCTCTGCTTTCTCTATGTGCGCTCTATCTGCAGGTGGGCTCTCTTGACTGGAATGAAAAAGGCTGCAGCAGTCCTAAGCCTCATATTATCATACCACCAAGCCTAGCAAAAGAGAGTCCAGCATATGCGGCAAAAGTCTTGAGGTTCTCTTTGATTTGACAAGATTGAGCTTTTTGCTTTACTTTTTTTTTGTTTTTCCCAACCCTAATAAGAGTGTCAGAGGAATGGAGTATTCAGAATCCAATTCTATAACTGAGCGTGGAGTAAATCTCAGCAAAACAGATGACTAAAAATAGGGGAAGGGTGTTTTCTCAAAAGAAAATCAGGTACTTTTATAGGAAATGAGGGGGGGATGGATGGAAGATAACTTTATAGGTCTTTAAGACATACTGATAATGCTCTCAACAATAGAGAATTATTGAAGAAGGTTTTAATTTTATTTATTTTTTATGTTTTTCAAATGGAGGAGTGATATGGTTGGAAGCTTTATGAAGAGTGATCTTGTAACAGTGTGAAGGATTTTTTAGTGGAAGAAGCTTGGATGACTAGAACTAGGAAGTTATTTAAACATGGGTGAATGGTAATAAGGATGTGACCTAGCATGGTAGTGGGAAAAATAAATGAGAAAATGTGAAATAGATATTCCAGAAGCAGAGACCACAAAGCTTTACAAGTGATCAGATGCAGTGTACCTGATAATGTGCATGAAATGCTTATTGATCATCTGTTGGAGTTAGATTATAAAGATGAGACAGCTAAAGACAGACCTTCGGGAACTAACTAAATTTAGGTTGCAAGACAAAGAAGAGCCAAGAAGGAGGAGCCAGAATAAAAAGAGGGAATCAAAAGCCAATCATGTCAAAACCAGGAGCACAGGATCTAGAATCAAACAATCTTGGACTCAAATATTGGCTCTACCACTTACTTATGATCTTGGGAAAATTCATCTCTCTTTGGTTCAATTTTCTTAACCACAGCTCAGGAAAACAACTCAGGGGCTATATCATATGAGACTGAGATTAAATAAAATCATATATGGAAAGTGCCTAAGGAGATGCATTGAGTTTTACTGCTAAAACATATTAGCAATTAAAAGAAATAGAGGCATGTCTTGGAGATATTGTGGGTTCAGTTCCAGACCATAGCAATAAAGTGAACATGGCAATAAAGCGAGTTGCGTGAACTTTCTGGTTTTTCGGTGCATATAAAAGTTATGTTTACACTATACTTTAGTCTTTAAGTGTGCAATAGCATTATGTCTAAAAAAAACCAAACATACCTTAATTTAAAAAATACTTTATTGTTAAAAAATGCTGTCAGCTGAGCCTTCAGTGAATTGAAGTAGTAACATCAAAGATCACTGATCACAGATCACTATAACAAAAATAACAATGAAAAAAGTTTGAAATATTATGAAAATTACAAAAATGTGGCATAGAGACATGAAATGAGCAAATGCTATTGGAAAAATGGTACCAACAGACTAGCTTGATGCAAGGTTGCCACAAACCTTCAATTTGTAAAAAATGCAGCAACTGTGAAACTCAGTAAAGTGAGGCACAATAAAATGAGGTATGTCTATAAACAGTAGAGATTTTCAGAAAGGGGATGATCCACACTACCAATTGGAAGAAAAAGATGAAATCTATGAAAAAAGCCATTTGATGATTTATAGACCTTGTGATTTTCAACAGGACAATTTCTGATAGGGTTAAAGTCACACTAAAGATGATTTAGGGTGTTCTGAAGAATAGAAACTTCTTATTGATGACTATGAGTTGTGAATTAATGTCATTTGCAACAAGATAGCAATGAGCTGATGTAATCATAACAACAGTTTAAGTATCACAAATTAATTAGAATTTCAATGGTAATTTCAGTAGCAATGAATAACATAATTGTAATGTAATAGCTCTTGACATGCATTATAAAATTACTTTGGGTTAATATAATTTAATAATAAAATAGAATGAAATAACAATTGATGCAGAATCTCTAAGTCAGTGTTTGCAGCATGAAACTTGGACAAAAATTCAGATTCTAAGGCCCCTAACCTAGAAGTGCTGACTTAGAATATCTGGGGTAGGCCTTGAAATCTGTCTTTTAAACTTAGAATATCTGGGGTAGGTCTTGAAATCTGTCTTTTAAAGGCACTCTCCAGATTATATGCACAATAGATTTTGAGACCTACTACTCTAATGCAATAGGATAGTAGTTCACGTGAAGTTACTAAAAAATAAATCTAGTGAGTAAATGATTTCAAAGAACTGCTACCCAGAGGCCATTCCTCATTAAAAAGCTGTCATTAAATGCAGAGGATCACCAGCCCCAGAAGCTCCAAGAAGAGCAAAATATTGACTTTATGTCTATAACTAAGATCAGTGTAAGTTGTTATTTATTAACTTATATGAAATGTTCTACTCCTACCATGATTATTACTGGATATTCATCCATTCTTCTTCTGACTTTGGTGAGCATATTTATGACCATTACTTTAAACTCTTTATCAGATAAATTACTTATCTCCATTTCATTATGGCTTTTAAAAATGAAATTTTATCTTGTTCTTTTGCTTCAAATATATTCCTCTGTTTCCTCATTTTGCTTGACTTGTTTATTTCTATGTATGTGATGAAACAGCCACCTCTCTTAGTAGCCTTGTGCAGAAGATGAAGCATCATCTAACTTTCTCCTAGCTCTTGGTCATGTCGCAAACTTTTGTGATTGTCCAAGCAGTCTATTTTATTGTTAATAACTCCCAGTTGTTGAGGGTCTATCAAGACCTGTCAGTTTCCCAAAGAAGAGGATCACAGTCAGCACCTAGATTCAGGCTGATTGGAAGCCAGACCCTCAGGCAGCAGTTTGTTTGTTTGTCTGTATGTTTTTTCAATTGGGGTATAGTTGTTTTACAATGTTGTGTTAGTTTTTTTTTTTTTAATTGGGGTATAGGCAGCAGTTTTTAAAGTATGCAAATATATACAGTCCTGTGGGACTGCAGATGAAAGCTCTGCTGTCCACCAGAGCCAGGTGATCTGCAGGTGTCCCCCAGATGACACTCACAAAAGCTGATGCTCCAAATAAGTCTGTAAGCTACTCTCTGGGCATACCAGTAAGAAGTATTGAGGCAGAAGGAGGATGCAAAGATAGCTTCTCCCCAGCCTACATTCCCTGCGAGCACCTCAATAGGTCCTGAGAAGCGTGCCCAATCTGAAGCCTGCCCCTAGGGCTGAAGCTCCAGGACCAGCACATTGGCCTCTTTTAACAGTGCCCTGGGTGGGGGTGGTAGGCTGCCAAGAACTGTCTCTCTGATTGTCACAGTCCCAGGAGACCCAGAAACAAAAGTCCTCCTGCCCACCAGAGCCAGGTGATCAAGGTGTGTTCCTTAGGTGGCAGCCACAAAAACTAGGGTACCAAACATAAAAAAATAGGACACCAGACATATGAAAAAGTTTCCCTGAAGAAAGTGTTCTATTTGTGCTCAAATGACTTGTTCCCACAGTCTCTATCTTCAAGGAGCTTATAGTCTACTGAGACCAAACCTACATACTCAAGGCATTTGTGAGAAATTACATATTAATTTTTTCATAAATACTAAATGAAATTGCAGAGTAAATAAGAGCTGCAGGAACAGAGAATAAGAGTGCTTTGAATGAGGCAATTTTAGAAGGCCTTCTCTGAGCACTTTGGCAAAATAATTTTTAAACATTTCTGCCATCCATATGCTCCAGAAGATATTTGGGTTGTGTCAAGGAGAATACATGGTCCCTTTTGAAAGGCTTCATTCTCTGGCAGGACGTTGCTTATTTAAGATTGGCAATCAAGACTGGACAACTGAATTGATCCAAAGTGAAGTAATACACTGTTGCATTTTTGTCCAACACTCTGAACTTTGAGTTCCTAATAACAATTTGGAAAATAGTATCTACTTCTATAAGGTACTGAATTGATGAAATGAAATAGTTCACTGAAAGCACTTAGCAAACTTCCTGGCATATAATTAGTGTTTACAATATTACTGTTATCATTAGTAATGGAAGAGTACCAAGACTTCACATCCTGGGCATTCTCGCTTCTGATCCTTTCTTCATGTTTTTCCTTCTCTGTAGAAATCCTAATTCTTGCTCTCAGTTCACTTAATATTCCAGGCATCCAAAGATTACTCAAGCTGCATTATGAATTTTCTTTCAGCTGCTTTTCTCTTTGTATGATCTCTGCTTTCATTTTCAGTGTCGTGTGGTAGTTAAATGTAAGGCCTCTGGAGCTAGACCACCTGGGTTTGAATCTTAACTTTCCAGTTACTGGACGGATGACCTTGGGTAATTTAATTAACCCTCCTGTGTCTGCTCTGTATAATGGGCATAAAAATTGGAACTATTATTATCTATCTCATAGGGGTGTTGTGAAGATAAATTAAAACAGGTAGATTAGAACAGTCTCATAAATAACTACTAAATGTATACTAACTATAATCATTACTTTACATTTTTGTATGAATTTATTCTTTAATTGGTTCATATACTAAGTCTACATCATCAATTATACTATAAACTTCTTGAGATCAAGAACCATTGCTCATGTAATATTTACAGTACCCATCACAGCAATGGCTACACAGTAGGTGTTCAATATTTGTTGACTGAGTGAAGCCAAGCAAAGTTATATGTAAATTCCTGAGAATGAGTGAAGAGGAGAAACACCCACATGCTGAGCACCACTTACCTGCATCGCATACATCTTATCAATTTATCCTCATAGCAACTTTGTGTGAGGAAGCTTTTTCTTCTACATAAATAGGGGTTGTATGAAAATGAAATAATATTGCATGTAAAGTGCTCATCATAATGCTTGGCATGTGGATGGCTCAATGAATATAGTACTTATTAAATATTAGGAGAAAGGAAGAGGCCAAACTTTTCACCTCATTTTATAGATAAAGAAACTGAGACTCACAGAATTTAAATTAATGGCTTAAGGTCAAATAGCTAGTAAGTACTGCAACCAGGGATCGAAACTATGTCTTTGGGTTTTACTAACTCTATTATGCCAAAAATTGCTAAAACATTACCTTGAAAAAAGGCTTTGAGTTTATGGTGAGGATATGGGCTCTTAAAGAAATCTGTTCCAGATAAACTGGTTTAATATCCTACTGTTGTAAGATCATCTACAGATAAGGAGCTGGTTATTGGGTGAATGATAAGGTCAGAAGAAAAAGCAATGAATTAGGAGCCAGAATCTAGTTCTTACCTTGGATTTGCCTTTATATAACTAATTGTGACTGAACCTTCCTGTACCTCAGTTTTCATATGTAAAAGAGAAGGGTAAATTAGAAGAGAAAGGACCTCTAATTTCCTTTTAAAATCTGACATTCAAAATTATGAACTTAGCGTAGAGAATCTAAAGAGGTGATACTCAATAGTGTAAGAAAAAAAAATTTCCTTGTTTTGGGCAGTCAGGGTAGAATGTCTTCCTATTTTCAGGAAGAAGCTCAAAAAAATGCTTTGAACTACATGTGCGAGTGAGACTTTTTTGTCAGTATGCATTGTTACTTCTGCCATGCTATCCTTAGTTGCATGGATATAGGAACACTGAAATCATTCCTCATTAAATGTGAGGAGAACATTCATGGACAGTAAGTCTATTTCTTTTGCTTCAAATATATTCCTCCATTTCCTCATTTTGCTTGACTTTTTTATTTCTATGTGTTAGATGAAACAGCCACTTCTCCTAGTAGCCCCCATTTCTGGGGTTTTCTCAGATAACCGTGTTAGGACTTTAGTAATGTCATCTAAGGTCAAAGAATTACACACGTTATTCCAGGAAAAGTGAGAAGGGATCTGTGTAATGCTGTATGTCTGAAGGATTGAAAGTGTTGTTTATCAAAGGAATATTTTAATATATATAAATGTTTGATACTGGGTATGTTTTTTAGATGTTCTGGGTGGGGGAATAATGCTGAGTAGAATAAAATATCCCTAAATGGTGCACAAAGATCTTCTATCAAAGGCAAAGAGAGAGCTACAATAAAGAAAAAAATCTTGTTTTTAACTCAAAGTTAGATTGAACCTATGGTTTGCATTTCTATGGAATCCTTAGAATACCATTTACTAATTGTATTTGTGGGAGTCCATTGTAATAATGAATCATTAAATTCTGAACACAACAGAGAATTAAATTGCCTTGAACTAAATGCAGATGTGGAAAACCCTTTATTGAGAAAAATTTCTGTGTGTTCCCTGTGTGCAATTCTGTGAAGACTGGCAAATAAACTCTGGTTAAACTGTTTGGCTAAAAAAATAAGACAGAAGCAAGAAAATACAGGAACAGAATAAGTCCATTGTATTGCAACTTAACTGACCTAATCCAAAGAAACAAGCCAGTCATGGTAATATGATTCCAGAAAGCAGCATCATTAAATGTTATTCAAAGTTGTTCCAATAGGTCTTTTAAACCAATAACTCCTAGGAAACTTGGACCACATAAATGATAAAAAGGAAAATCAGATTAAACAGAAGCATCAAAAGTAGTGAGCTTAGCTGCAGCTAGACTCAGTTGGACACACTTTTGTTTCTTGGACTTCAAGATTCAAGAAAGTTCAACTTGTAAAGCTCTGACATGATAGCCACCAGTGACCACTGAACATGGACAGAAGAGTGTTTATCCTGCAACCACCTGTGGGGACCACACCAGGGCTTACAATTCTGCTGGATCCACATCACAGACACATTTTTTCACTTCAAGGGAAGTTAGCAGAGGGGATAAGGGCAAAAAGGCCAAAACTTTTCATTTTTGGATCTACCCCAAGCTTTCTCCCTACTCATTATGTTCAAATGTGCTCTTTTCTTGATGCTCCTACATTCCAGACTTTTACTAAGAAAAGGCTTTCAAAAAACAAACTGGCTCCAGTGGGTTTCTAGTCCCTGAGGGGAAATGGCAGAGGGGAGAGGGAGAGAAAAGAATCATTTTCCTAAGAGGAAAAATACAATAGCAATGCCATTCTGATGATTTACTATAGGGTTAAACTCTATTTGAAGAAAAGATGTTTTTTGCTGGAAGAGTAACGTGTTATTACTATTTGGGGAGGTAAGTTTCAGATTTTATTTTATTTTTATTTTATTTTTGGTCATACCACATGGCATGTGGGATCTTATTTCCCTGAGCAGGGATCAAACCCGTGCCCTGTGCAGTAGAAGTACAGAGTCTTAACCCCTGGGCCACCAGGGAAGTTCCTAGATTTTATTAATAAACCAAAATTTTGTCTTATTTGTTGCTTGCTATATGCCCTAAAATGTACTGGACTTTTGGGAGCAGCAGAAGAATATACAGGCACAGACTAAAACACTTTCCATGATTAGAGCATTCAATTTAGGATGAGCTGAAAGGGAGCTTTTCAGGGAAGAACAGTGATTTGAGTTAGACTTTAAGTGTCATTTCAAGACTTTGCTAAGATATACACAGTAACAGGAAAATTGATAATATTTTATCATGTTTACTATTTCCCAATTCCAGGTCTTTGCTGATGATATTCTTTCCCATCTAGAGTATTGCTTCTGCCAATGTAATCAATCACTTCTTTCAAAATTTGGCTCAGAACACACCTCTGCAGGAAATCTATCCTATTAATTCTTTTGTACTTTGTCATTTTCAATAATGTTATCTGACTGTACTATTTTTCATTTTAACTTTTCTTGTGTCATTGGCTTGGGTGTACTGGTTTTGCCAAAATTAAAGTTGCTAATGAGCAAAAAATGTAACACCTTGTTCATTTGATATTATTTTCCTTTCATTATTTCATGACTCAGTACAAGTTTTTGTACCAAGATGGCAGCTTGTTTCATGTGAATTTATTTTTCTGAACTTTTAGAATGAAGTGGCATTCAGAAAAGTTCCTCTAACTCCTTATAGTTTCCCCCTCTCTGGTATTTTTCCCTCTTCCTCCCCACTTCATCATTTTCTATTTTTTAACGAGAGGCAATAGGTACAGGTAAAGAGCATGAGCTTTAACATCAGACTGACTAAATGGTATACAATTCCATTTGTATAAAATTTTAGAAAAGACAAAACTGTGGTGACAGAATCGAATCAAAGAAAATGCTCTTGTCCAGGCACACTCCAGCCCCAGCTGGCACATCAAGGCACCTTGGCCCAGTGCTTTCTACATATTTTCTCTGGCCTGTACCCACTCCAGCTCCAGCCAATCTGCCACAGCTGCTAGATGCAAGCAGTCTACACAGGGGACACTCTCACATAAGGGCACTATTTTAAGGCCAGGAGAGGTAGCTGTTTCACCTAGCTCATAGAAATAAGAAACAAAGTTAAACAAAATGAGGAGACAGAAGAATATGTTCCAAGCAAAAGAACAAAATAAAACCACAGAAAAAAACCCTAATGAAATGTAGATAAGTAATTTACCTGATAAAGAGTTCAAAGAAATGGTCATATGGATACTCACCCACTTTGGGAGAAGAATGGAGGAACTCAGTGAGAAGTTCAACAGAGACATAGAAAATATAAGAAAGAATCAATCAGAATTGAAGAGTGCAATAAATGAAATGAAAAATACACCAAAGGAAATCAATGGCAAATTTAGATGATGCAAAAGAATGGAAAAATGATGTGGAAGATAGAGTACTAGAAATCACCCAATCAGAACATCAAAAAGAAGGAAGAATTAAAAAAAAAATGAGGAGCACTTAAGGGACCTCTGAGACAACATCAAACATACTATGAGTCACATTGTAAGGGACCCAGAAAGAGGAGAGATAAAAGGCACAGAAAACTTATTTGAGGAAATAATGGCTGAAATTTCCTTAACTCAGGGAGGGAAACAGGCAGCCAGGTATAGGAAGCACAGAGAGTCCCAGGCAAATGAACCCAAAGACACCCACACCAAGACATATTAAAATCAACATGGCAAAGGTAAAGATAAAGAGATAATTTTAAAGGCAGTTAAGAGAAAAACAACTAATCACATGTAAGGGAAGCCTCATAAGACTATCAGTTGATTTTTCAGCAAAAAATTATTGGCCAGAAGGGAGTGGTAGGATCTATTTAAAGTAACAAAAGGAAAAAAACTTACAATCTAGAATACCCTATATGGAAGTTTATTTTTCAGAATTGAAGAAGAGATAAAGAGTTTCCCAGATAAGCAAAATCTAAGGAGTTTATCACCACTAAACTGGCCTGACAAGAAATGTTAAAAGGTCTCTTTAAGAAGAAAAGAAAAAAAGCCACAGCTAGAAATAAAAAACTATATGAAAGGAAAATTCTCACTGGTAAAGGCAAATATATAGTAAAGGCAATGGTTCAGCCACTGAAAAAGTATGAAGACTAAAAGACAAAGTTAGTATAATTATCACATTCCAGTAAGTAGTTACAGGATACACAAAAGAAAAAGATGTAAAATATGACATCAAAAACAAAATGTCTTAATGGGGGGAACAAAAAATATAGTGTTTTTTGAATGCTTTTGAACTTAAGTGACTATCAGCTTAAAATAGATGGTTAATATACAGGTTGAAACACATAAACCTCATAGTAAACACAAACCAAAAACTTACAATGGAAACCCAAAAAATAAAGAGAAAGGAATCAAAACATAACAACAAAGGAATCCATCAAACCACAACAGAAGAAACCAAGAGAAGAAGACAGGAACAGAGAAGAACTACAAAAACAGCCAGAAAACAATTAACAAGTAGCAGTAAGTATACACCTATCAATAATTACTTTAAATGTAAATGGACTAAATACTACAATCAAAAGACACAAGGTGATTAAATGAATAAAAAAACAAGACCCAGCTACATACTGCCTATAAGAGGCTTACTTTAGATCTAAAGACACACATAGATTGAAAGTATGAGGATGAAAAAGATTATCCATACTTATAGAAAAGTAAGGAAAGCTGGGGTAGCAATTCTCATATCAGACAAAATAGACTAAAAGAAAGACTGTAACAAAAGAGAAGGAAGGGCATTATATAAAGATAAAAGGGTCAATCCAACAAGTGAATATAATGTTTGTATACATTTATGTGCCCAAAATAGGAGTACCTAAATTTATAAAGCAATATTAACATAATTAAATGGAGAAATAGGCAATACTACAACAAGAGTAGGGGACTTTAATACCTTATCTACATCGAGGGATAGTTCAACCAGGCAAAATATCAATAAGGAAACACTGACCTTAAACAACACCTTAGACTAGAGAACTTAGTAGATATATATGGAACATTCCATTCCAAAGCAGGAGAATATACATTGTTTTCCATTGCACATAAAATATTCTCCAGTAAAGATCACATGCTAGGCTATAAAACAAATCTCAGTTAAGAAAGTTGAAATCACATCAAGCATCTTTTTCGACCATAAGGGCATGGGACTAGAAATGAACTATAAGAAAAGCTGCAAAAAACACAATGCATGAAGACTGAACAATATGCTAGTAAACAACCAAAGGGTCACTGAAGAAATCAAAGAGGAAATAAAAAAATAGCTTGAGACAAGTAAAAATGGAAACACAACCATCCAAAATCTATGGAATGCAGCAAAAACAGTTTTAAAAGGGAAGTTTATAGCAATAAAAAACTTCCTCAGGAAAAAAGAAAAATCTCAATCTAACACTACACCTAAAGGAACTAGAAAAAGAAGAAGAGAAAAAAAAAGTTAGTGGAAGGAAAGAAATAATAAAAATCAGAGCAGAAATTAATGAAATAGAGACTAAAAAATAATAGAACAGATCAATGACACTGAGAGCTGTTTATTAGAAAATATAAACAAAATTGATAAACCTTTAGCCAGATTCTCCAAGGAAAAAAGAGAGTGCCAAAAAAAAAAAAAAAAAAAAAATCAAACCAGAGTTAAAGAGGAGAAAATACAACTAAAGAAAATACCACAGAAATACAAAGGATCATAAAAGAATACTATGAAAAATTATGTGCCAATGAGTTAGACATCCTAGAGGAAATGAATAAATTTCCGGAAACATGCAATCTTCTAAGATTGAATTGTGAAGAAATAGAAAATCTGAGTAGACTGACTACTAGTAATGAGAAATTGAATCAGGAATTAAAAAAAACTCCCCCCAAATAGAAATCCAGGTCCAGATGGCTTCACATGTGAAATCTACCAAACATTTAAAGAGATGTTAATCCCTTTCCTTCTCAGATTATACAAAATATTGAAGAGAAAGGAACACTTTCACACTCATTTTTATGAAGCCAGCATTACCCTACTACCAAAACCAAAGACAGCACAAAAAAGAAAATTACAGATTAATATTTCTGATGAACATAGATGTAAAAATCCTTAACAAAATATTATGAATTTATGATTTATAATGAATTTAACAATACATTAAAAGGATCATACACCATGATCATTCATGGGGGGATTAATCTGAGGGCTGCAAGGATGGCTAAACATCCATAAGTCAAGTCAATCAATGTGATACATTACATTAATAAAACAAAGAATAAAAACCACATATCATCTTAATAGATACAGAAAAAGTGTTTGAAAAAATTCAATATCCATTTATAATAAAAGCTGTCAATAAAATGGATATAGAGGGAATACACTTCAACATAGTAAAATCCATATATGACAAACCCACAGCTAACATCATACTCAACTGTGAAAAGCTAAAACATTTTCCTCTAAGATCAGGAACAAGACAAGAATGGTCACTCTTGAGACTTCCCTGGTGATGCAGTGGTTAAGAATCCACCTGCCAATGCAGGGGACATGGGTTTGATCCTTGCTCTGGGAACAACTAAGCCTGTGCACTACAACTACTGAGCCTGTGCTCTAGAGCCCATGAGCCACAACTACTGAGCTCATGTGCTGCAACTGCTGAAGCCCACATGCCTAGAGTCCATGCTCTGCAACAAGAGAAGTCACCACACTGAGAAGCTCACACACCACAATGAATAATAGCCCCCACTTACCACAAACAGAGAAAGCCTATGTGCAGAAACTAAGACCCAACACAGCCAAAAACAACCAAAAACAACAACAACAAAAAGATATTCACTCTCACTACTTTTATTCCACATAGTATTAGAAGTCCTAACCACAGCAATCAGGCAAGAGTAGGAAATAAAAGGCATCCAAATTGGAAAGGAAAAAGTAAAGTTGTCATTATTTGCAGATGGCATGATACTATATACAGAAAATTCAAAGACTCTATCAAAAAACTATTAGAACTAATAAATGAATTTAATAAAGTTGAAGGATACAAAATTAATATAAAGAATCGGTTGCATTTCTATACACTAATAACAAACTATCAGAAAGGAAATGAAGAGAAAAATCCCATTTGCAATGTATCAAAAAGAATAAAATACCAAGGAAAAAATTTAACCATGGAGGTGAAAGAGCTATACTCTGAAAACTGTAAGACACTGAAGAAATAAACTGAAGACAGTGCAAATAAATGCAAAGGTATACCATGTTCATGTATTAGAAGAATCAATATTATTAAAATGTCCATTCTACTGAAGAAATGCATAGATTCAATGCAATCCCTATCAAAACACCAATGTTATTTTTCACAGAACTAGAACAAATAATACTAAAACGTGTATGTAAACACAGAAGACTCCAACTAACCAAAACAACCTTGAGAAGGAACAAAGCTGAAGGTATCACACTCCAAGACTTGAAACTATGTTACAAACCTATAGTAATCAAAACAGTAGGGAACTGGCACAAGAACAGACACATAGATCAATGGAACAGAATAGAGAGCCCAGAAATATACCCATGTTCATATGGTCAATTAATCTACAACAAAGTGGGCAAGAATATATTGATAAAATGGGGAAAAGACATCCTCTTTAATAAATAATGTTGCAAAAACAGTATAGCTACACACACAAAGAGTGATACTGAATCACTTTCTTACAGCATATACAGAAATAAATTCAAAATCAATTAAAGATTTAAATGTAAGATCTGAAACCATAAAACTCTAGAAGAAAACAGAGGCAGTATGCTCTCTGACACTGGTCTTGGTAGTATTTTTTTTTAATCTGTCTACACAGGTAAGGGTAACAAAATATAAAAAAAAATGGGACTATATCAAATTAAAAAGCTTTTAGATAGGAGGGAAACCACCACCAAAACAAAAAGGCAACCTGCTAAGAATATATGCAAATGATGTATCTGATAAGGGCATGATATCCAAAATATAAAAAAACTTATACAACCCAATATGCAGAAAAACAATCAAACAGCAAAAAGTGGGCAGAGGACCTGAATAGACATTTTTCAAAGAATTCATACAGATGGCTGATAGGCACATGAAAAGGTGCATAAAATCTCTAATAACCAGGGAATGTAAAAAAAAACCACAATGAGACACCACCTCATAACTGTTGGAATGGCTATTACCAAAAAGAAAAGAAACAATAAGTGTTGGTGAGAATATAGAGAAAAGGGAACCCTAGTACACCATTGGTGGAAATGTAAATTGGTGCAGCCACTATGGGAAACAGGATGGAGGTTCCTCAAAAAACTAAAATTAGAGCTACCATACAATCCATCAATTCTACTTCTGGGTATTTATCCAAAGAAAATGAAAACGTTAATTTGAAATGATATACAAACCCCAATGTTCATAGCAGCATTATTTACAATAGCCAAGATATGGAAGCAATGTAAGTGTCCACTGATAGATGAATGGATAAAGAAGTGATATATATATATATATAAAATATAATGTGATATTTGTCATGAAAAAGAATGAAATTATGCCATTTGTGACAACATGGGTGGATCTAGAGAGTATTGTGCTAAGTGAAATAAGTCCAACAGAGAGAGACAAATACCATATAATTTCACTTATATGTGGAATCTAAAAGACAAAACAGACATAACAAAATGAAAACAGATTTATGGATACAGAAAACAAACTGGTGGTTTCCAGAGGGGTGGTGTAAGGGAATGGATGAAATAGGTGAAGGATATTAAGAGGTACAAAATTCCAGGACTTCCCTGGTGGCGCAATGGTTGGGACTCCATGTTCCCAGTGCAGGGGGACCAGGTTCGGTCTCTGGTCAGGGAACTGGATCCCACATGCATGCCACAACTAAGGAGCCCACATACTGCAACTAAGGAGACTTGCCTGCCTCAACTAAGACCTCGTGCAACCAAAAAACAAACAAAAAAGTACAAACTTCTAGCTGTAAGAGAAATAAGTTATGGGAATGTAACTCACACTTGCAAGTATAGTCAATAATATTGTAACAGTTTTGTACAGTGACAAATGCTAACTGGTCTTGTGTTGATATTGACAATGTATAAAAATATCAAATTACTATGTTGTACACTTGAAATTAATACATTTTATGTTATTTAAAACTCAATAAAAAAAGAGGGATGTAGGAGGATTAAAGTCATAAAAGGAGAGGTGATGACAGAGGTATAGGTGAGGGAGAGACAGAGACAGAGAGAGAGAGAAAAGGAGGGAGGGAGAGATACTTGAAGCTGCTATGTCGAGGCCCTGAAGTGGAGAGAGCCTGGCCAGGAGCTGAGAAATGCAGGTGGCTTCCACAAGCTGGAAAAGGCAAGGAAACAGAGTTTTCCCCAGAGCCTCCAGAAGGAAGGTGGCTCTTTTAATATCATCATGTAGACTGGAAGTCCCATTTCTGACTTCTCACTTCCAGAACTGTAAGATAATAAACTTGTGTTTTTAGGCCCCTCAGTGGTAATTTGCTGCAAAAGCAATTGGAAACTAATACAATAAGAAAATATAGCTTTTTAGGAAATAGTGAGTAGCGAAGTTTGGATATAGTTTGTAGGGGAGTAATGGGAAATAGGGCTGAATCTGTGGGTTGGGGAATGGAACAGGCATCTTAGCATACAGTGAACAAATAAATATTTGCTAAGTGCATTTTTTTTTTTACTTATAATTATGGCTTCAATCGTCTGTCCCTCAAAAATCATATATTGAAATCCTAACCCCTAGTACCTCAGAATGTGAGCTTACATGGAGATAGCATTATTGTGGATGTAAGTAGCTAAGATGAGGTTATAATGGAGTGGAATGGGCCCCTAATTCAATAATACTGGTGTCCTTATAAGAAGAGGAAATTTGGACACAGATTCACACACAGGAAGAATGCCATGGGAAGATAAAGGCAGAGATTGGGGTAATGCTTCTATAAGCCAAGGAACTCTACAGGCCAGCAAACTGCTAGGAACCAGGTCACTGGCACGGATGATTCTTCCTCACAGCCCTTAAGAAGAAACCATCCTTGCTGACATGATCTCAGACTTCCAGCCTTCACAGCTATGAGATAATACATGTTTGTTGTCTAAGCCACACCATTTGTAGTACTTTGCTATGGCAGTCATAGGAAACTAATACACATATATTTAGGAAAAAATGGGGAGACATGGATGGGGTCAAAACTATAATTTAAAAGACTGACAACAGTGGTGTGTAGGGTGGTCCAGAAAGTGAGAAAAGAAGTCATGAGGGCTAAAATGGGAATGCAACAAAAGGAAGAGAATCAAGAGTTAGCAGAGCAGTGCATTTTGGTGATTAAAATGTTCCAAGCTAAAATCATGGCACACAATGCTTAAGTGGACAATGGGACAAAATATTTGAAATACAGCTGTCCTGGAAAACTCAATCTGTGTCAGCAGTTCCCAAGTGTATTACGTAGAACACTGGCCCCACAAAATGCTCTGAAAGAAAAACATTTTTCAATAAAATAAATTAGGAAAATTCAATATTTTAGAGTACTAAAGCCTCTAAGAAGTTTTGCAAAAAAGGAAATCAATTCAACTTCATATAATTCAGCACTACTCAAACTTATATGATCATGCAACCCTTTGTTTCATAGAACCCCTATTATATACATGGAATAATCTTGGGACATCTTGCTCTAGCTGTGTCTCATTCTGTAAGACCTATACTATCCAATACAGTCTCAGTAGCCACCCATGGCTATAGAGCTTTTGAAATGTGGCTTGTCTAAACTGAGATACGCTGTGAGTATAATTATGCACTAGATTTCAAAGCCTGAGTATGAAAAAAAGAATGTAAAATATCTCATTAATAATTCTTATATGGATTGCCATGTTAAAATAATAATACTTTGGATAGGCTGGGTTAAATAAAATGTTATTAAAAGTAGTTTTACCTATTTATTTAAAAATTTTAAATATGACTACTGGAAATTTAAACATATATATGTGGCCAAAATTATATTCCTGTTGGATAGCACTTTTCTTGACTATCCTATTTGCTTAGTATTTGCTCTAATTTCTAGGTTCTTTTTAAAAAAAAGACTGAGGTTTTATTTTATTTGCAAACTATGAAGTTGGCTTGCCACAGTTTCAAGGATGCTATTACAAGACATGAAACTTATGGATCAAAAAATAAAGGATAGTTTTTAATACTCATAGTAATAACAGTTGCCAGAATACCAGCCTTTTTTTTTTTTCTTACTAGTTCCCTGAGACTCAGTTCCCTTTGCCAATATGAAGATACTTACATGCCTAAAGGGTGTCATTAGAGGAGAGAAATTCTGAGCTTAGGAAACCTTAATCTTCTATAGTAATCTGTCAGCATGCCTGTACTTTGTTCCAGAGGAATGCATTGCCTTTCTTATACTGAAGAATAAATATGTCTGCCCTTTGATCTGGAAGATTACTACCTCTCTCCTCTAAGACTGTAGTAAGCCTGCCCTTTGCTGTGAGTGAAGACACCAACTTTATCTTTGTTATACAAATGTCCTTGAAAAGATAATCAGGAACAAAAGGCAAGACATGCAGAAATATAAGAATTGTCTTCTAACAACTGCCTTTCCCAAGTCCTTGTGACTAAGAAAATATGTGGAAATGCAAAACACTTTCCAACCTGCACTTAGGAGATTAAAGATGAGGAAAATCCTTAAATGGATATTCAGAAGAGAATCTCATTCTCCATTATATAGAGAATAGAGTCTAGAAGGGGTTATGCTCTTTCTGCCACACTTTGCCCTCCTGGATGTTGTCTCGAGAGCTAGACGATCATCTCTAGCATGTACTCAAGCTTCCTGGACCACTGCAATGTATCTACCAGAGCCTGATGAAAGCTCAAGCATGCACAGTACCTGACACTCCTACCATCTGTCTTGCATGATAATTTGTTTGGTGCCTTAATCACGTTTTTCCTGAATAATAATAAAATATAATAGTCATAAAGCATTACGTATATAAACATGTATAGTCAAGTATATAATGAAGTACAATATTTATAGGACTTATGCGATCAAATATACAGCATCCACCTTCAAAAATCCTTTGAGTAATGCAGAGGATACAAAGATGCCTTTCCTTACAGAGTTTACAACCTAGCTAGGAAGCAACCACTAAATCCAATAATAATACCACTATATAAATTACCTTTTGCAACTATCTTCTACATTTTTAGAATCTTGTTTTGATTATTCCTGATGGTGGAAAAATGTTTCTCTTTTGGCAAATAGTTAGATTTCTGTAAGTATATCAAAATCATTCATAGCCAAGTCTTATAAGTTGAGTACTACAATAGGGTATTACTACTTTTTAAAAAGTATATTTACTTTTGATCATAAAAATATGATTTTTAAGATTTTTTTCTTATTGCTTTAAGTGGCTCATAAAGAAGTTTTGCAGCAATTTCAAAAGAGGAGTTCCAAATTTTTTTGAGTTAAGGCAGCATTTCCTGAACAATTAAACAGCTGTATAAAATGACTGACTTGAAAGTGTATGCTCCTTCTGACTGCATAAATCATAGCAACAGTGTTTTAAAATCATTCTTTTATTCAACAGCCATGCCCTATTCCTTCGTGAGCATATTAATAATGATAACTGATAATTATGGATCACTTACACTATGCTAAATAATTTGTATCTATTAATCATCAAAAAATCCTATTTAAGGAAACTTAGGCACAGAAAGGCTTAGTAACTTGTCCAAGATCACTCATTTACTTTGTAGAAGTTTCAGATTTTGATCAAAGGCATACTTTATATAGATACTGTTTTATCAAGGCAAAACTAAAAAAGACAAAATTTGAAATATGCATAATTACATGCCAACTTCTGCGTTTTCATAAACATTTAACCAAAGATTTGTACTTATTGTACTAAATATCCTTTTATTGACTTTTATACTCTACATCATATATATTGGTTCCATTCAATGTCAATAGCTCATTTTCACATTCACTGTTTCCCTTGAGTACAAAAGGGATGTGAAAATCTCATGAGATATGTAAATCTGGTTTTAAATGGGTTTTCAATCTGTTATACTTATATATTTGAAATAATAGACAAAATGAGATACAGAAAAGCCTTTGAATTCTATTAAACCTATATGTTAAAAAACCCTGCATACTCCTAAGAAGAAACTAGCCAGCCTCAAAAATCAAGAAGTAAGTTTAGAGTAGGGCACTCACTCAGGGGCAATGGAGTCTGATTAAACTCTACCATCAGCACTTCTACTCCAAAAATTGGGTAGCAGACCATTCCCTGACAGGGCAGTGACAACCATGGAGCAAAGAGGAGGCCCTGCCTCATACCCAGTGCAGGCTCCGGTTGCCACAGAATCAGTTATACTTCTTATCAAGCGGATAAGTGCCAGCACACTCTGAGGAAAAGCATGGCTGGCATCCACACCAAAATCAGCCTTCACACCAAAAATGCCAGACTCACACAGTCTACAGGGAAGCTCCCTCATGAAAACACCCCTTCAAGACCACAGTAGATAACTGTTTCTCTTAAATTCATAGAGACAGAGAAAGCTAAGTGAAGTGAAAAAGCAGAGGAATGACTCCCAATTAAAAGAACAAGAGAAATCCCCTAAAAGAATAAATAATGAAACTACTAGACCCTGAATTCAAAAAGGAGGTAGCTGGATACAAGATAAATATACAGAAATTAGTTGCATTTTTTTTAAACAAAAATGAAATATCATGAAAAGAAAGAAAGAAAAAAAAAAAAAACACCCTAGGAATAAACTTGACCAAGGAGGTGAAAGACCTATATGCTAAAAACTATAAAATACTGATAAAGGAAACTGAAATTGACTCAAAGAAATGGAAAGATATCCCATGCTCCTGGATTGGAAGAATTAATACTATGAAAAAGGCTATGCTACCAAAGCAATCTACAGATTTAATGCAATACCTTTCAAAATACCCATGACATTTTTCACAGAACTAGAACAAATAATCCTAAAATTTATATGGAACTATAAAAGACCCAGAATTACCAAAGCAATACTGAGGAAAAAGAACAAAGCTGAGGAACTTTCCAGAACGCTCGGTGAGAAGTGGAGGAGTGGCGGCTGCCAGAGCTGCACACAGCAACACGCTCCTTCCTGCTCCCCCACACTGGCACCGGCCTGCTCATGGCTGTAGAAAATGGTGAAAGAAACCACTTACTATGATGTTTTGGGGGTCAAACCCAATGCCACTCAAGAGGAAATGAAAAAGGCTTATAGGAAACTGGCCTTGAACTACCACCCTGATAAGAATCCAAATGAAGGAGCGAAGTTTAAATAGATTTCTCAAGCTTACGAAGTGCTCTCTGATGCAAAGAAAAGGGAATTATATGACAAAGGAGGAGAGCAGGCAATTAAAGAAGGTAGAGCAGGTGGCGGTTTTGGCTCCCCCATGGACATCTTTGATATGTTTTTTGGAGGAGGAGGCAGGATGCAGAGAGAAAGGAGAGGTAAAAATGTTGTACATCAACTTAAAGTAACCTTAGAAGACTTATATAATGGTGCAAAAAGAAAACTAGCTCTGCAAAAGAATGTGATTTGTGACAAATGTGAAGGCTGAGGTGGTAAGAAAGGAGCAATAGAGTGCTGTCCCAATTGCCGAGGTACTGGAATGCAAATAAGAATTCATCAGATAGGACCTGGAATGGTTCAGCAAATTCAGTCTGTCTGTATGGAGTGCCAGGGCCATGGGGAGCGGATCTGTCCTAAAGATAGATGTAAAAGCTTCAATGGAAGGAAGATAGTTCGAGGGAAGAAAATTCTAGAAGTTCATATTGACAAAGGCATGACAGATGGCCAGAAGATAACATTCCATGGTGAAGGAGACCAAGAACCAGGACTGGAGCCAGGAGATATTATCATTGTTTTAGATCAGAAGGACCATGCTGTTTTTACTCAACTAGCAGAAGACCTTTTCATGTGTATGGACATACAGCTGGTTGAGGCATTGTGTGGCGTCCAAAAGCCCATATCTACCCTCGACAACGGAACCATAGTCATCACTTCTCATCCAGGTCAGATTGTCAAGCATGGAGATATCGTGTGTGCTAAATGAAGGCATGCCAATTTATGGTAGACCATATGAAAAGGGTGGCCTAATCATTGAATTTAAGGTAAACTTTCCTGAGGATGGCTTTCTCTCCCCTGATAAACTCTCTTTGCTGGAAAAACTCCTACCTGAGAGGAAGGAAGTAGAAGACACTGATGAAATGGACGAGGTAGAACTAGTGGACTTTGGGCCAAATCAGGAAAGACAATGCCATTACAATGGAGAAGCACATGAGCATGATAAGCATCACTCTTGGGGTGGTGTTCAGTGTCAGACCTCCTAATGGGGCCAGTGAATAACACTTGCTCCTGGCATTTTATTTGCATCAGTGATTGAGTGAAGGACTATAATCATAATATGCTCACTACTTGCTATTGTTTTATTTTAATATTCAATTATAGTAGTGTTTTAAAAGTTAAATGAAGAATAAACATAAATATAAAAGCTCTGACTTTGCCCTGTATGTATGATGACTTCAGTGTGCAAGATAAGTTTAATACTTGTAAAAACTACTTTAAGAAATTTCCCCTAGCATTTGTTAGGCCATACTTTGTAAGTGATTTCAGCTGTGTACATGAAATAGCTTAGACTGAAATGCCAGGTATATATTGACTTCAGTGTATGACCCTTAATTGTTAAGCTATGAAGTTAAAATTGTATTTAACTGGCAGTCAAAGAATTTGTAAAGAAGTGTTGGTCTGTATAATGGGATTAAGTGGGATTCATTGTGATGCCTCTGCATTTATTCTGTTGCCTCAACTGTTACTTGAAGATGGCATGCTATATAATTTAATTTAGCCATATAACATGCTGCTTCTTGAGGGCTTGCATTTGTAGAATTGCATTCCCTTCTGCTGCGCCATCTTTTTTTTTTAAATATATATAGCTATTGGTCCTGGTTACTTCCGCCCCCCGCCCCCCCCCCCCCCCCCCGCCTTGGACTATGGTAAGCCTTTAGAGTAGTAACTTCTTCTGGAGCAGGGTAACTTAGGGGTTAGAGTGATGAGACCTTTATATGGAGAAGTAATTTGCATGTATGAGATAGGAAGGTGTTTTGCAGGTATGTTGCAGGTTTACTTTAAACCATTTAGCTCCAAAGTAACTGTAATTTTATGTTGGTAGTATAGAAATTTATGATGAATAGCTTTAATTGTATGTTTAAAGTCATAGATTCACAAGCTTAAATCTGGATATCAGAATTTAAGCAATTATTGAAATGTATGAATGTCTCCTTAATATACTGATTATAAAGCATGTCCAATGTGTCACCACAGGCTTTTTTTCCCCAGGTTAAAGCATTGGCTTTTCACTAAGATACATAATTTTTCATTTAATGAAAGTAATACAAAAAATACTATTTAACCATAGTTAAATGTTTAATGTTAAGCAAGGGTGGGGAGTGAAAGTGGAGGGGTGAGTAATGAGCAACAAAAAGGGGCTTAAAAATCTTTGCAAACACTTAAGTGAGAATATGAGAGCTTTTGGCTTATTCTACTCTGATTCTGTATCTCTTGTAATCAGGAGGCTTAAACATTTCGAACCTGGAAGTAACCCATGACTGAAGTTCCCTTCAAAACACTTGAGTTAAAAAGATGAGATTGGAAAAAAAAAAAAAAAAAAAAAAAGAACAAAGCTGGAGGCATAATCCTTCCAGACTTCAGACTAAACTACAAAGCTACAGTAGTCAAAACAGTGTAGTATTGACACAAAAACAGATATATAGATCAATGGAACAGAATAGAAAGCCCAGAAATAAACCCATGCATCTACCATCAATTAATCTATGGCAAAGGAGGCAAGAATATACAATGGAGAAAAGACAGTCTCTTCAACAAGTGGTATTGGGAGAGCTGGACAGCTACATATCAATCAATGAAATTAGAACACTCCCTCACATCGTACACAAAAATAAACTCAAAATGGTTTAAAGACATAAATATAAGACATGACACCAAAAAAAAAAAAAAAAAAAAAAAAAAAAAAAAAAAAAAAAGACATGACACCATAAAACTCCTAGAAGAGAACATGGGCAAAACATTCTCAGACATAAACCATAGCAATATCTTCTTAGATCAGTCTTCCTAAAGAAATAAGATAAAAAATAAACAAATGGGACCTAATCAAACTTAAAAGCTTTTGCATAACAAAGGAAACTATCAACAAAGTGAAAAGACAACCTATGGAATGTGAGAAAATATTTGTAAATGATGCAACTGACAAGGGGTTAATGTCCAAAATATACAAACATTTCATGAACTCAATATCAAAAACAAAAACAAAAACAACAAAAAAACAACTCAATCAAAAAATGGGCAGAATATCTAAATAGACATTTCTCCAAAGAAAACATACAGATGGTCAACAGGTACATGAAAAGATGCTCAAAATCACTAATTATTAGAGAAATTCAAATCAATACCAATGAGGTATTATCTCATACTGGTCAGAATAGCTATCATCAAAAAGTCTACAAATAATAAATGGTGGAAAGGGTGTGGAGAAAAGGGAACCCTCTTACACTGCTGGTAGGAATGTAATTTGTACAGTCACTATGGAAAACAGTATGGAGGTTCCTTAAAAAACTAAAAATAAAGCTACCATATGATCCAGCAATTCCACTCTTGGGTATATATTGAGAAAAGATGAAAACTCTAATTCTAAAAGAAACCCTTTTTTTCATAGAACCCCTATTATATACATGGAACATTCTTGGGACATCTTGCTCTAGCTGTGTCTCATTCTGTAAGACCTATACTGTCCAATACAGTCTCAGTAGCCACACATGGCTATAGAGCTTTTGAAATGTGACTTGTCTAAACTGAGATACTCCATGGGTAGTAGCACTATTTATGATAGTCAGGACATGAACACAACCCGGGTGCACATCAACAGATGACTGTTTTATGAAGATGTGATATATATGTATAGATTTATATGTGATATATGTATATATTATATATAGGAATATTGCTTAGTCATAAAAAAGAATGAAATTCTATAATACCATTTGCAACAATGTGAATGAACCTAGAGAATACTATACTCAACAAAATAAGTCAAAGACAAATATTATATGATATCATTTATATATGGAATCTAAAATATAATACAAATGAGTCTATATACTAAATAGAAACAGACTCGCAGACACAGAAGACAAACTTATGGTTACAAAAGGGGAAAGAGAGAGGGAGAGGGATAAATTAGGAGTATGGGATTAACAGATACAAACTATTGATACTATACATAAAATAGATAAGCAACAATGATTTGTTATATAGCACAGGGAACTATATTCAATAACTTGTAATAACCTATAATGGAAAATAACCTGGAAAAAATATATATAACTGAATCACTGTGTTGTACACCTGAAACTCACAATATTGTAAATCAATTATACTTCAATTAAAAATGCAAAAAAATTTATCAAGGAATAAGTACCAGTCTTCTTACATGATCTAACAGGCCCCTTTGTGTAGAAATTTCTATGTATGGGAAACTCGTAACTGCAGTCATTCTTTTAAGTCTTAGAAATGGAATATAAGTGTTTGTCCCTAATTTTGAAAAGCGGTATAAAAATATGTCCCTGAAAACAGCCTAGTATTATGATTTATTCCATCAGTTATTCATTCATTCATTCATTCATTCATTCACATTTTAAATTCAACAAATAGTTATTTGGGACATTCTATGTGTGTAATACGGTACTAAGGGAGGCAGAGGATAAAAAGATGTATAAAGCAAGATGTCATCCCTCACAGATTTTATAATCTAGTTGGGAAAATAAAATGTGTGCACAGTTAACTAGACTGCAATGTAATATATGACCTAAGGAAGTTTTTTCAATTCAATACAACCAACTTTACTGAGTGCTTGTGTATCTATGTCTTGTAATACAGAAAAAGTCTTGGGTTAAAGTTGGTCTTTATAAGGAATGACTGTGTAGCACTTAGAGCTTGAGGAAGAAATAAGTTTCTTATCAACAGAGGTGTGATTCATAGGCTGGTGGTGACATTTGGGGAATATAGAGAAAAGGACTTAAAACACAAGCTGATTGGCCACTGTATTTGACCATTACATTCCTTCAAATCCTGAGACTTTAAAATTTTGTGCTTCTTTCAAAGGTAGACAGGTATTTCAGAAATCCTCAAGTCATCACGTATCTGCTCTAGGTTTAGATGGAGTCTTCCTCCTATGGTGGAGTTGAAACATTTCTTAGAAGTACTAATCAGTGTTTTTAAACATAGCGAGTCCCATCAGTCCAGAAGACACTGTTTGTGGTCATTTTTTTTTTTCTTTTTTTAAAAGGCTTATTCAAAGAGCATGTTTCTTCACTTAAAAAGCTATGAAGTAATCACAAAGATTGATCCAAATTCAGTATTGATATTTGGCCCTTTTAATAATGGCTTCCTATAGCTTGGCCAGAAATCAAAACTTTTTTTTCTTCAAAGTATTTGACACACTTCAAATAGCATGTAGAGTACTGTATCTGGGGCCAACTAATTGAATTTATCAAAACTGAAAGTAAAATAGAGAACGATTACAGCAATAGCATGACTAGGCTACAATGCTCATTTTTAAAATATATTTTGAAATATTGTCCTCTAAGTTGGTTTTCCTTTTTTTAAAATATTTTATTAATTATATTTTTAAGAACTTTCATTGAGATATAATTGACATACAATAACTGCATGTATTTAAAGTGTACAATTTGATATTTTTTTGGTCTGCTTTCTTATTTTGGTTTAAAGGCTAGAAAGTAATGAAAATGAAGTATTTTCACATCCAAAATAATAATGTAAGTTTCCATTTTGCTTTTTTCCTATAAAATTATCCATAAATAATTGGATTAAAAAATTTTTGAGATGTAGAATTTTAGTTGTTAAATTATACTTCTGAGTCTTTCTCCTAAAATTATAAAATTTTATCTCTGAAAGAGAATTTTCCAGTGATTCTAAAACTGTAACTGCATGGGTTTCTAATCAGGGGGTTTGTTCTATTGTGAGCCCTTACCAAGCATCTACTATAGTAGATGGTGTAGATGTGGTGGCAGACAAAGGGACTTTGATTAATTGGAGTTATAGAAATCAAATTGATGTTTGAGTTATCATGTAATCACAGTCTGTGTGGGCAGAACACCAGGGCCGTGGAAATGGCAAACTAGGGGTGGTTTGGTCCCTTACAGACAGAAGGTCAGAGTGAGAAAACTGTTGGAGAGCATGCTTGCATTTAGAAAGTGGATTTGAAAGTCTATTGTTTTAAACTGATTTTCAAAAAAGGCAGCATATAGATGTGACTGAAACTGCAGATTGATAATCAGATTTATTTCCAAACTCTACTGCTTACTAGCTTTTTATTTTTTCTTTAGACAACTTTCTTAACCATTCTGTGCCTCAGGGTCTGCATCTTTAAATTGGAGATAATATTAGGATCTCAGTAGTTGTGAGGATTGAACGAGTGAGTGATACACATTAAGACTTTTGACCAGTGCCAGACATAGCAAGCACTCATTAAATTCTCAATCCCATGAAATAGGTGTGACAGTTAATTTTATGCGTCAGTTTGATTGGGCCAAGGGATGCCCATATAGCTGGTAAAACATTATTCTGGGTGTGTCTTTGAGGGTGTTTGTGGAAGAGGTGAGCATTTGAATCAGTAGACTGCCCTCACCAGTTCTGGTAGACATGATACAATCACTGAGGGCCAAAATAGAATAAAAAGGCAGAGGAAGGGAGACTTTGCTCTTTGCTTGGGACATCCATCTTCTCCTACCTTCATAAGTCAGCACACATGGTTCCTGGGCCTTCATACTTGGATTGAGACTAACACCCTTGGCCCCCTGGTCTTCGTGTTTGGACTGGAGCTGCAGCACTGGTTTCCTGGGCCTCCAGCTTGCAGACGGCGGATCATGGGACTTCTCAGCTTCCATAATCTCATTAGTCAATTAAATCTTATTCTATGTATCTAGGTATATCTTATTGGTTCTGTTTCTTTAGAGAAGTCTGATTAACACTAATATCAAAATCCCTACTTTATAGATGAAGAAGTAAAGGCATGAAACAATGAAGTAATTTGCTCAAGAGCACCACCTGCTAAGTGGCTCAGCTGGGATTCGAACCCAGGGCAGAGTGGCTTCAGACTGCATATGATGATCCCAGTATAAATAAGAAACTTTAAATTTTAGTGACACTGTCAAGATCAGGTCTTGATTTGTTAAAATATTGAATACTACATAAGAAAAATGCCTTTAAAGGATGAGTATTGCTAAGAAAAACAGTTAAGGCTTTTAAGCCTCAGGGGAAAAAGTTTCCTACAACTATGTAACTGAACCCGCCTTTAATAGATAAAAGGAAAATATTGTCGTAAAGGCCATATTTAGATGAAATTTGAACCAGTGAGTAAGGATGAGAAGTTTACTGTATAGCTCACTTGCTTAGGAATATTAATCTAATAAAATTGAATAAATTCCTTCCATTATTTTTCTTGGCCCACAGGGAAGTCAATAAAGGCTAAAATATGATAGAGTCACTTTAGGTCAGATTCAACTCAGAGTAGGGGTCTTAAGGAAGTTGTCTGAATTTTTACAAATCTTTTTGGCTTCTCTGGCCTGGCTAGAGTTATGTTTATAACTGAACTATCTACAAGTTGCAGTTTGAAGTGTCTGCTTCCTGAAGCCACCAGCTTTCTGAAGCACCTGAGCCTGACACGGCAAAGTGGGTGATTGCCATGCTGACACTGCGGTACAACCCCGTGATTTAAGAGCACAGATGGTGGAGCCAGAACTAGGGGGTTCCTAATCCAGCCCTGCCACTTCCTTGCTGCATGACATTTGACAAGCTGCTTAATGTCTCTGCATCTCATTTTCTTCATGTACAAAAGGGAGATGGTAATAAAACCCACCTCATAGAGTTGTTGTGAGGGTTAAGTGAGTTAATAGGAGTAAATCTTTGGTGGATGACCAACACATAGAAAGAAAAATGGAAAGCTTAGCTCTTCTTAATGGTATCTGTGGTGGCTAACAGAGTTGCCTTGTTAACTTGGCTGATGTGTCCACTGGTGATGGATGTGTATACACCTATGCTTTAGTCACAACGTATGTAGTAGATGGAAACCTCATTTAAGCATCAAGATGGTAATCAGACCTTTTAATTAATGTAACTTAAAAACACATTGATTTTATACGGAAATAGTAAATTATAATAGCACCATCACGTTTTAAGAACTGAGTAAAGAGAAAAGAACAGTGTTTAAACAAAATACCAGAAAACTGCCAATCTCAAATTTTTAGGATTTCAGTTCAAGTTTCAGTCCCATTTTTAATAGGTTTTAAATCTATTACATGATGCACTCATCACTGATAAATTCTGCCAATACTCCTCATGTGTCTTAGATTAGTCCCATAACATTTCTGAGCCTCAGTTTTCACATTTATAAAACCAAAGTACTCTTTTCCCTGCTTGATTCACTGGACAGTTGGGAGGAAGGTGAGATGCTATATGTAAAAGAAGCCCACTATATATAAAATGTCAAGCTGTTATATGTTGGGAAAAATACTGTGTTACTTTAAGAATGATTCTTAGGTGTCATAACACCCTCAGATTTAGAAAAGCAAATTAATCTAGTCTCCTAAAATCACAAGGACATAAAAATAGACTAAAATTTTATGAAGATTCTCATCAAGTGTTGAAATGAAAAGATGTGCTGATTATATGAGATATGTAAATTCCTGCAATATTTCAGCCAGAGAGGGTATTACCACTTCCAAATCAGTAAGGCCATCACTCTGCTAAAGACAGGATGCAGAAGGCTGCTGAGGACATTATTTTATTCTGGGAATTCCAGGCTTTTGAGCAGGTCAGGAAAGAGATGAGTTCTGGTCAGGAAGGCTTTGAGGGACTCTCATACCATATCAGAAAAGTAGCCCACTCCCCCCCACCCCCCCACCGCCCCTTGTGTCCTGAATTCTTCTTATCAGGTGCTGAACCCTGGAGGGGCAGAAGAAATCAGACTTCAGTTGCTGCTTCTATCTTTGCATTCACCATGTAAGAGAACACATTGACTCAGAAATTCTTGTAAGAATTGGTCCTACAGAAATGCTTGCACTGGTATACGTTGATATATGTTTACCATGCAGCATTGCTTGTGACACTGATAGCTAAAAATTGGAAACAATCTAAAGGCCCACTGATCCAGAGTTTGTTAAATAAATTATGGTGCATACAATCTATGGAATATTTACTCCATGTATTCAAAGCATTAAAAAATGATGTAGATTTCTATGTAAGGACATGGAATGGTGTTCACAACATACTAAGCAAAAACAGAAAGCAACACTACAGTGTGTGCAGTATACCACTTTTGTAAAGAAATATAAAGCTCTTTCGCCCTCTCCTTATCCATATGTAAATGTGTATACATATATGTAAAAGCTTAGAGAAGAATGTTTGTGAGAATGTACACCGTATGTTAATAGCGGTTTCTTTTGGAAGTAGAACATGGGAGAAAGGACAAATAAGTTTTTATGTTATGCATTTCTGGATTGTTTGAATTTTTTTATAGTGAGTGTTACTTTTCAACTAGGAAGACAGCCAATTAGGAACACAGTTTAAATACACACACAACCACATACACAAACTAAAGTCCAGGTAAACGTTGTAATCTGCCTCTTTAGCACCTTCTTATTCCTTCATCCTATTATCCTTGCTTTGCCTAATGAATTAAAGTGCAGCTCTGGACTATATGTGGAGGTTCAGGGTCTAAATATCAAACCAGGAGGGTCCTCTAAATGTAGACTGTGTGGGTGACCATGCCCGCCTCCCTCCTTCTGGGACAAATTTTATTAGCAGCAGTTTGTGTTAACGATATTTGTGGCCCACGCCAAGCCACTGACAACTCATCTTGTATTTATTACTTTAGGACTTCATTCAGAATCCCTTGCACCTGCTGAGATTCTGCTTTTAACTTTCCATTGTTATATGTGTGTCTCCTCATATTCAAAAGTTTGTTGTCGGGTTGAACTTTATATTTTTTTAACCAAAAAAACAATGTTTGTATATTTTTTCCCTAAAATGTTCAATAGTATCATGTTCTCTTGGTCCAGATGATCAACTACATTGATCTATAAGTCCTGTTAAATTCATTGAGCATCTGTTGAAACTGGAACAACTGTTCTATCTATTGGACCGTTGCCAATATTGGATAGTCATGTGGCAACTGAACATACCAGATGGAAAGCTTCCCTACCAAATATACTGACAGATTGCCTTTATCACTTCTATTTTAATGCATGTTTATAAATTTTCTGATGATAAATGAATGCCTTTTGGGATCTAGAATCAAAAGATTTCCTGACATTTAACTAAGTACTAGCACAAACTCCTGATGTTTGAAAGGAACACAATTTAGGATGATATAATTTCCAAGCACTACGACAGCAATTTCCCTCATAAGATGCACTAAGACATCACTAAACTTTTTAAAATAATTCCTTCAAATCTAATAATTTTATAAATACAATACTAAAGTTATATTTGAACTTCCTTATTTATGGAGGTTTTTATTTATGTTGTTTGTTTTTAATTGTTGTGCATTTTAGAATCAAATCTTTTTTTTTTTATAATTATTTATTAAAAGTCCCCATACTTGTCTGCAAGAAGACAAGTAGAAACAATGAAACCAATTTGATATGTGGGTACTCTGCAGACAGCTAGGCCCACTCACTAGTGGAGAGACTCATTCTCCCCTTGATGCAACTTTGTAACCTGAGCAAGATCACAACCTACCATGGGAATCAGTCACTTATAAATGGTTAAACAATGAAGGGTAAATCTGTGCATGCTAAGTGCATACCACATGCTATCACTTACATGTGGAATCTAAAATATGACACAAATTAATTTTTCTATGAAACAGAAACAGACTCACACACATAGAGAATAGACTTGTGACTGCCAAGGGGGAAGGGGCATGGGGGAGAGATGGAGTAGGAGTTTGGGACTAGCAGATGCAAAGTACTATGTATAGAAAGGATAAACAACAAGGTCCTACTGTATAGCACAGGGAACTATATTTAATATCCTATGATAAATCATAATGAATAATAATATGAAAAAATATATATGTATAACTGAATCACTTTGCTGTACAGCAGAAATTAACATTGTAAATCAACTATACTTCAATAAAATAAATTTTAAAAATTTATGCATGCTTAAATCCACTATATTTAAAGTGAATTAGCCAACACTTATAACCCCTTCTCTTTGTTGCTACTTGTCACTTTGTGGAAGAAAAGTGGGCCACCACTAAACAGTTCTGTCATTCAGACTCCAAGTTACTCTTCCAAATCTATACATGTAGCTTAGCGGAAAAGGGTACAGAAGGGACAATGTATTTTCTTTGCTTCAGGATTCATGTTTCTATTGAAAAGAGCACTGGACTTGGAGTCTGAATATCTGCCATTTCTAAGCTATGATCTTGACCAAGTCACTTAATCTTCCTTGTCTACAGTTTCCACATTGCCACATGACCTATTAAGGCAGCAAGGATCTATAAAACTCCTAAACTTCAGATCTAAATGTCCATGTGCCCATTAGACAATTCCAATAGGGTACCCTTTGCATATCCATGAAATATCTCAAAGATTACATGTCAAAACAGAACTCTTAATTTTTCCCATCATGTTTGTTCCTATCTTTGTCTTTACCTATTTCAGTTAAAGGTTTCACCATGTTTCCAGTTTTTCAGGAAAAAAACCTAGGAGTCAGTCTTCAGCAAGACAGCAGTAGAGGAGACCCTAGCCTTTATCCTCCAACGAAGATCAACAATTAGACAGCTATCCACAAACAAGAATAGCTCTAGCACAGCTCCAGAGTGCAACTTAAGGAAATTCAACAACACAATAGAGGAGAAAATCTGAGAATAGCTGTACAAAAAAGGAAGAACAGTTTCATTTTGATTACTTCTTCAAACAGGCAGGCATCTAAGCAAAGCTATAAGGATCACAAAATCAGTGAAACATGACTCCACCAAAGAAATATAGTAAACTTCCAATAACTGACCCCCCAAAAATGGAGAGCCAGAAATTTCCTGACAAATAATTCAAAATAATTGTTCTAAATATAATCAGAGAGCAACAAGAGAACACAGATACACAATTTAATGACAACCTATGGGACAGGGAAAATATTTGCAAACCAAATATCTGGTAAGAGGTTAATATTCAAAATATATAAAGAACTCCTGCAACTCAATAGCAAAAAACCAAATTACCAATTAAAAAATGGAAAAAGGACCTAAACAGACGTTTTTCCAAAGACACATGAAAGGCCAACAGGTATATTAAAAGGTGCTCAGCATCACTAATCACAAGGGAAATGCACATCAAAACCACAATGAGACATCACCTCATGCCTGTTAGAGTGGCTGCCATCAAAAAGACAAGAGATAACAAATGCTGGCCTTGTACGATCCACCATATGACCCCACAGGGAACAACCACACAGCCCAGCAATTCTGCTCTGGGAATACATCCAAAGGAAATAAGACCACTCAGCTGAAGAGATGTCTTCACCCCCATGTTCATTATAATATATAATATATATATATTATTAATATATATATTATTAAAATAAAATATTTTATTTATTATAACATATGCAGCTATAAAATATTATATTTATTACAATATATAATATATATTATTCAGCTATATTATATATTATATTTTATATATATATTATTCAGCTATAAAAAAGCAGGAAATCCTGCCATTTGTGACAACATGGATGAACCTGGAGGGCATCATGCTGAGTAAAAGAAGTCAGACAGAGAAAGACAAATACTATATGATATCACTTACATATGGAAACTAAAAGCATCAAACTCATAGAAACAGAAAGTAGAATGGTGATTGTCAGGAAATGAGGTGTAGGGGAAATAGGGAGATGTTGGTCAAAGGGTACAAACTTTCAGTTATAAGATGAGTAAGTTCTGGGAATCTAGTAAACAGTGTGGAGACTAGAGTTAACAATACTGTTTTATATACTTGAAAGTTACTATTAGAGTGGAGTTTAATATTGTTTACATAACAACAAAAACGAAATGGTAACTAGGTGAGGTGAAGGATATGTTAACTAACCTTATTTTGGTTATATTTTTATATTCACAAAATATATTTGTATCAAATCATCACATTGTACACCTTAAATGTACACAATATTATATGTCAATTATATCCCAATAAAACTGGAAAAAAAAATCTCTAGGTGTCATATCCAAACCCATCTGTTAAACTTATTAGCTTAACCTCTGAAATACATCTGATCAGTTTTCATTATCTCTGCTTCTCATTATCTCCAGTGCTATCACTGTTTTATTAGCCTCCTCCTTATTTCATTGGTGAGGGAAGGATTTCCAGCCTAGGGTCATGAGGATGGCCAAACACACCCAACACTGGGCGGATGAAATTGACAACAGTTTATTTGTCACGTATACTTACAACGCAGAGAACACCATACACCATGCAGTGTCAAACAGAAGTTATACTTGGGAATAGAGTGAACAAGCAGGGGCTGAGAGGGACAGGCTTTGCAGTAGCAAGACGATGGGGTGTGATTGTCTTGTTTGAATAATCCTGAGTACTGCTGAAGAACCAAAACTTGCTACTCAGGGATAAGCAAGAATTGTACCCAGTCTGCTGGATAAGGAGAGTTGTTTTGCTAGGAGACCTTATCTGTGGGGCAGAGGGGGAGGGAAACATGCTTAGGCAATTTGATGCCCTTCTGATTTTAGCAGATGTCAAAGTGACATGTAATATTAATATTAGTTCTTTCACCACAGTCACCCTAGTCCGAGGCACTATAATCTCTTACTGGAATACTGTAGCATTCTACTTCCTTACAATCTTTCTACAACCTATTCTCCTAACAGCAGTTAGAAGGATCTTTCACAAAAGATAATCAGATTATAACTCTCCCTACTTAACATCCCTCTATGGCTTCCTGTGACATTTAGAATAAAACTGAAACTTCCTTTGAAGGCCCACAAGTTTAAGATGATCTGGTTCCCACTTCCCTGTTCAGCCTCAAATACCAAACTCTTGGGCTCCCTCCCTTTACCTTCACTTGAGCATAACTTCTGTCTTTTGAAAACAGCAAGCTCATTGTAATCTTAGGGCATTTGCACCTGTGGTTATTTCTACTTGGAAAGCTCTGCCCAAAATCTATGTTTAAATTCCTCCTCTTCATCAAGCAGGACTTTGTCAAATGTCACTTTCTGAGAGAACCTACCTTGTGACTCAGCAAACACACCTTCTCTGTCACTCTCTGCCCCCATGCCTTGCTTCGTTTTTTCACAGCAACTATTGCCACTTAAATTACCTTAAGTATTTATGAACTAATTTATTTGCAAGTTTTCCAAGGGTAAGGATTTTGTTTTGTTCACCATTGTACCCCTAATGCCTATAAAAGTGCCTCGCATGTAGTAGGTGCTTAATAAATATTTACTGAACAAAGGAATACAACTGTGTGTCTTTAAATCTCTGTTTAAACACTTCAGTCCAATACTCTTTTGTAGCCTAGCATGATCTTAGGAACTCAAGGCTTCTGCAAATTTCAACCTAAGAAAATAGCCTTTTCTATTATTCTCCAAATATCCCCATACCCTGAAGCTGACTCTATCAGTGGCTTTCTGAGGGCTAAAAAAGGATTTACTTAGAGGAATCTCACTGTTGGTTCTTTCAATATGAGAACAGTCCAGTCCTGGCATCACACTTGTTTCTATGTTGTAGGAACCCTGACTGTCCCTGCTGGCTTGCTAATGTTCCTCTCGGACTGTGATGTGAGAAGCACCAACTGAAAGGAAAGTTGCTTCTCAATATCTCCTCCCCCTTTTTGTATCCAAATATAAAACCAACCACATCATTCTCCATTGAAATATAACTTTGCTGAAGTATCCCACTCTCAGAGAGCCTGAATAGCCTAAATTTAGGAAGAGACCAGGCAAGATTCAGAATTTTGCTTCACCAAACCTATGACCAAAGCCTTGAGAGAAGGAAAAAACAAAAAAGATAATTTGTCACAGAACTGAATTTGCCATGGGAGGAAAAATGGATTTACCCTAAGAAGCTGAGAGTTCTTTAATAAGCCTCAAGTCCACTGCTGACAAATTGGCTTTCCAATATTGTTTTCTTATGAAAACACGTTCTAAGTGATAACCCTCCTGATAACCCTGATGGCTTAACAAATAAGGAAAGAATTATTTTCAACTTTCAAAATCTCCTTTGTTAAGCAATAAAGGATGAGAGGTGAAAGTAATGCTGAAATTCAATTTTTTCTCAAAGGCTCTATGTCTTTATTTTCACATTCTTACATTTTCTCCCTGGAAGCAATGGTATTTTATGGCCATTTACTTTCAAGAGTAAAAGAGAAATGGCCCACAAACATTCTTTCCAGTATTAGGAGACAGTATCTATATCCCTTTTATGACAATATCCACTTAGTATTTACTTAACACTTCCCTTCTAATCTTCAATTATTATACAAGTTGAGTTGGTGCCAAGTCAAGCATAAATATAAATTTGGGGTGAAAAATTAAAGCAGTTACAAATACAGGCAAAAACTGATCTAAGGGAGTAAAACAATTGGACAAATTTTGTCTATGGTATTTTTGCTGAAGAAAGACAATTTTGGCTCAATACTTGACATATTTAGAATTCAACCTATGGCTAAGTTGGTTGCACGGTGATTAAGATAGATAAATACTTTAGTGTTGACTCAGTTTACCCTAAACTAAAACCAACAACAAATGAAACAGATAACCAACTTGATGTATTGGTTTTCTGTTGCTGCCATAAACTTAGCTGTTTAGTACAACACACACACTTACTACCTCTCAGTTCTGTAAGTCAGAAGTCCAGGTGGCCCTGACTGAGTCGTCTGCTCTGGGTCACACAAGATGAAATCAAGATGTGGATTAGCCTGGACCCTTATCTGGAGTCTTTTGGGGAAAATTCACTTCCCAGCTCTCTCAGGTTGGTGGCAGAACTCAGTTCCTTGAGATTGTAGGACTAAGGTCCCCGTTTTTTTTTTCCTGGTTGTCAGTTGGGAGCCTCTTTCACCTTAAGGCTGCCTGGACGCTGCCCACCCCACCAGGCTTTCAGTCTCTCTTTCCTTCTACCTCACGCCTTCACTTTACACTAGTTGGAAAAAATGTTCTGCTTTTAGCAGCTCATGTGATTGGACTGGGCCCACCTGGATAATCCAGAATACTCTCTCTCTCTTGTTAGGTCTGTAAACTTGAGTACATTTGCAAAGTCCCTCGTTTTTTGCAGTCCGTATTCAAGGGTTTCAGATATTAGGGTGTGGACATCTTTGTGGGGTCATTGTACACTCCACACTGGCTTATAAAGCGCCACCTGATATGGAGTGTAAATGTGAATTATAAATTGGACATTGCAGTCCTACTAGCTTTCTTCATCTTTTGAGTATGCTATGTGTGTTTTCTCCTCAGGACCTTTGCACATGCTGTGACTTTTGCTGAAAATGCTGTCCCCCAGATCCTCATGAAGCTGATTCTTTCTCTTCATTCAGGTCCAAGTGTAAAGGTCACCTCCTCCAAGAGGCAATCCTGGTCCTCTTTGTAAAGTTGCTTCTCTGTCCTTCAGTCACTCGATCCCATTACATGATTTTATTTTATTTATAAATTATCTTTATTATTTGTTTGTCTACCTATTTATCCTCTGCCTCCACCCATATGATTTAAGCTTCCTGAGGCCTGTAGCTGTCTAGCTTATTACTGCTTCTGCTATTTCAAGATCAACACCTAGAACATGGGAAGAACTCAATATTTGTTGCCTATCCTGTGTTTTATTTCTTCCATTGAATAAATAAAATAATTTTGTACCACTTTTAAAGCCAATACATTATTTTATGAAAGATAGTGATATAATAAATATATTTCACCTTCTGTGAAAATAAGTACATATCTAAACCTAAAACAAAGCCAGATTGCAAAGAAATCAGACAGCTGACTTGTGCTGTAAGGCTTAAAGTTGGGCTTCTCCACCCCAGCTGCACATTAAAATCACCTGGGAAACATTAAAAAGAAATTGACTCTCAGGTCCTACACAAGACCAACTAAGGCAGAATCTCTGGAGATGGGGCTCTGGGACATTTAAAAATCTTCCCAGTGTCCTCCTGTGATGCCCAGCAGATATTGCTCCAGAGCCTGAGAGCAGAGCTGCAGCTGGGGAAGTGGGTGCAGAACCCACCCAGGGTGCCCCAGAGGAAGGTGCCCACAAGCAGAATCAAGAAATTCCACTGAGGGCAGACTTACTGGTGCTGGACTTAGTCTCCTACAACAATGTATTAGTTTGCTAGGGCTGCCATCATAAAGTACCACAAACTGTGTGGTTTTTGAGGCAGGTTAATAACAAAAGCAGGGAAGGAAGAGGCAAACAGAAGAGAATGCAAGCCTCAGGGAATAAGTCACTTATGGCCTCTTTTACAAAGATCCTGCCATAAACAGCCCAGACATCTGAGTCAAGGAGATAAGGGAAAACCTAACTTCTGCACTCTGGCCTCTGTACCTTGCCCCTGCCTAGATAAACATAGATATAGGCTCCCAAAAAAAGCGCGGGAACTGGTTTATAAAAGGGGAAACTTTTCTTTGTTTCGGGGCTCAGTCTTTGGATGTGAGTCCACTGGGCCTGTACCGGTACAATAAACATTGCTTCCTGTATTGCCAGCCTCGGTGTCCTGCCTACCTCTACCGATTCCTTCAACAGTTTAAACAACAGAAATTATTGTCTCACAGTCTGGAGGCTAGACATCCAAGGTCAAGGTGTTGTCAGGGTTGATTCTTTCCGAGGGCTGTGAGAGAAAGATCAATTCCAGGCCTCTCTCCTAGTTTCTTGTAGTTTGCTGGCAATCTGGCATTCTTCGGCTTCTAGATCTCTGTCCTTATATTCAAATGACATTCTCCTGTGTGTTTGTCCATCTCCAAATTTCTCTTTTTTATAAGGACACTAGTTACACTGAATAAGGGGCCCACCCCACTTCAGTGTGACATCATAACTAATTACGTCTGCCACAACCTTATTTCCAAATAATGTCATGTTCCATGGTGCTGGGTGTTAGGTCTTCAACATATGAAATTGGGGGTGAGGGACTGCTGGGTTGCATCCTGCAGGCTTGCAAGCGCTGTACCTGCCCAGCCTCAAGACTGAAGAAAGAGCCTGGAGTCAACGACAGAGACATCGATGGTTAATAGATGGGAGATCTTACATATTTGAAGCTAAAGAGTCCTGGAACAGCAGATGGCAGGCAGGACAATGCAGCAGCAGTCTTCATTGTGGATGGGGGTGGGGGAGTAGGGGGGTGGATGGGGGAATTACCAGTTACAGGGAGAATTGACTATTGACATCAGATTGGCTTTTTGGTTACCAGGGAAACCAGCAAAGGGGCATAGCCTTTGCTCCTCTTAGCTCCTCTGGCTAAGTGCCTTCAAGGGGCAAAAGTCTTCCCTTTGTTAAACTATCAAGGGGAGCCATTCTGATCTAAAGATTATAACCATCACTAGCTGGGGGCTAGGGGGTAGGGCACGTGTGTAGGTATTTTACTTACTAGGCTCCACAAAGAAAGGCAAAGGCCAGTCATGTGAGTAGCCTGTAGGAGAAGCAGGAACTGGTGGAGCAGGAGATGTACAGAGAGCCATCCTGGGTGGCCTGGGCATACAGGGACACACAGTTCCACCTATAATTCACAAACACAAAACTAGACAAAACACATGCCATGACTGTTTCCAGTTCTAGTCCCAGATTGAGGTCCTTGAGAGAGTGGCAGCACACAGAGTGTGGCCTAGGTCTCAGGTAGGGATACTCTCCAGAGCTAGGAGGGTGGGAGTGGAGCCCAGGCTGAGCCCTGTGGTTGCCTTGAGCTGAAGAGGCAGAAATGGGCTGCAGAGGTAGCTGGAACTTACGAGACAAAGTAACAAGAGAGGGAAGATGTGCAGTAGGTTGGGAGGTGGGGGCAGAAGTCCACCTGGAAGTTCCCCTCAGGTGCTAGTCCAAGGGCAGGGCTGCACACACACAAGGCAAAACTCCATGAGGCATTGGAGGGTGGCCACTGCAGAGCTGAAAGCCAAAAGTTGAGTTTGACCAATGGTGCTCTTGCAAACTGCATTTTAATTGATAACACTAGGGTTTTTGCACAAAATAGTAATGATATGGATGTTATACCTTAATCTGTGAGGAATGTTCTTACATTTATTTTTAAGTGTTTAAATTAAGGATTAGTGGGTTTTTTTTCTTTTTAATGAAAGAAGATAGGATCCTGTATTAAGAGAAATCTAAGGGTATTTCAAGTGATCCATCAATGGAATTAGATGAGAATATTTAGAGCTTTAGTTTCATCACCACTTAGCTTCCAGTGAATTTTGTGAATATTTGCATCATCTGTTCCTAGAAGTTATTCTGCCCTGGCTCTGTGTCATCTGTCATAAGAGAGAGAAAAGAGAGAGTGCAGTGCTGGGGACATACGGGTGCCAGCTCAGCTACTATACTGAGAACAGATGGAGCACCTGACATTGTATTAAGACCCCAGAAAGTTCATACCTGAAGAGTAAGGGCCATCCCCTAGGATTAAAGACAAAAAGTAAAATATGTACACCCATACTAACAAGAAAATAAATAAATCCAAACCTGGTCAAAAGAATTGACTTAGATTAATATACAACACTGGAATTCCCTGGCTTCCCAGTGGTTAGGACTCTGCACTTCCACTACCGCGAGCCTGGGGTTCAATCGCTGGTTGGGGAACTAAAATTCCATACGCCGTGTGGCATGGGCCAAAAAAAAAAAAAGTTTAAAAAAAATACACGTATTCTCTACAATGTATTATATGCAACATCCAGTGTATTACAAAAAAAAATGACTGAACATGAAAATAAGTGTGAAAATGTGACCCATAATCAAGAGAAAAGAGTCAATAAATCTTGACTCCTACATCACACTACACAAAAATCAGTTCAGGATGCAAACATAAAAGTTAAAATTATAAAACCTAGAAGAAAAGGTAGGAGAATATCTTCATGACCTTGGAGGTAGACAAGGATTTCTAAGAGAGGACACAAGAGGCACTAACCATAAAAGGGAAAAAGTGTTAAACTGGACTTCATTGAAGTTAAAACCTCCCACGCATCAAAAGACACCATTTAGAAAAAGAAACTGCAAGCTATGGATTGGAAGTATATATTTTCATTTCATATATTGGACATATACCCTTATGACTGGGATGTATGAAGAACTTCTACAAATCAATGAGAATATATATGATGGCCAAGAGGCACATGAAAAGGCAAATTAAAATCACTAGGACCATTGCACATGTATTAGAAATGGCTATCATTTAAAAATAGAATGGAAAAAACAAAGGTGGTTGGTGAGGATGCAGAGCTAATGTAACCCTCATGCATTGTAGATAGTAGTGTAAAACAGTACAACCACTGAAAAGCTAGCAGTTTCTTACACAGTTAAACATCTCCATTCCTAGGTATTTTCCTAAGACAAATGTAAACTTAAAATTCTATTGATAAGGAGAATAGATAAACAAGTCATGGAATATGTATACAATGGCATAACAGGAAACTAAAAAGAGTGAACTGTTCCACTCAACAACATGAATGAAATTCAAAAGCACTGTATTGAGTGAAAGAATTCAGACACAAAGACTACATTCTGTAGGATGCCATTTATGGGACGTTTAAGAACGGTTAAAATTATATGGTGACAGAAATCAGAATAGGAATTGCTTCTGGGGAGGGAGACTGAGGCACAAGGGAATGGATGCTTTACCCAAATGCAAGTCTGTGTGCCTGATGCAGAGTGAAGTCAAAGGACACCAAAATGTTGGAGTTTGGAACAGAGAAAGGTTTATTACAGCGCCATGCAAGGCGATGGCTCATGCCTTAAAAACCCCAACACCCTGGAAGATTTCAGCAAAGCCCTCTTATAGGAGAGGTAAGGGAAGGATGTGGTTAGTTGTTGCAAACTTCCTGGTGTCAGATCCTTTGTTCTTGAGGTCAGGTCACAGTTAGGTAATGATGTTCCTGTAAATCTCTACCAAACAAATGTTATTCTCTGTTCTGACAAGAAAGGGCAAGGTCCCAAGGCACAACATTCACCTTCAGAGGTCCAGGCCTGGCTAAGAGAAGGGGGTCCCTGGTTGGGGGGAGGCGGTTATCCTGCCCCCGAGCCTTCCTCCAGCACCAGGTCTGGGTCCTCCTGCCAGTGCTCAGACCTGGCTAAAGAGGCAAATTACAATTGGCCGCTCCCTCAGGTTCCTTGGGCCGCCCAAACAGCGGGGGCCAGTTCCTGCAGATTGCATCCCACGCGGATTGCCGAGGCCATTAGATCACAGAGGCAGGGATAGGGGAGCTTTTCACCATCACCTCAAGGTCTGGGCCTGATGAGTGGGCGGCCTTGGCAAGAGCTGGGTCTGGTAACCATTGCTTGGTAATGGGGTGTGGGGGTGGGGGGCTGTGGGGGTGGGGAGTTGGGGTGGGAGGACAGCACACAGAAAGGGCTGAGTGCTAAGGGCTGCGCACTGCTGGCTCTATTACAGGAGACACAAGAAATTTCTAGAGCGATGAACACGTTCTAATCTAGATTGGAGTGTTGGTTTTACAAATGTAACCTGTCAAAATTCACCAAATTGTAAATTTCAGCTGTGAATTTCATAGTGTGTAATTGACTTTAATAAAAAATGTTTCATAATTGAAAAATTAAAAAGAGAAAGAGAGGCCACTATGGCAAAAAATTGTACCTGTCTTTCACTTTGAGCAGCTCTACTGGTAGACGGCTTAGTTTGCCGGATGTGAGTGGGTTCCGGGTGGAACACTGCAGGGTTCTCAGCAGTTATTGTAGGCTTGGGAGCCATGACTACCCAGTGGAACTCTGGGGCGAACTTCAGTGCCACAGAAAGGGTGTGAACCACTATGGGGCTTGGTTTTCGGCTCTCCCTGGGGAAGTCACGAGAAGTGGTAGCAGAGCTGCTGCCAGATGACATGAGACCAGGCCTTGTCCACAATAGCCTCCAATGGGAGTCAGTGGTGTGTATAACTGTCATTGGCTTTTTGGTGGCTCTCTTTTATTTGCTCAGGCTTATGCATTAGATTAGAGGCTTGTTTTATGTAAAAGGAAAATCTGAGTTGCATAACTGGCTGCACTGATTCAGGTGAAGCATCAATTTTTTGACATGCTTAGTTCTGTTCAAAAGGAATATTTAAATAATGAGTCATATTAGAAGATACCAGCCTAGGAAAAGAGTCATCAAAAATACAGAAGTTTGCGGACGCATATGGAAAACTGAAAAGAACCAACTCAATCCCAAAAGAGGAAATGACTTCTTTCGTAAAAGAAATAAAGAAAGAAAAGTCCCCACCCTCAAGACAGAAAGAGATGATGGCTGAAATTATAAGAATGATCCAGTCACCAGAAAATGAGTTAGGAGATATTACATTACAAGAAGACTTTTCAAACACTGCAGTGGCTGAAAGTGTGCATCCTTACTGTCCCTCAGTAAGGGTCTGAGAGCAGAGCTTTTCACTTCCCTCCACTCGGACCCTGTGTGCTACCAGGTTTGGTTCTCTACCTCCCCCTCCAAAATGAGGTCCATCGTTGTCTATGCTTCTGGGAAGCACTTAAAAACCTTCCTCCACAGGCTGGAGTTTATTTTGTCCACCTTCACATTCTGAAATCAGATGTGAGTTTCTTTAAGGTTGATTCAAGCTTCAAATGAACCAACTGTTGGACACCAAGAAACTTGGGACTCTTTAAAATTGTCTCTTTGCCAGAGGAATCTTGTTCATTATTTTAAGAACGGATGATCTTATGAGACCCAAACTTGTGCTCAAAATAAAGCTTGTTGGAATTTAGTCCTCAGACTAGGTTGTTTTGTAATGATTATTTTCATACAAAGTTTATAAGTGAATTATTTCTATTATATTTTTATATCATACACATATTGTGTTTATTTAATATATACAATTTATAGCAAAAGGAGATATTTTAAGTGCAAAGGCAATTTGGTTTGCCCAGACCTGTATTTACTATAGTTATAAATCAATGAAAAGTAAAGGTTTTTTTTTTCTTAATAAACAGTGCTTAGTTAAAAAGTTTCTTTTTTTAAATGAGTATACCACATATCATAATTGTGGAGTGTAGCTAAAGTGCTATAGAGGGAAACTTGTAGCGTTTAATGTTTCTATTCAATAAGAATAGATGTTTATCTATCTAAGAATAAAGCCTAAAAAGGAAAAATGAAAAAAAGCCATTTATAGTACTTTACAGCAGTTTTTAGCAATCCCAGTTCCCAGGCTACTCTGCAGACTGTTTAAACCAGAATCTCAAAGAGTGAGACCAGGCACCAGTATTTTACAAAGCTGTCCAGGGGATCCTCATGTGTGGTAAAAATTAAGGACCACTGATTTTAATGATATGCAGAGCACTATATATAATTTAATTGTAAACCCATACTTTATCTTAATTATATAACAGAATACTCTAACTACAAAAGAATAGTCCCATATAAATGGAAGACAAAAAAATTGTCAACAAAAGAATACTTTCATAAAAATTGATAACAAGATGCTGTGATATAGTAGAAAGATTACATTTTTAATCAGGAGATTTATTTATGGATTTATAATTCATAAACTAGTCAAGATTAAAAATTTTTTCTCAGTTGATATGATGTAGTTTCTTATTTTGTTTTCAGTTTCCTTATTTCAAAAATGATTGACTGAACTAAAATGTTTCCAATGATTTCCAAGATCCTTTATGGCTATAAAATTCTTTGGTTTTAGAATAAGTAGAAAATTTTGGAAATAAAGAGATTAAGATTGAATTTTGACCTATTAAGCCCTGCAGTTTGTAATTAACCATAAATGCAAAGAATGATGACTCATCTCCTACAGACACATCTTTATACATTTTCCTCTCCCTTTCTAATTCCCTATCACCATATTTCACCCTGTTTTCTGGCTGGAATTTCATTTCTTCCTGATGTTATACTCATAGACCCAAAACTTTGCTCTGAATAAAGTCCCTGCTATCTGAGTATAAGCAATTGTCTTTTTACAATACTTGTCAATTACTAGCCAAACTGAAAATTTTGCAACTTCAGTTTTGCAGATCATGAACATAAATTATTTTCTCATTTCATCAATTAAATGAAATACAAATCTATATATAGATATATAGAGAGTAAGCTACTGCTGCAATATATAATCTATAATCAGTAAGCTATTTCTACAATAATGCCATTAAACTAATCCACAACTCAGAGGCAAAACCAACACAATTACTTCTTGTCCTCACGTATATGGTGGGTTAGGGCTTACCTGGGGTTCAGCTGATTGACGCTGGGATTGACTGGGCTTGATTTTAGTCTATGGCTTGGGTCCAAGCCTGCTCCATAGGTCTCTCGTCCCCTGTGGTGCACCAGTTATCTGAGACAAAAGGCATAAATGCAAGAGAGATGAATGAGAACACGCAATGCCTCTTAAGCTCTTACCTCAGAACTTACACCTTATTACTTCTGCCTACATTCCACTGGCAAAAGTCCATGGCCAAGCTCCATATTAACAAGGACTGGGAGTATACTTTACCACATTGAAAGAGGAGTAAATATTTATTTTACAATAGTCCCTACTATCATATCTATGAATCTACACGTAACATGAAGGATAACTGTACTCTACATGATTTCTCTTTGGAATTTTTGTTTTCTTAGGATGGCTCACCTGTAGAAAATCCTCTTCATATATCTGCAAATCTGCTTCAACAAATATAATATCCTTGTAGCTTTAAGATGAGCAAAGCACTAGCAATTTGGCCAGAAGTTGAGGGCAAACCCAATAAAAATTTTACAGTTAAAAATTTTTAGACCTAATTTAAAAAACAAAAACTATGATTTTTGTTTCTAAAAATCACAATCCTTGTGGAAAGAATTGATAATTTCTAGCAAAGCACTTAACCTCAAAGCAAATGTGGCAATTAAAAAAAGACTAACTTAGGATTTCTTTCAGATGGCCTCTGAATCAGAACTTCACCCCAGAAGGCAAAAAGGTTTCTCATTAGAATGATTTTTATTTACCGAGAAATAAGGAAGAGAGGATATATAGAGATTGGTTGGATACTGGTTTCCCATAGCCTCAGTAATTATTATACTTGTGAAGTACAACAAAAAGTTTACAAGAAAAGGACTGCCTTAAGCCTGGTAGACAAATTATCTCTGTTGATTGAAAACAAAATAAGATTGACACAACTGCTTAACTGTCAGACACAGAAATGGTTTAAAAATCAAAACAAAAACATTCTGACTTCATGCTATTAAATTCCCTTGACCCTGTCTTAAAGTTCTTCCCTTTAAGAAGAACTAGGCCTGAGCTAGAGCTCTGGTTTATCACAACAGGGTCTTTCTCAGCATAGTGAAATCTACCACATGGTGGGGTTCAGAATTTGTCTTGCTGGGGACTTCCCTGGTAGCACAGTGGTTAAGAGTCTGCCTGCCAATGCAGGGGACACAGTTTCAGTCCTTGGGCTGGGAAGGTCCCACATGCCATGGAGCAACTAAGCCCATGCGCCACAACTACTGAGCCTGTGCTCTAAAGCCCACATGCCACAACTATCGAAGCCCATGCACCTAGAGCCTGTGCTCCACAACAAGAGGAGTCACCACAATGAGAAGCCCATGCATCACAACAAAGAGTAGCTCCTGCTTGCCGCAACTAGAGAAAATCCGTGTGCAGCAACGAAGACCCAATGCAGCCAATATATAATTAATTAATTATAAAAAAGAAAAGAATTTGTCTTGCTGCCATAAACCCACTTCTTCTATGTAGGGATGATCTCCACATTTTTGAGGTTTCCAGATCCTGGAATTCTCTCTTCTTTCTCCACTTCTCTGGAGCAACCAGCTTAGCCCAGCCTGTCCAGCTGGATTTCTTTGCTGTTGACTCCTACCAGTAACCCACCTTTCTTTTTGATAGCCTGTTGTGCTTAATCTCTTGTCAGTTCTTCATTTGGAGCTTGTGGCTTGATCTTCATTCAACCCTGGGTGAAAGAACGAATCTTCTGTACAGCTCTCAGCTGCTAGGCTGTACCAGCCAAAGTGAATCCACCACTCCACTTATCCTACCAAATACCTGACATGTACCACCCCTTGGCCTACAGTTGTTAGGTTCTGTACCAAAGTTAACCCCCCTATGGCTACTATACTGATTCCAGCTTTCGTCTTCCTCCCCCATCAATCTACGTGCACAGTGAGGGCTGAAAACTCCTACAAGCAAAGAATCTGAGATGTTGGTTTTCATTTAAATTTGTGTTGAAACGATGACTATAGACAAATGAAGTAAGCCAGGCACTGTGCAGCCTCCAGTGAAGAAACTAGACATCAACTGAATTTATCTCTAAGTTATCTTAGTTTTTCTTTTGAGAAAATGAGAATTACCTTAGGATTTGCGTATGAAAGGTAGTTATTTAGATAAACAACTCTCAATAGCAGAATCTCACATCTTTATATCTGAATCAATAACTATTTTTAGGGCTTCCCTGGTGGTGCAGTGGTTAAGAATCCGCCTGTCAATGCAGGGGACATGGGTTCAAGCCCTGGGCTGGAAAGATCCCACATGCCTTGGAGCAACTAAGCCGTGTGCCACAACTACAGAGACTGCACTCTAGAGGTTGTGAGCCACAACTATTGAGCCCACATGCCACAACTATTGAAGCCTTTGTGCCTAGAGCCGGTGCTCTGCAACAAGAGAAGCCACCGCAATGAGAAGCTCTCGCAGTGCAACAAAGAATAGCCCCCGCTCTTTGCAATTAGAGAAAGCCCATGTGCAGCAACGAAGACCCAATGCAGCCAAAAAATAATAAATAAATAAATAATTTATATAAAAAATAACTATTTTTAATATAAGATCAAGGTACATGATCAGTTTTATACTGATCTTTGAAACGTTCACTTCCCATAAATGTGCCGTTGCCTATATTGATTGCTATTATTGTCCATTTATTAATTGAAATAATAAGATATCTTGGATATAAGCAAGGACTGGGCAATGTTAATAAAGCTGTAGCCAACCATGTAAACTGATACTCTGCAATGTTCAAATTTTTCTTTCTAGATGGATATAACAAAAGTCTGAAGCTCTTGTGTCAGGTGAATGTATAACAAAGGGATGTCTTTAAAAATGTAACAAACAAACAAATAAAAAAAACACAAAACAAAAAAAGGCAATATATATATATATATGAGAGGGTTTACAAATTTCCATGGCTGTAGGTATTACCCATCACTACATCTGTCAGGAGCTAAGAACTGGCCAGATTGAAGCCTTTGCAACTAGAGTTTTCTAATTATCTCAGGATTCTAGTAGAATTTGGGCCTTGCTTTTTGGTGCCTTCCATGAACCTGTAATCTTGGAGCCTAGCACAACCAGGTGGCTAAAATCTGTCTGATAATTGCTCATTCCAATATATCATTGTCCCTATATCCCTTTATTAAGAATAGCAGCAAACTTTCAGAACTGTGGGCATGGAGAGGTGCCTGCCTCCAGGGCAAGGACTTGGAAAGTCAGGGGAGAAAGAACTGTGCTATCTTAGTTCTGTCTCCTTTCTGCCTTTAAACAGACTTCTGTTTTTAAAAGGATTAGCTCTCGTAAAGGCTTGTTTAATTGGCCTCACAGAGGTTAGGAAGGACTTTGGGAGTCTCTGAGAGCTCTAAGAGTGTGAAGTCTTTACCAAGAAATCCAATCTAGCCTGGAGCCTCTCTGGAGCAAGTTTCCGCAGGATCCCAAGGTAATTTAGTCATGACCTAGACTTATTTATTATTCTATACCCTTCTTCCCAATAGGAATAAGTTTTATGGATCTTGTTCTCTCTCAGGGGGCAGAACATACTAAAAAGTTATTGCCCCTGCTTTTAATCTTGTAACATGGAAAACCCATAGATGCCTCAAATCCCATAAAACTGTAACAACATTAAATTTTTATAATAATTATTATAACTTTTCCAGACCCTGTGTTAGAGCCTCATAAGTACTATCTCCAGTCTCAAAAAAGAAAAAAAAATCCAAACAAAAACATACAAACAACAACAACAAAACCCCTGAGAGGTTTTATTATTCCTATTTTACTGGATGAAGAAGCAGACAATTGAGAAGGTCTAAGTGAGTTGCCTGATGTCACAAAGTTAAGAGAAGAATTTGAATGTAGGTTCTCCTACACCCAGAGAACATGGTCTCCCCAGGAATTGCATTAATACAAATGCATGTTAGGAGTGACTATTAGTCATCTCAGTGGAGTTTCCTTGGTAACATGAATACAGAAACATTAAAACTTATTTGATTACCCATTTCAGAGTAACAATTGCAGATCAATTATCACTCCAAGGGTGTTTAATAAATTGGGTTTTCTTTGTAGTTGAAAAGTTGGCATTGTCTATGTGTCATAACATTATATATCCCAGAAGGGAGTTTTATCAGACCTCTGTCTAGATTGGAAGAAAGATGAACTCATATCAGAAGCAATTACAATGGCCCTGCTTATGAACTCCCCTAAGCAATTCTCATAGAACAAATGCAATTATTCCCCGTTTGGACTACCAGATATATACAATTTTGGAAACTACGATACATTTTAGACTCTGATATATTATTGCTATAGGCCAAGAAGATACACTTTTGGGCTTTCTAGTGAGACTGTATTAATAAAACACATATCTAGTCTGACTTCTCTAGGGAGCACAGTAATTCCTGAATTATTAAATAACAAGTACACATGCAGGAGGAATTAAGTGACCTACACATCATCAGCAACGAATGCTTGGGATTCCATATTTAGCTGACAAAGTGCCAACTATCAAGTGTCTCTAGGTAAGTTGGCAATTTTCTTAATATTGTTAAAAAACAAACATCCAAAAAAATATGTAAATGAATGCGCATGAAGTAACTGTTCAGAAAAATGGCAAGGTGTGATTGTTACATTTTTAGACTTAATATTTGGAGATCCCAATAAAGGTGATACAGCTTATTCTAGTTCACATGATTGTTAAAAACAAAAAAGAGCTAAAGAAGGGGAACTTCCCTGGTGGTGCAATGGATAGGACTCTGTGCTCCTAATGCAGGGGTCCAGGGTTCAATCTCTGGTCAAGGAACTAGATCCCGCATGTATGCTGCAACTAAGAGTTTTTTTGCTTTTTGTTTTTTTTTAAATAAATTTATTTATTTATTTTATTTATTTATTGGCTGCGTTGGGTCTTTGTTGCTCCACATGGGCTTTCTCTAGTTGCTGCGAGTGGGGGCCATTCTTAATTGTGGTGCACAGACTCTTTATTGTAGTGGCTTCTCTTGTTGTGGAGCACGGGCCCTAGGCATGTGGGCTTCAACAGTTGTGGCACATGGGCTTAATAGTTGTGGCTCAAGGGCTCTAGAGCACAGGCTCAATAGTTGTGGTGGACGGGCTTAGTTGCTCCGTGGCATGTGGAATCTTCCCAGAGCAGGGCTTGAACCCGTGTTCCCTGCATTGACAGGCGGATTCTTAACCACTGCGCCACCTAGGAAGTCCTGCAACTAAGAGTTTGCATGCCACGACTAGGGAGCAACTAAGGAACCCTGGAGCCACAACTAAGGAGTTCTGGAGCTGCAACTAAGGAGCCTGCTTGCTGCAACTAATACGCAGTGCAACCAAATAAATATTTAAAAAAAAAGTTCTTAAAAAAAAAAAAGAGCTAAAGAAGGGACAATTATTTTCTAAGTAGTTCTTGGTGGGGCAAATGTCAGAATCCCAATTATCTGATCTGGGGGATATTAACTAAAATTCAATGCTAAAATAGAGGCAAAAGCAATATCTAAATAAGAATTTTGTCAATATTCCAAAGAAAAGGAATTTTAAAAGGTCACTTGTTATTGGTTAATGTTATGTTCATGAATGACACTAGGAAAGAAGCCAGCAAGTCAATTGTTAACATATCCTTTCCCATGAGATACTATGGGTAACGTGATCAAGACCAATCTCTTTAGTTATCACAAAATATAATTAAATAAAGTAGGGCTCCCTTCTCTGCTGTGAGTCTTTCACTGGAATCAAAGACAGATTCCAAGGGCTCCCTCAGTCTTAACTCTGGCTATCTGCACACAATCCCATCACTCCTGTAGTTCACTCTTGAAGAACTAGCATTTTCTGAAATTTCACCTCAGAGCTAGGACAACAAAGTCTCTTTAGTTGCACTATGGTACCATCCATAAGAAAAGTACCATATTCTGGGTACAGAGTATTTCACTCTTTTGGGAAAACTGGCTAGCAGAGAAACCTGGAGTTTAAATCATCTTACTGGAACAAGGCAGAGATTCTTAGCAAGGGATTTTAAAGGCAGTCAAGTGCTGCAGACAAAACAGTATGCTGTTAAAGACATTTTTCAAAAAAAAGCTAAAACTGAACTCTCAAGTAAATGTAAAATGAAGACATAAAAAAATTATTTATACCATTAATTAATGAGAGAATCAGAAAAGATGTTGGTTCAAAGGAGAATCCAAAGAACAGACACATTTATGATCAGGAATATTGAAATGAACTTGCAGATGGATCCCAAGCTTTCAACACATGGGAGGATTATCTCTCTACTGGACAGAGGCCATTTGCATATTCATAGACTAGAATCATTTGCATTGTCATCAGGTCTGGACGAGCTCTTTTTAATTTCTACAGATTCATAAAATATCCATGTCAAAGATAAAGGCAAATATCCTTTTGGGTTCAGATAAGTGCTCAAAGCTCCAGCATTCCACTGAAAGGACATCCAGTCATCTGAGAGGGAAGGTGTGCAGTGCTGTGCTGGTAAATAGTCAACAATCAGCTCTCCAAAAAGCCCTTAAAAATCCAAACCTCGATTGGTAGCAGCTGTCGATTTCCATAGTGTAAATCCACCCCGCCCCACCCGGGGCTGGTTCCAAGCTACCTGTGTGTCATTGCTGAAGGTGAGTGGGGAAGAGGGATGTGGCAGCGCTGTTATATAGTATTTTCTCTGTACAGATACGATAGACGTAAACAAGATCAAGAACATGATGACAGCAAAATGTAGTAAAATAATTAGAAAGTGATAGGGTTTGAGTATTTATTACCTCTGCTTGTTATTCAGTTCGCTTACTGTTGTGCCATTCTATGCGTTTTAACACCTGTGTAGATTTCTGTAACTACAATCAGTCTACAGAATAGTTAAAAAAAAAAACAAAAAAAAAACCTCCTTCCTGCCACCTCTTTACTGTCATACCCTCCTGAACTCCTAGCCCCTGGCAAGCGCTGATCTGTTATCTATTACCGTAGTTTTTTGTTTTCCAAAATGTCAAATAAATGGAACCCTATAGTAAGTACTCTTCAGAGACTGGCTCCTTGTTCCAGCATAGCACCTTTCAGAATCAGCCAAGCTCTTGCATGTATGTATAGTTCCTTTTCATTGCTGAGTAGTATCTTACTGTTCAGATGTAACAGTTTGTTTATCCATTCACCTGTTGTTTTCCATTTTTAGTTTAGATGGTGAATAGAGCTGCTATAAATGTTCATGTATAGGTTTATGTGTGAACGTGAATTTTCATTTCCCTTAGGTAAACACATAGGAGTTGGATTGGGATGGAGTAAGTATATACATTTTTTACTATTAAGCAGTTTTTGACTATCAAAAAGAAAGCTTCTATGAACATCCATGTATAAGTCTTTATACAAACACAATCCTTCTTTTCTCTTGGGGAAACAGCTAGGAGTGGAATGGCTGAGTCATATGCTTGGTGAATATTTAACTTTTTAAGAAATTGCCAAACTATTTCCTAAAGTTATTGTGCCATTTCACATTCCAAGCAACAGCCACTCCTTATAGCCACCAATGCCTGGTGTGATCAAGCTTTTTAATTGTAGGCATTCTAATTGGTGTGCAGTGGTACCTCATTATGGCTTCAGTTTGTTTTCCTAATGACTACTAATAATACACATCCTTTAATGCCTTATTTGCCATACATATATTTTTTTGGTGAAGGGTCTGTGTGTCTGTTCAAATTTTTTGGCCATGTTTCATTGGTTAGTTTGTTTTCTTATTTTGAAATAAGATAATGATTTGCAAATATTTTCTGCCAGTGGCTTGTGCTTTTTGTTCTTCTAAGAGTGTCTTTCAAAGAGCAGGCATTCTTAATTACGATTGTCTAATTTACTGTTTATTTCATGGATTGTGCTTTTGGTATTGTACCTATAAAATCTTTGCCTAGGGGCTTCCTAGATGGTGCAGTGGTTGAGAATCCGCCTGCCAATGCAGGGGACATGGGTTCGATCCCTGCCCCAGGAAGATTCCACATGCCGTGGAGCAACTAAGCCCGTGCACCACAACTATTGAGCCTGCGCTTTAGGGCCCGTGAGCCACAACTATTGAGCCCATGTGCTGCAACTACTGAAGCCCACGAGCCTAGAGCCTGTGCTCCGCAACAAGAGAAGCCACGGCAATGAGGAGCCCGCTCACCACAACGAAGAGTAGCCCCCACTCACCACAGCTAAAAAGAAAGCCCGTGCACAGCAAAAAAGACCCAACACAGCCAATAAAATAAATAAATAAATAAATTTATATATAAAAAAAAAATCTTTGCCTAAATTAAGGCAAACCAGTAAATGACTTCTGAGTGTTAAAATTGCTAGAAGACAATTCTCCATAGGCCTCTCACATTTCAGCACATTTTGGGAGCAGGGGAACTAAGTGCCCTGTTGTTCTGGACTATCTTTTCAAGGATGTTTGTATAGAAAAGCGTCTTGGAAAATAAAGACAGTACCTCCCACTGGAGCAAATAAGAGGTTTGTTAACTGACAATGTTTTTCTCTGGCACATAGGCTGAGCATGTTTACTTATAGCTAATTATAAAAGATTAGTGTTCCCTAAGTTCAGAGTTCCTCAGATATGATGCAAACCTAATTCATGCCCATGGCCCTCTCTGAAACACTCTTGTAGGACTTGAGAAGCAAAGGAAATTGATGCTACCATGAAGTTTATGATACTTGCTCTGCAATGAGTATTAAAGTCTTGTCTTTGATGGAAGAGTCTCACATCTTGTGCCAGCACCCATGAAACTGTGGCAGGCTAACTTGTTAACTTCCCAGAAGACTAAAATCTCATAACTTCACAATTGTTGATAAAACCAACCTTATATTTCTGGGATAAATCCCACTTGGTCATGATGAGTTATCCTTTTTTATATAGTGTTGGATCCAATTTGCCAATTTTTTCCCTTTTTTTTTGGGGGGGGGGCACACTGAGTGGCTTGAGGGATGTTAGTTCCCCAACCAGGGATGTAACCCAAGCTTCTGGCGGTGAAAGCCTGGAATCCTAACCACTGGAATTCCCAATTTGCCAAATTTTTTAAAAAGAATTTTTGTAATGATGTTTATGAAGATATTGATTTATAGTTCCTTATCTTATAATATCTTCTGTCTGATTTTGAAATCAGGGTTATGCTGACCTCATAGTAAGCTGGGCAGCATTTCCTCCTCCTCAAATTTCTGTAAGAGTTTGTGTAGAATTGCTATTATTTATTCCTTTAATGTTTGGCAGAATTCAGTTAAGCCATCTGGGCCTAGAATGTTTTTCATGGAGAGATTTTAATTACAAAGGCAATTTTTAAAATAGATAAAGTACTATTTAGATTATCCATTTCTTCTTGAAAGAACTTTGGTAGTTTGTGTCTGTCAAGAAACTTGTCCATTTTATGCCAGTTATTGACTTTATTGTTGTAAAGTTGTTATATATTCTCTCGTTATTCTTGAAGTACCTGTAGAATCTGTATTGATGTCACTTCTCTCATTCCTGATTAATAATTATTTGTATGCTCTCTTTTATTTCTGGTTATTCTGCCTAGAGATCCATCAATTTTATTTTTGTTTAATGTATTAATTTTCTAATGCTGCATAACAAATTACCACACAATTAGTGGCTTAAAACAATGCACATTATTACCTCACTGTTTCTCTAGGTTAGGAATCTTGGCATGGCTTAGCTGGATCCTCTTTTTTTTTTAATTTAAAAAAATTTTTTATTTGGTTGCGCCAGGTCTTTGTTGCAGCAGGCGGGCTCCTTAGTTGCAACTCGTCAGCTCCTTAGTTGTGGCTCATGGGCTCCTTTGTTGTGGCATGTGAACTCTTAGTTGTTGCCGAGACCAGCTCGGTGACTCGAGGTGAGTGACGGGTGCCGCAAGCTTGAAGAAGACACAGACACAGACTGAAGAGAAAAGTGGGACCGGGGGGGGGGGGGGGGCTCAAGACCTCTCGGATCAAGGGCCCTGCTGACTCATCCCAGGTTGCTTTTATTGAGTTCTTCGGCTAACATTCTCAGGTTACACCCATAAACAATCAAAGGCCTCACATGACTGGGGCAATTATCTTTGTTTGCTTCCTGGGTCCGAGTTGAGCAGGTGTGGATCTGAGCTGGGCGTGGAGAGCAAAACAGCCCTGGGGGCAGGAGACCTCTCTCAGATATTGGGGGTCTGTGCCCCACCCCTGTTGGCCCCTCTGCGACTGTGCCTGTCTTAGGTTGTTCCTCCCTTGAGGAATCTTACCCATCTCTGGCTAACCAGTCATCCTCCGGGGCCAAACAGGGTGATATAAGGAAGGCTCTATGCACGACCCCTGTTGGCCCCTCTGCGACTGTGCCTGTCTTAGGTTGTTCCTCCTCTGAGGAATCTTACCCGTCTTTGGCTAACCAGCCATCCTTCAGGGCCAAACAGGGTGATATTAGTCTCCACGCCCCGCACCCTCAGCTCCTCCACTGCTCAAGCAGGACATTCTGAATCCCATCGCTCGGCCCACATACTTTAACATTTTCAAGGTTTCAGAAAGGCTCCTGAATGTCTTCCCACAAGTTGTAGCACTCATGTGGGATCTAATTCCCTGAGGAGGGAAGGAACTCAGGCCCACTGCACTGGGAACACGGAGTCTTAACCACTGCACCACCAGGGAAGTCCCCAGCTGGATCCTCTTCAAGGCTGCATTCAGGCTGTTGGCCAAAGCTGTGTTCTTATCTGTGGGCTTGACTTGGGAAGGGTCCACTTTCAAGTTCATTCAGGGGGGAGAATTCATTTCCTTGTAGTTGTAAAACTGAGGGACCCAGACTCCTGCTGGCTGGTCACCTCGGCTCCTACACGGTGGCCTCAACCTCTTGCCACATGGACCTCCTAACATGGCTACATACTTCTTCAAAGGCAGCAAGGCAAAAAGAGAGCAAGTCTGTTAGTAAGATGCAGTCTCATGAAAGGTAACAGAATCATGAGAGTCACAGCCTACCATCTTCATCCTATAACAGTCACAGGAATGACATTCCTTCACACTTGCCATATCCTGTTGATTAGAAGCAGTCACAGGTCCCAGTCACACTCAAAGTGAGGGGTCACAGAGGCATGAGTACCAGGAGGTGGCGATCATGGGGCCCTCTTAAAGTCTGTCCACCACATTTTAAAACAAGTTTTGGTTTCATTTAATTTCTCTGTTGTTTTCCTGTATTCTATTTTTTTGATTTCCACTCTGAATTTTATTGTTTCCTTTCTTCTGTTTGAACTTTCTGTTTTATTTGCTCTTATTTTTCTAGTTTCCTAAGGTGGAGGCAGATGTCACTGACTTAAGCTCTTTATTCCTTTCTATTATAGCCCTTTATTGCTATAAATTTCCTTTTGTGTAATTTTTTGTGGCATCTCACAAAGTTTTATTTGTTGTATTTTCATTTTCTTCACTTCAAAATACTTCCTAATTTCTCTTTCTGATGCTTTGTTGTTAGTCTATAGAAATAAAACACATTTCTGTATATTAATTTCATATCCTGCATGAATATATTTATTAGTTTTAATAATTTTTGGTAGCATCTTTAGGGTTTTATGTATATAGTACCATGCCATAATCAACAGTGACTAGGACTAGGACTTCTAATACTATTTTGAATAAAAGTGGCAAGAGTGGTCATCCTTGTCTTGTTCCTGATCTTAGAGGAAAAGATTTCAGGTTTTCACTGTTGAGTATTATGTTGGCTATAGGTTTGTCATATATGGGCTTGATTGTGTTGATGAATACCCACGTTGTTGAGAATTTTTATCATAATGGATCTTGAATTTTGTCAAAAGTTTTTTCTGCATCTATTGAGATGATCATATAATTTTTAGTCTTCAATTTGTTAATATGGTGTATCACATTAATTTATTTGCAGATATTGACCCATCCTTGCATCTCTGGGATGAATCCCACTTGGTTTAATATACGTTAGAGCCTACAGCCAAGAATATTCTATCCAGCAAGGCTATCATTCATATTTGAAGGACAGATAAAGAGTTTTAGACAAGAAAAAGCTAAAAGAGATCAGAACCACTAAACCAGCTTTACAAGAAATGTTACTAAAACTTCTCTAAGCCGAAAAGGAAAGATCACAATTGGAAATATGGAAATTATAAAAGGAAAAATCTCATCGGTGAAGGCAAATATACTGTCACGGTAATAGATCAGTTATTAATAAAGTTAGTAGGAAGGTTAAAAGACAAAAGTAGTAAGACTCATCTATATTACAATAAGTACTCAAGGGTTACACAAAACAAAAACATGTGAAATATGATGTCAAAAAACAGTAACCATGGGGGGAGGTAAATTGCAGCATTGTTAGAAGGTGTTAAAACTTAAGAGATCATCAACTTAAAAAATGTTATTATATATAAACTTCATGGTAACCACAAACCAAAAACCTTTAATAGATACACACAAAAAAAGAGAGAAGGGAATTCAAACATGGCACTAAATATAGTTACCAAATCAAAGGGAAGAGCACAAAAGAAAAAGAACGAAAAAGACCTACCAAACAACCCCAAAACAATTAACAAAACTGCAATAAGTACATACCTATAGATAATTACTTTAGGTGAAAATGACCTAAATGTTCCCGTCAAAAGACACATGTGACTGAATGGATTAAAAAAATAAGACCCACATATACGCTGTCACGAGACCCACTTCAGATTTAAGACACACACAGATGGAAAATGAGGGGATAGGAAAAGGTATTCCATACAAGTAGAAATTAAAAAATAAAGCTTGGCTAGCAATAATTATATCAGACAAAACAGGCTTTAAAACAAAGACTATAGCAAAAGACAAAGAAGGACATTACATAGTGATCAAGGGATCAATCCAACAAAAAGATATCACAAATGTAAGTATATATGCACCCAACATAGGAGCACCTATATATGCAGAGCAAATATTAACAGACAAAAAGAGAGAAATTGACAGAACCACAATAATAGTAGGGGACTTTCACACTCACATCAATGGACAGCTCATTCAGATAGAAAATTAATAAGGAATCACTGGCCTTAAATGACATACACCAGATTGACTTAATAGAAATATGTATATAGAACATTCCATCCAAAAGCAGCAAAACATCAGTGTTTTAGCCAGGAGAAACACCCATGTGATTAGAGGGTTGGCACTTTTAGTCCTACCCACTGATTTCCGGGAAGAAGACAGGGGCTAGAGGTTGACTCAATCGTCATTGGCCAGTGATTTAGTCAATCATTACTATGTAATGAAGCCTCCATAAAAGCCCAATAGGACAGATTTTGCCTGTTTTTGGAGAGTTTCAGTCCACTACTGGTCAGGGCTCCATGCGCCACCAGGACAGAAGTGCTTTTTTTCAGGACCTTGTGCTGTGTACCTCTTCCTCTGGCTGTTGATTTGTATCCTTTAAAGTTTTTCTATCATAAAGTGGTAATCTAGTAAGTAAGTGGGTTTCTCTGAATTCTGGGAGCTGTTCTAGAAAATGAATCAAACCCAAGAAGGGTTTGTGGAAACCTCTGATTTGTAGCCCATCAGTAAGAAGTGCAGTTAACAACCTGGACTTGCCTGAAGTATCTGAAGTAGAGGGCAGTCTTGTGAAACTGAGCCCTTTCCATGTAGAATTTGAGTCTGTCTCTGGATGGGTAGTGTCACAACTGAGCTGAGTTCTCGAACACCCTGCTCATGTCTGAGAATTGCTTGTTGGTGTAGGGGAAGTTCCCCTCCACCACCCCCACACATAAGAATTGGGTTCAGGAACCTTCTGCAGCAGGAACGTCCACTCCACCACGAGGGAAAGGAGCATGAATATTTGCTAAATTGTAATCCAGTCTCTCATGGTGCTGTTTTTGGGACTCAATTTCCCAATTTATCTTTCTGATTCTATATCCTTTATGGAGCTATGAGATGAATCTGAAGTTGCTGCCAAGTTTTCTGAACCTGGACACTACTAGGAGATTTTGTGTCTGTAGGTCTATAGTACAAAATACTGCGAGAACCTCTCTGGAGAGCTGGCAGACTCACCATATGCCCTGATCTCTCCACAACACAAAGCAAAAGGGATCTTGGGAGGACAGTGAAGAAGACACTGTGTTATTCTTGGGTGCTGGACCTGAAAGGGGTCACTGCCAGGCTCCACAGGAGCCTTGAAATTGGCTCCTGGGGATGCTGAGAGCACAGGAGCAGCTGTCAGACTCAGCGTGCTGAGAATGAGCCTTTGCCAGTCCCTGGCACCCCACAAGAACCACAAAATCTGATGTAGTGGATTCACTGTGCAGTGTGCCAAGACAGCTAAGTATGGGTCTAAGAAGATTTTGCTATATAGTATGCCTCTAGGCACACCGTGTCAAGACTCATCAAGAGATAAGTTAGCCTTTTTAAAATAAATATTCTAAAAAAGAGGATAGATTTTTGTTTGATTTTTACTTATTCTAATAAATGCTACAAAACTGGGGAAAGTAATGACTGTCTATGAAAAGATGTAAACTTTAAATTCAGAAACCCTTGGGGACTTCCTTGGTGGTCCAGTGGTAAAGAATCTGCCTACCTGTGCAGGAGATGCAGATTCTATCCCTGGTCAGGGAACTAAGATCCCACATGCCGTGGGGCAACTGAGCCCGAGTTCCACAGCTACTGAGCTCTCGTGCCTCAACTAGAGAGCCTGCATGCCACCAACTACAGAGCCCACACACCCTGGAGCCCATGCACCACAACTAGAGAAGAGAAAATCCATACACCACAACTAGAGAGAGCACTGCAACAAAGAGCCCATGTGCTGCAACCAAAAAAATCCTGCATGCCTCAACAAAGATCCCAGGTACCACGTAAGGCCTGGCGCAACCAAAAAAAAAAAAAAAAAAAAAAAAAAATAAACAAATTTTTTTAAAAAGTTCAGAAACCCTTGGAGAGGGTTTGCTCTTACACTAAAAACTCTTTTTGGCTCTCAGATTTCTAAGAGAAGAGAAATCTAAGAAAAGAGAGTTCCATATTTAACATGCTTCATTGTATGCAGTTTGACCCGGACTACAGGCACCACTGATTTAGAAATAACTGAACTGCTGCACAAATGTCTCTCTTGCTTTAGCACCTTCTCAGAGAACAATAAGAGTCCTTCAGAAATAAGGCCAGTATCTGCCCCAGCTACAAAACATACACCCCTCCTACCTAACCCCATAAAACCAAAGATTATGGCTTGTACCCTGATGAGGTAAGAATACTGTCATGCTACCACCCCACAGATTAACTGTGGCAGCCACTAGGGATGTTAATCTGGTGTGCTAGTCTCCAAAGACATAATTACAAGTGTATTGTTTAATATGTTGTTAGAAATGATGGCTCTCTCTCCAGGCCAGAGTGCAAAAGTCTGTTTAATTCATCCTGTGGCTGTGGATTTTTGAACTGCCCTGGTGCCTGAGAAAAGAAGTTCTTAATTAAAGCTGTGAAGCCACTGAACATATATGAAAAACTAGGGTACACATGAATATGAGAATTTTTCTAGGAAGTGCGTCCACAGCTCTCAGGATATTCTCAAGAGGGTTCATAACACAAAGCCCAAGAACTACTAATTTAGAACACTGTTTATAAGAGAAATGGCTTTTCAGATCCAGAAAAACAACTTAAAACAAACTTTTGGAAGCCAGCCTGTTGGGAAGCTGAGGGCTACAAATATATCCTGTAATGATGAATCATACTAAAACATGATTTTATGAAATTTTTAGTAAATGCTTGCTTTGATTTTGCTTTCAGTCCAAATTGATCTTAAAGTGATTTTATATTTCTTATCCACTCTGGCATTCCCTGAAATTACCCAAGGTATGTAGGGACTCTAACATCAGGTATTTCTGTGAAATGGTTTATCTAGGCTTTTGTATTTCTTCTTTTGCATTTAAAATATATCTAAGTCCCTAAAGAGCCTTTGCTGTGGAGAATCAACAGGTCAGAGGTGAGAGAAAGAGTGCAAGGCTGTGGTTGAATGTGAAAAATAGAAGTTTGAGGTTAAGGACACCCTGTTGGAGAGTGACACTGTTGATCTTCAGGGACTTGTAAATAATTCTGGAAAAACTCAGCCCTAACCCAAGCCTTTTTAAGGTTCAAAGCCTAAGGGCTAATTTGTGTGTCCTTGCTGAATTTTCACATGGTCTGCAGTGCCTGCTTCCAGCTGCAAGTGGATGTGGAAATACTTATACTGAAATAACATTAGGAAGGGAGCCCCTGTCAGGTTTCTGATATAGAACCAAGAAAAATGGAAAAAATCCCAGGAGATTGTCTCATTTATTATTTTCATCTTTTCTTCTACCTCATCCTAAGAAAGTCTCTGGGCTGACAAGGATTTGTATATATGAGATGTTTTGTGAGATGTATCAGCCTTAGACCTCTTCGGAAATCCCAGCTTTAAAGAAGCTTACAATAAATGAGTTTATCTGCCTGTGAACTGCTCAAGAAACCATCCTCCCCAACAATGTTGGCATCACTGGAGGCTGCCATATTTTTTAGTTAAGTATTTTTTCTTGATTTCTGACAAATGAATTAAGTGAACTTTTAAAGAAGGAACAGCCTCCAAATTCTAGTCAGATTATGTTTCTAGTTTCTCTCAAAAAGTGATTTATGTATCTATTTTTGCACAGAGCACACTAAGATTACTAAGAAGCATAACATAAATAAATCAGAATTTAAATATTGATTTCTACATTACCCAGATTAGATGTCTATGTCCTACTTATCCATGTATTATGCACTATAGCCAATAATCTCATAAAAGTGTATCTGTCTGCATATGTAACAGTAACACGTTTTAACAGGAGCAACAGGAGCGAAGAAGACAGATCTGAGTATTGGATCCCTGAGCTCTTTGCTTCTGCATTTACCTGGCAGGAGGGGTGGGTCTCTTCAATAACTTGTCCACAGACTTAAGTCATATGTGAAATGACAAGGGCCCCTTTCCCAGCTCTGAAGTCTGCTGAGAGTTGGAATCACTTTTGTTTTCAGCTAAAGAGGGCAGGTTTACATTGTGCATTTTGCTTATGTGTCATGCTAAGCTGTTTATATACAATACTAAACCAACAGACTATACTTTCACATTTTGTAGCAAAATTGTACTCTGAAAATATAACACTTCTAAGGGAAGAAATAGGAATAGAAGGATGTTTCTAGGATTCTCAACAAAAAGAGAAGTCTCAGATCTTAGCTAATTTGGGGAATGCTTTTTCATACCTCATTTTCCTAACAAATAATAAATTAATTTTTTAAAAATTTTGTTTATTTTTTTTATTGGCTGTGTTGGGTCTTCTTTGCTGCACGTGGGCTTTTCTCTAGTTACGATGAGCAGGGGCTACTCTTCATTGTGGTGCGTGGGCTTCTCATTGTGGTGGCTTCTCTTGCTGAAGAGCATGGGTTCTAGGTGCGTGGGCTTCAATAGTTGCAGCACATGGGCTCAGTAGTTGTGGTGCACAGGCTTAGTTGCTCCTTGGCATGTGGGATCTTCCCAGCCCAGGGATCAAACCCATGTTCCCTGCATTGACAGGTGGATTCTTAACCACTGCACCACCAGGGAAGCCCCCAATATATTAATTTTTAAAAACCCTTTCTGAGTTATCTCAGGTAAACAAACAGAATATTCTGTCTTCAATGCTTCCAGAGTTGAATTATTATATCACATTATGAGTTCCTCACAGGCAAACACTGTGTCTTGTTTTTTTCATATTATTGCACTTTTTGTGACCGGTTTTAATTCCTCAGAGCCTGGCATGGTGACTGGCATATAGGAGAGACTCCATAAATGTGTCTTTCATTTGCTCAATTTGGTCAAAAGGAGTACAGAATTCTAAAGTAGAGGTTCAAATTTCAAGCAAGAACATCTTTGGGCAAAATCATTAAGTGGAAAAATGTATCTCCAGAATCCATCTACTTTCCCTTTCACTGTGTACATCACAGGTGCCAGTGTAATACTGCTGTTCTCTGGTTGACATTATGGATTTCCACTGCAACACTGTCACCCAGACTGTTTCTTGTGGTTACACGGGTTCTTGATAAAATAAGAGTAGGTCATGGTGACACAGTGGGGGAGATTCCCACATAACTTACATGCTTTGAGCTCCTGGGAATGATATCTGTAGCAAGAGGAGAGATATTTTAGGGTGTGGTGCCCTTGTAAAACCTCTGGGGTTACAAATCACATCAAGCAGGAAATAGTCCTAGTTTCAGGCTTGGTTTTAAGGACTGGAGAGGAAGCAACATAATATCCCCCTGAGACAACACAGTCTTTCCCCTCATTTTGCAGATGGGAAAATTGAAAAATAGAGCATAAATGACTGCTCAATTTGACATTATGAGTTAGAGTTGGAGCTGGGAATAAAAACAGAGTCTGGACTAGACTTTCTTTCATGTTAAGCATTTATTTACCAAAAATGTATAAATTAACTTGATCTACAACTTTGACTCTTTCTTTAGAAAGTGCTATTATATTTCCCCCCAACTGTAATTAATGCATGCAATGAACATAGAGCCTCCTCATGGTATCTTGACGTATCTGGTTTCCTGGGTCAGTTTGTATTGTTATTATAAAGTTCAATAAAACTTTAAAGCCTGTTTTGAAATAATTTAAATATATTGTGTATTTTTCTTTTTAAGGGAAATCATATTTACTGTGTGCTAAATTTAGATGGAGTGGTTTTCCTCCACACGTCTCTCATTTAGCTAGATGTTGAAGATTGGGTAATGTTTTTATTTGATTGTGGCACTTACATAATATCTATATAGGAAGTCTTGATTTTTAAAAGCTATTTCAAGGGTATATTTTTGCAACAAGCTACAATTTTTGTTAAATTCCCTTCACATGATTTTAATGTTATAGCTCTTCCTTAAAAGCACAGAGTAGAACAAAAACAACTGTTTAAGTTATTTTAAAGTCTTTAATTTTGGGAGGCAAGCAGTCTTTTTCATAAACAAACTCCCTTATTAAGTAGATTTCATTAAATTAATGTAGTAAAAATTTATTTAACAATTCAAGGCACAGCAATATTCTAATCTTATTTTGAGTGTGTGAATAAAATACAGAATCGATTTCCCCTAGTCCATCCCACATAGCTGTGACAATTGTTTTAGGGGTGTGTGTTGAATATTTGGGCAAGAAAAATATGGTATTGATATCAGCGTTAATAACAGAAATATCCAGGTCACCTTTAGAACCCTTTATTCATGACTTTATCCACCTGCCCTTGTTGCACTCACTAAGTTGGTAGTTTTGGCCACTTAATTGGAAATACAGAACAGAAAACATAGTTTTCTCCAAATGTCTTGTCATATGGCAATTCCAAGTGAGGTCCCAGGCAGTTTATTTAACACGTAATATCCTAGTAATTACGGCACATTTTAGAATAGATAATTTCTAAGACAAATTTGCAAGTACTTAGGAGGTAAATCCATACCTGAAGATTGATTCATCACTGAGGTTGGCTATTTTATGTCTCAGAGCAGTGGTTGACACTTCTGTTTCATGCAACTTTCAAAAGTGCCAAATTACACTTTTGCAGTGCATGGAAGCTTTGGAAAATTAGGGCATTTTTCTGCCTTTAACCTTAGCCTTTAGTTAGAAAACCACTTATATTCTTTGTCCCATTGGATTTTGTATTAATGAACTCCATATGTGCCAGACTATATATAACTTCAAAAGTAGGCAGTGAAAGAACAATTTCTGTTAGTGAATGTGTTCTTAGCTAACTGAAAATGTGATGGTTTTTATATGCTATGCATTATAGCAACATTTTGCATTCATTGAATGCAAGTTTTTCATTCTCAATATTCATTTACAGTTTCTATGCTAGGATACTAGGGGAAAACAAAAAGTGAAGAAGAACATTTACCTGGAAAAATCTCTATTATCATAAGTCTTCCATGTAACATATGTAACAATTGTTATCTTACTCTTTATAATACTTTAGAAAACTAAGTATGAAGTAACATCCATTGTCAGCAAACAGGCTTAAGGTACTTACTTTATTAACTCTAAATCTGAAAAATTATGAAGCCTATTTTGGACATTAAAACATGTATTTAAAAAATTTTGAATTCATCTCAACAAATTTAAGAGGATAGAAACTATATCAAGCATTTTTTCCAACCACAATGGTAGAAATTAGAAATCAATTACAGGAAGAAAATGGAAAAAGAGCACATACAACATGCTACCAAAACCCAGTGGGTCAATGATGAAATCAAAGAGGAAATTAGATAATACCTCAAGACAAATGAAAATGGAAACAAAACTTTCCAAAATCTATGGGATGCAGCAAAAGCCATTTAAAGAGGAATGTTAATAACAATACAGGCCTACTTCAAAAACAAAGAAAAATCTCAAAAAAAGCTCCCCACAGCCTAACCTAGTATCTAATGGAATTAGAAAAAGGACAAACAAAGCTCAAAGTCATCAGAAGGAATAAGATAATAAGGATCAGAGAGGAAATAAATAGAGACCCCCCAAAAAAAGAAACCACAATAGAAAATGTCAGTGAAATCAAGAGCTGATTTTTTTGAAAAGGTAAACAAAATTAATATACGTTTAGCCTGGCTTATCAAGAAGAAAAGAAAACAGACCCAAATAAACAAAATAAGAAATGAAAGGGGAGAAATAACAACTGATACCACAGAGATATAAAAAATCATAAGAGAATACTACAAACAGTTATTTGCCAATGAATTGGACAACCTAGAAGGAACAGACAAATTTGTAAAAACATATGACCTTCCAAGATCAAATCAGAAAGAAATAGACAATCTGAACAGATTGGCTATTAGTAGTGAAATTGAATTTGTAAGAAAAAAACTCCCAGCAAACAAAAGTCCAGCACTGGATAGCTTCATGGGGGAATTCTACCACATGTATAAAGAAGAACTAATACCTATCATTCTCAAACTATTCCAAAAAATTGAAGATAATGGAACACTCCCAAATTCATCCTACAAGTCCACCATTACCCTGATACCAAAACCAGACAATGACACCACAAAAAAAGAAAATTATAGATCAATAACTGATGAATATAGATGAAAAAATCCCCAACAAAGTATTAAAAAACTGATTTCAACAATAAATAAAAAGGTCCATACACCATGATCAAGTGGGATTTATTCCAGGATTGGAAGGATGGTTCAATATTTGCAAATGTGAATCATGATATACCACATTTACATAAGGAAGGATAAAATCACATGATTGTCTTAATAGATGCAGAGAAAGACTGACAAAATTCAACACCCATTCATGATAAAAACTCTAATATTGGCATAGAGGGAATATATCTCAACATAATAAAAGCCATTTATGACAAACCCACACTTAACACCATACTCAATGCTGAAAAGCTGAAAATCTTTCCTCCAAAATTAGGAACAAGGCAAGGATGCCCACTCTCACCACTTCTATGTAACATGGTATTGGAAGTCTTAGCCACAACAATTAAACAAGAAAAAGGAGTAAAATGCATCACAATTGGAAGGGAAGAAGCAAAACTGTCACTGTTTGTAGACGATATGATACCATATACACAGAAAACCCAAAAGTGTCCACCCCAAAACTATTAGAACTAATAAATAAATTCAGTAAAGTTGCAAGATAAAAGATCACTATACAGAAATCAACTGCTTTCTCTACACTAATTATGAACTATCAGAAAAAGAAAGCAAGAAAACAATCCCAGCAAAAAAATAAATACTTAGGAATAAACTTAACCAAGGAGGTTAAGTTTCAGAGTAAAAGACCTATACTCTGAAAATTATAAAACACTGATGAGGGAAATTGAAGATGATACAAAGAAATGGAAAAATATCCCATGCTCTTGGATTAGAAGAATTAATATTGTTAAAATGGTCATACTACCCAAAGCAATCTACAGATTTAATGCAATCCTTATCAAAATACCCATGACATTTTTCACAGAACTAGAACAAATAATCCTGAGATTCATAAGACCTACAAAACACCCCAAACTGCCAAAGGAATCTTGAGGAAAAAATACAAAACTGGAGATATAATGCTTCATGACTTCAGATTATATTACAAAGCTACAGTAATCAAAACAGCATGGCACTGGTACAAAAGCAGACACATAGATCAATGGAACAGAATAGAGAGCTCAGAAATAAAACTGCACATTCACAGTTAATTAATCTATGACTAAAGAGGCAAGAATATATAATGGAGAAAAGACAGTCTCTTCAACAAGTGATGTGGGGAAAACTGGACAGCTACACATAAAAAAATGAAATTAGAACATTTCTTCACATCATATACAAAAATAAACTCAAAACAGATTAAAGACCTAAATGTAAGACCTGAAACCATAAGCTGCTACAAGAGAACATTGGCAGAACACTCTGACATAAATTATAGCAGTATTTTTTTTTGTTTGTCTCATAAGGTAAAAGAAACAAAGGCAAAAATAAACAAATGGGACCTAATCAAACTTAAATGCTTTTGCACAGCAAAAGAAACCATCAATAAATAAAAAGACAACCTACTGAATGGGAGAAAATACTTTCAAATGAAATGATCAATAAGGGTTAATATCCAAAAATATACAGACAGCTCCTACAACTCAATTTTTAAAAAGTCTGATTAAAAAATACGCAGAAACCTGAATAGACTTTTTTTTTTCAAAAAAGATATACTGATTGCCAATAGGAACATGAAAATATGCTCAACAGGGCTAATCATCAGAGAAATGCAAAGCCAAACCACATGAGATATCACCTCACACTTGTCAGAATGACCATCATCAAAATGTCTACAAATAACAAATGTTGGAGAGGGTGTGGAAAAAGGGAAACTTTGTATACTCTTGGTCAGAATATATTGGTGCCACCACTATGGAAATCAGTATGGAGTTTCCTCAAAAAATTAAAAATAGAACTACGTTATGATCCAGCAACCCCACTCCTGGCTATATCCAGAAAAAACAAAAACACAAATTCAAAAAGATACACACACCCCAATGTTTGTAGCAGCATGATTTTAAATAGCTAAGATTAAATGCTCTTAGGAATGTCTTCATTGATAGCTCTGTGTAGGATAAGTCCCTCTGATGAATGTTAGGGTAGCATCCTGACCTTCCCACTTATAGAACTCCCATCTATACTTATGTAAGCATTTGCATTCTTTTTGCATTCTTGTAACTGGGATGAATGTTCCATGGGACTGGAACCATGTCTGTCTTGTTCACTGTTTTATCCCCAGCACCTAGAGTGGGTTATACTGCTGCCTAATAAATATTTGCTGAATGAATGAATGAAATCACGGTGTTTTCCTTATTAAAAATTCTGAAAGCCATTTCCTTATATTTGTCAGACTACACTTGGGCTATTTATCAAGATTTGTTTTATTTAAATTCTTAGCTCTGTGTCATTGACAAAAACCACATTTCTGACAATCTGCTACATTGCTTCATCTAGTGACAATGTTTTCATCAAAATGTCTATTTTGTGAGTACTGTTTTCAGTTTTAAGTAAAATGAGAAGGGAACCAGAACAGAAGCTTTGCCTTTTTGCAGATGGGAATGACAAACAATGAGATTGTCAGATATTTAAACACAGATGTGTTGGCTCCAAATTTAATCTCACTGTCTTCAGCCTCCTAGACCAACAGTTATACTAGCATTTCCTATTGTAGTCTAAGGTCATCAGATCCTTACTTCTAGGTTTGTAGAACAACTTGGTTGTTTTTACTTTTTAAAAAAACGGACTTGAGGACACAGAGGGTGGGGGGCGCAAAGGGGAACCTGGGACGAAGTGAGAGAGTAGCATTGACATATATACACTACCAAATGTAAAATAGATAGCTAGTGGGAAGTTGCTGTATAACACAGGGACACCAACTCAATGATGGGTGATGACTTAGAGGGCTGAGATAAGGAGGGTGGGAGGGAATTGCGGGAGGGAAGGGATATGGGGATATATGTATAAATACAGCTGATTCACTTTATTGTACAGCAAAAACTGGCACAACAGTGTAAAGCAATTATATTCCAATAAAAAGCTTAAAAAAGTCTTTAAAATTACACAAAAACATGTTTATTATTGAATAATCAAGAGATATGAAGAAATAAGAAAAAAAATCACCAATGTGCTCATTACCTGTAGACACCCTAAGTTGATACTTTGTTCTAACATCTATGTAATTTCTATCTTCACAAAATGGATTCTAGTAGTATGTAGTTTGTAATATGATTGTTTTCACTCCTAATATTTACAAATATGTGTGTTATATGGTGTCTGCTATGCTAAGCAAGGAAAACCCACCTTTTATTTCTAGGAACAGAGGTTTTGTTGTGTGTTTCTCAGATTAGCGCCATGCTCCCTATGGACATCCAGGGGATGCTTGCTGGTTGAGTCATGCTAAACTGCTGCTTTTTTTTTTCTACAACAACATGAAACATTTAAAATAGTAACTGTAATGGTAGATATGAGACATACAGTACTCTGCTCTTTGTGGGCACGTAAAACTTAATGTTCTTACCCTTGCACTGACTGATTCCTCAGTGAGTTCCCATGGAAATGATCTCAAACTCTACCATCTGAAATTCATTAGTTCTCAGTGTAACGGTGTCCAAAATTACAAGGTTTTGTACTCTAAATTTTCTCTTGGAATGCTTCAGCACTCAAACTTCCCAGTAAGTTCAATGTATTCTAATTTTAATAGCCTTAAACCTACTCAATACACTTCAGTTTGCCAGACCATGTAACTTCTGGTTGTAGCTATTTCATTAGACTTATGAAGAATACCCCATCACCTGCCACTCTGCTTGGACTTAAGCATAAGCAAATATAAATTCATTTTTACATCAACAATACTAAGCAGTACCCCTGCTTATCACATTAGTATATATGAAGGCTTATCTTCTCCAAGCCAAGCCAAAACAAAACAACAACAGTTTCCCCCTCTCTAATGTGCCTGATTATCCCAAATTGCTGAGGAACTACCACTATATAATTTATGTATTTTCTTATTTCTTGGCTCAACATTCTAATATCCTTCCCAGGTGACAGACTTATCTTCTGACTCTTCTCAGAATAAACCACGTGACCCAGAAGTAAACAAATGGTCTTATAAAAACACAATGACTTACATTGTATAATCACTATGTAATTATAGGAATATAGGAAATACTAGAATAAATGTGAAAAGTGAGTTCATTCATTCTACAGTTCTTTGTTTATTTGTAATCCTTGGACATTGACCACCAAATTTTTAAAAATGTACCTTTATCCACATCTTAATCTATGTCTTCTGAATATTTTCTGATGTGTTTCACTAGACCAAAATCCCTAAAGCAAATGCTCAGTGGAAACTACAGCTATTATCCAGACAGCAAGTAATGGAAATTTCACTGCAATCACATATTGGCACACGGTGCATTTTAATTGCTTCCATAGTTCACAGAAACAATGCAGATGTAAACATGCATTCAGATCCTGAAAGCTTTAGAATAATGCCCCTCTTTGACATCTGAAGGCACTTTTAGTTGCCACAGAAAGGAGAGAGAGAGGACTTCTGAAAGTCCTTTTCATGATACTCTTTGCTTATATTCTTCTGCCTGCAGTGCCAGATTGCTGCCAACAAACGTCAGTTGCCAATCACAGGGACAGAAAAAAGAATTGCTTGACTGATGTAAAGGAAGCATGGTCAGCCTGATGTGCTCTCTCTTCCTTCAAAGCCTTGGCCACACTGCAGAAGGGAATTGCACAGAATTGAAAGGCATGTTGATAGAGGGACAGAATAGCAACTGACATCTAGCGAAGAAGTATGCAAGTGTTATGGAAACTATTTCCAATGAATAAGAATTGTCAAGCGTACATGTTTCCATAGCAAACTCTCCTGCTGTGTTGAAATCCATGAGACAGAAATTATAAAAACAAATGTAGCTAGAGCCATTCTGAAGACCTTCAGGTACCTACCTAGAAGATATAGAGTACGTTTTCTGGGCTCTTCTGTTCCACATTTATTGCTCCTCCTATCCTAGGAAGCCTCTTATTTATTAATTAGTTTTGGCTGTTTGTGGCCTTCATGGTACCACATATGTTAATAGTTTTATTAAAAACCAACAGTAAAGTGTTATTATTTGCTAGGCATTGGGCTAAACTCTTTATCTTCTTTATAAACTCTCACAATAAGCCTATGAGGATAGATGATTTTATTATCTCCACTTTACAGATAAGAAAACTGAGGCAGAGAGATGTTAAATAACTTATCCAAGATTAGTCAGCTAAGAAAAGGTAGGGGTAGGGCAAAATCGTGATGTCAGTTCCATCTGGCTCAAAATTCCATGCTTTATATTCATAAGTTCAGCAGCTGAGAAGTTTCTTGCTTCCTCTTAGACATTTTGACTAAAATTTAGGAGTGCTGTCCATCAGAGATGTTGCCTCTGTTGAGGTGACATTGTCCAAGCAGTAGGTTTATACCTATTTATATTTGGTTATAATGAGGTACCCTCTTTAAGAGTTTGAGCTGTAAGTATTTTAGGTATTTTTTACTCATTTTGCTTTCATTTTGTTTATAAGCATTGATAGGAGGCAATGCTAAAGGGGAGGACCTGGGAAGAGAAGCACTGATGCTTTTCACCCATCTGCTGCCTATGCCTGTCTTGTGCCATAGCTGTACCAGCAGCCAAAGGAGCTCTGAAAGGTATCAGAGAGGGTACAATAAAGTGACCCAATACCAGATGTAAAACACGGTGTGACTTTGGAACAAAGGCAAGTCTCCAACATCCTTGGCTGGAGCACTCTCAAGAGATGTTAGAGAGAGAAAAACCAAGAGGGAATGAGTTGCTTCTAATCTGTCAGGTTGGGATGTATAGGTCTGATTATCAGGTAATCAATATAAATCTGATCTTATCTGCATTAACTGGCTAGAAAAGCCTAGACATGCCTGTTACTCTTGTAAGTCCTCCCTCTTAAAAGAAGACAGAAAAAAAAAAAACTCTTCCCCAAGCACATTAACTTAGTATGGAATGCTAGTTTTAAGGATATTTATATAACATGGGTTGTAAAGCAAACAGAGTCTAATTTATAATGCAATATATTTCTCATCAATCTATAGCTACTAGCAATCACTTTTTCTAACCCTGGGTCCAAGTATTTTGGGCAGTTATAAAACCAGACATACCAGTGGGACCAGGATTGAGAATGGAGCCAGAACAATGATAGGCCAAACAATTTAAGCAGTACACAGGCCAGAGAACACACCAGTTTATATAAGGAAAGTGAGAAGTTATCAAGAGTCCTGGGGCTTCTCTGGTGGTGCAGTGGTTAAGAATTCACCTCCCAATGCTGGGGACACAGGTGCCAGCTCTGGCCTGGGAAGATCCCATGTGCCGTGGAGCAACTAAGCCTATGTGCCACAACTACTGAGCCTGCGCTCTGGAGCCCATGCTCTGCAACAAGAGAAGCCACTGCAATGAGAAGCCTGCACACTGCAACGAAGAGTAGCCCCCACTTGCAGCTAGAGAATGTCCGTGTGCAGCAATGAAGACCCAATGCAGCCAAAAATAAATAAAAAAAAAAGTTATAAAAAAAAAGAAATAGAGTCCTGAAGGCAAGCCTAGGTCAAAGTATAGTGTGCCAGCTCCACCTGGAAGATGCTAGAATGTTTGAGATTTGACTAGTTGGCCTGTGGTGAAGATTTAGACAACTAAGATGAGTGGAGAACACAGGCTATAGAAGGGTCATGGTATAAAAACTAGAGTCAGGGTCTAGAGTTCCAAGCAGGGCGTTGACACAGGAAGAAATTCAATTCAAGCATAAGGCTTGGGCTAGAAATGAACTTGAGAAAAAGAAGAGAGCTCAGCTAGGGAAAAAATACACTGGATAGATAATTTTATTATCTCCAGCAAAGAGATATTGTTATACGTGAACCTGTAATCAAGACTTTTGATGTTTAGAAGGGAAATTTTGGCCTTCCGAATCGATTTGCCACAGCCTTTTCCTTACAGGCAAGATTTAGAAATACTCATCAAGTTTCGGTTTGTGTTCACCCTAAAAAAGTTTTGAAAAAATGGCAATTGCTCATATTTTTAAATTGATAGCTGAGGTTTTCCCCCTACATTTAAATAACTGCAATGTATATAATTCCCTATGCATTGCAAAGATGGACATTTTAAAATAAAATTGTTACATCACAAATGCAGTCAATGGGATATAAACAACTAATGAAGTAGATGTTGACCATAACCCACTTTAAGAATATATGAATAACTTCTATAAGTCAGAAATGTTATATTGTTCCTTTTTCTTACTGAACATATATTTCCATTTCAGTTCCTCCAAAGAATTTCACTTAATATATTTTCAGTGTTTGAAAGTCTTTTTATTAATTACTCCACCATACTTCTCTACAAATATATATAAAATATAAGTTGAGGTTAAATGTTTTAAAATTTTATTACTTTACAAAATTTATTCTGAGTTGGATTATAACTTTAATTATTTTTAGCACAAAATTGATCATGAAATAAGTACATTACACATGTCAATAATTATTAACTATAATAAAAATTTATCAGAAAAATCCCTTAGCTAGATTTCATTTATTATAAATAATAAATGCTCTCTTAATAGTTCATGTATTTTTGGATATTACTTATTGCTCAAATAAGACAGGATTCAGCATCAAGTCTATTGCAATATTTCATTTTTGTAAGCATTGAGAAACTTTATGCAAGTCAAGAAATGGATTGAAATGTGGAATTTTGTGTATCATTGTCACTCCAGTTGTTAAAAATACTTTTTACTTACGTGACAAAAATCACATATTAATCTACTAACAAAAATTATTTTTAAACAATCTATCAGCTAATCACTTGGCTAGGTCTTTCTTAAATTTTGTTGAGAAAAAAAATAGTGTACACTCACAAAAAAATATTTGTTACCTAAGTTTTAGAGTCATTCCCTTTCTCAACACTGATGTTGCTATTTCCAGGTGACTTTTTTTTTTGACACCATAAAGCAATATAGCATATTAACATTAGGGATAGGTAAGAAGTGTGTATTTTAAAAATTAGGAAAAGGGCAATTATGCAAATGGAGGTGGGAAAGGAGAATCTAATTGCTCCTCCATCAGAGGAGGATTCTGAAGCAGATCAGCTTTAGAAAAAAGTACCTGCGAAAGTTGAAAACATTTATGAAAGTATGAAAGTTGAAGATCTGGAATTAATTTACCTTAAGCTTTCCATAACCACAAACCTTTTGGAAAGCCTTCTCATACCCCCAGAGATTTCAGTAGTCCAGTTTTGAAGCACTGTTTTGGACTGCCTCCAAGGGCAAGGGCCTCTGGGGGAGCCCTTTACTTTCAATACTCTGATCTTATCTCAAGGTAAATTCTCTTGCAACATTACTTCAATCTTATGTGAAAGTAAAATCTTTCTAATTAATGTAAAATTTTGAAAATTCTATCAAATTGATAGCTGAATTTCTTCCAGAAATTTAGCTGAGCAGCAATTTCGCATGGTTAGTCTATTATAGAGTGTCTTTTCAGCCTTCACTCAGCTAGCAAATCGAGGACTAATTCTACTGGGACCAAATATAAGTTTTCAAGCAAAGGACCAACGAATAAAAAGAAACTGACCCACAGTAGCAAAATGTCATCAAGAGCAAAAAACCCACAAGAGTGGTTCTGTCTAACCTGGAAAGTTTCCTCATTTTTTTTATTTTTAGAAAACTTATTCCAGTCCCTTCCTACATTGCTATAGTCCCTTAGTTGGCAATAGCTAGCCAGGTGCAACTTTAATATCTAACAATATTAGTATAATTAGAAACTCTTAGGTAGGGCTTTTAGAAACAAAAATTAAATGTATATAAGTTTCTAAAAGGAAAATTACACACTGAAAATGAAAAACATGAAAGTGGAGATGTAAAATGGTTGTTTTTCGGTATTTATGGACTTCACTTTGTATCACACATTTTCTCTCTTCCAGATGAGGTGGGCTTCTGGCTTCCGAGATTCTCCCAAGTGCTTTGCGTGAGAGCCAAGGAAGGGCTGGGCTGTGTTTATTGTTGCCATGTTGGACTTCGGTGACTCTGCATTATGTCACACTCTTAAGTATTGACCAAGATGTGCAGCAAGATAAAGTAGACTGTGGAAGCATCCAATGTTAGCACTCTAGTGTGACTTAGAGAATATCTAGTCTAACCTCTGCATACCCTCCTTTCATTATACAGACAAAAAACTGAGAAGGTAAAGGAACTGCCTCTAGATTATTAAGTAAGGTAGAAACAGATCCAAGATTTGACTGCCTGCAACTTATTTGGTCTTTCGATCAGGAAGTTTGGGTCAGGAAAAGAGAACCAGTCTAGGATTTCAATTAAGATGAGATTTAATACAGAATATTAGGTGATTATTGAAAGTACTGAAAGAGCCAGGGTCAGGGAAAACTTCCATCAGCTTCCAGAGAATCAGAAAGTTGCAGAAATTACAGAAAACTGCCAACAGTGATTGAACACAGCATTAAAACAGGTGAATTATAAGAGAATGGCTGAGACCAGTTCAAAATCTTGTATCTACTGCCAGCCAGAGCTTTCATGTCTGTCTGCCAGTGCCAGAAAGAAAGAAGTATTGTTTCTAACTCTCTTTTGCCTTCTAAGTTAGGATGTGTGCCTCTCATCAGCAAAATCAAATGAGGAACACTGTCGTCGAGGAATTCTGAGAAAAGCAATTTTTAGGTTTCTAATACTTGCAATAACAAGACGGAACAAAGGATTGCCAACAGAAAATCTAGCACAATCAGGTCTCTGTGAAACTACAGTCTACTTTGAGTTACTGTTGGCTTTTGTAATGAGTGTGTGATCCACTAAGCTCTTTGTCTCTCAAATCCATTCCTATGAGTTGGACAACTCACTAGAACTCATCTCACAAAGAGTATATGATCTAGGACAAAATCCTCATAGGGAAGAGGAGCCTTAGGAAGTATGATCCTAAAGGGACTGCTGAATTCCTGTTTAGGTATGCAAAGTCAATCCCACCAAACAAAGACCAGTAGGAATACACCAGCATTCACAAATTTATTTCTTAGATATATTAACTTGATGCGGCAGGGGAGGCCATAGCCAGGGAAATTTTAGGCGACTGAGTAAGGAACACTTGAGAGGGGCTTCTTGTAAGGTTTGGGCCTGTGGTGGATAGTTCTGAAAAATTAGGAAATCAAGGGCCAGTTCTGGTGTGGATGCCGTCAAGAAATATGCACAATGTAGTGACTGGTTATATCACAACTTTTGATCCAGATGAAAGAAGATTAGAGTGAGGCTAGTGTTGTCATTGATAAGGAGGCAGAAATTGCTCAAAGGGGATGTTAGGAATTTTTATGGTAGCAGCGCAGCCTTGCCTATATTCTGTTAGAAACTTTTTTTTTTTCCTTGTTAGTGACATCAATTGTATTAGCCTTGTTCGTGTCCTGCTGGCAACATAAATTTTGTTAGGAACATTGCAGTCCGGTTGCTGGCAAGACTGATTCTCAGGTCTTCCATCATTAACTGTCCAGCTTTTGCTTTGCTAAACAGGTATGCAGATTTGGAACCAGAGCTGAGCTGCTCAGGAAAGCAGATGCTAATTCCTATACCACTACCAGCTCTGTTTCTCTGTCTTTCTGCCTAAACAGCACTCATTCAGACATCTACAGTAATGCTGAACAAATATTTAAGGGAGTTTAGTTGAGGCTCATTAAAATACTCGACCTGCCTGGGGCACTCTACACGTCAACCCATTTATGGGAAAGGGATAAGGTTTTATTAGAAACAATATATTGTACAATTTGTTTTCAGTTTCATTAGCAACTGATGAAACAGATCTTTCTAAAATACTATGATAGGGAAACAATTGAGTGGGATGCAGGTATCGATGAGTGCAAGTGGAACCATGAGTATAACCTAGGACAGAAACACATAATACAGATTCTTCCAGACAATAAAGAATGTATGGTCACCTTTTAAATAATACTTTTGTTATTCTTTATGACCATATCCCACCTTCTGTGAGAGAAATGCTCTGATTAGCTGGATATGACTTATTGTATTGGGATGGGGGGCAAGGTAGGTAAGAGTAGGGGGGGAGGGGCTACAGATAGAGTGGAAGATCCAGAACCAAAAAAGCTGCTTCTGTCCTTTTCTGGGATCCCTGGCACAGAGCTGGAAGTAAGCCCACCCTCATATGCGCACCCCATCTTCGCTGGAGGCAAAGATCAGAAGAGCTGGGAACTGATTAGGATAGGAGTAGCACTGTGTATTGAGTTAGGCACCCTGCTAGGGAGTTTGCCTTTACCCCCAGTGAAGGAAGGAGCTGTGTACTACAGGAGAGTTGTATTTTTATTTGTTGAGACTGAGCTTTGTGACAACGAGGGCACACACAACAGGGTGCTTTGTGTTAACTTCTGCCTCAAAACGTTAAGCTGCATTTGACTAGAGAGTTTCTGTTCTTTCTTGAGCAGAAGAGAATAATTATATCTTAACAAGATTGACTTTCATTTTCAATGAGATGTTCTTGTTCACTAAGTAGTCATCAAATATAACAATTGTAGGGAACGTGTTGTTCTTGCATGAAATTTCGGCAACACTAGACCTGTTGCCATGATCATATTCATTATGTACCTCGTGTGGGTGTCCTCCAGAAATCATAAGGGAATACAAACAAGTACAAGACCCACACCACAGAATGGTGGCTGTAAAAACAGAGCTGCTACTTTACCATTTTCTCATTAAAAGTCAGGTCTTACTGAGGTGGAAAGAGAACGAACTTTGGAGCAGACGAATATCTGATAAACCCTCTACTTCGCCATTTACTTGCTCTATGCTCTATTCTACAGAGAAGGCATATAACTTCTCTGAGTCTGAATTTCCTCATCTATGAAATGACAATGATAATGCTTACATTATGGGTTTTAAATGTATAGACATAAACCTCTGTCCATGTTTCTTTGGAAGTGAATCCATCTCGTTCATAAGCCCACGTTTGTGTTTTGTAGCAAAAATCACTTAGCCAAGGAAATTCAGTCTTTGGTTTTAAAAGTCTCTTTCAAACAACTGTGCTATCAATTTAGAATTTAAATTGATTCATTTCCAACCTCAAATTTCCCCTTAGGGCTCCTTCTCTTCTCCCTTCCTACCCTCTTCCTTCCCAGGACACCAGAGGCAAGAAAAAACTCATGCAACATCATGGTGGTAGAGGCAGTGAGTCCACCTGTGTCCTCAGTCTTCACTGGCCTCCCCTGAGATGTCTTCTCACGCTTGGTCTTTTGCCTCTGTGCCACTCATTTCTGTCCATGTACCATGATGACATCTGGTCACACATGGTCTGTTGACATGCACTGGGCACAATTATTCTTCCCACAGTGATACACTTACTACTGCTGACTGGTGCTGCCATGGCTCTCTCCGTTGATCCCCCAAGATTCAGCTTCATCCTCCAGCAAAACCTTGTCTAAGGGCTGCCCACTCACAGCCTCTGCTACAGGAAGCCCTCCTTGACTCAGCTATTCCTGGGCAGGTGCTCTCTGCTTAGCTAACTTCTTCACCTCTTTACAGGGACTATGGAACCATTCTGAGGCTTAGACCGCTAAGATGTCCCACATCCTCTTCTGAAGCTTAACACCAAATGACTTGATAAGATCCTCAAATTGAGGCCCTTGTGTTTGATGGCTGGTTATAGAGGAAAGAGCATGAGGGCTGAACCAGAGTCACCTAGGTTCCCTGCTTTACCACTTGTTAGATATGACCCTGGGGAATTAAAGAGGGAAATATTGATCTCGCTACATCTCTGCTTCTTCTTCAGTAAACCAGATAAAAACAATGCCTACTTTTCAGTGTTCTAAGGGTTAAATGAGGCATTGAAAACAAAGCATCTGGTACATAGCATATGATTAATGTGTTAATTTTCCTTTTCTCTCTATTCCTAATTAGGCATGGCAAATTGAAGAATAGTTCTACTAAAAGTTTATGTTCTGCCAGATTGGGGTTACTGCTGGGATCCCTTAAGTATTTGTTTTTCTTTGTTGATTTTGTTTCAGGTTTTAAGGAAAAGAATTCAGAATATGTTAATGAAACTGAAGATATATGCCATCCTCACCCTGAGGAATGAAATAAAAAACTATTGATGGAGCCAGTAACATCTCTGAACATGGATCCATAAAAATATCCTGTTAAGAGAACTGAAAATTACTGAATTAATAACTTGTTGGAAGACTGTGAGATCTGAAGAAAAGAGCTGGGGAATATTAAAATACAATTTTGGTTATAAGCTGAATCAGTAATTTATGTGGCCATTTGGGACAAGCTGCTACACCTTGAACCTCCATATTTTAATTTTCGATCAACAGACCAAACTAAAAACAACTTATAAAATATCAGATGTTAAGTAATTAAAATAATGCCTAATTTTCAATATTATTGGTGTGTATGTATGTATGTTTATAGTATATTTACACCACATAGATAGTAGAATTGTTTTTACTTTTTTTGTGAAAGTAAAGAGTTTATTTAGTGAACATTCTTGAACATGTCTCCTCATGCAGATATGCCAGGGGTTTTCTGAGGAATATGAGTAAAAATGGGATTGTTGGATTATAAGAATGTCTGAGCATATCTGCTACAAGGCAATTATATAGAAATCATTTGACTTTAATAAACAAATTCAGCAATCTTGCTAAATTTTCATTAATTCTAATGATAAGTACAATTAAATTATTCTCCAGAAATGTTTATGTAGATGATACCCTCTGTGAATAAATGCAGTGGATTTCTACCTTTTCAGTCCTTATATGTTTTATTTTTTCTCTAAGCCCATAAAATGCTGACTAGAAATGGTTATTGTTTTCTTAAATAATGGAAATGCTGTTGTTATATATGACTTTTAAGTATCGGTATTCCTCTTCCTGCTCTTCTTTTGCCTGGTAAATCTTTTCAAATAATTTAAAAAAATTTCTTTTAATTTTTTAATTTTTTATTTTTTACAATAAACTGCATATATTTAGAGTGTAAAATTTGGTATCCCAATCCCCAGTTCATTCCCCCGCCAACCCTCCCCACTTTCCCCACTTGGTGTCTATATGTTTGTTCTCTACATCTGTGTCTCTATTTCTGCCTTGCAAACCAGTTGATTTGTACCATTTTCTATAGTCCACATATATGTGTTAATATACGATATTTGTTTTTCTCTTTCTGACTCACTTCACTCTGTATGACAGTCTCTAGGTCTATCCATGTCTCTACAAATGTCCCAGTTTCATTGCTTTTTACATCTGAGTAATATTCCATTGTATATATGTACCACATCTTCTTTATCCATTCATCTGTTGGTGGACATTTAGGTTGCTTCCATGTCCTGACTATTGTAAATAGTGCTGCAATGAACATTGGAGTGCATGTGTCTTTTTGAATGATGGTGTTCTCTGGGTATATGCCCAGCAGTGGGATTGCTGGGTCATATGGTAGTTCTGTTTTTAGTTTTGCAAGGAACCTCCATACTGTTCCCCATAGTGGCTGTATCAATTTACATTCCCACCAGCAATGCTAGAGCATTCCTTTTTTTCCAACCCTCTCCAGCATTTACTGTTTGTATATTTTCTGATGATGCCCATTCTAACCAGTGTGAGGTGGTACCTCATTGTAGTTTTGATTTGCATTTCTCTAATACTTAGTGATGTTGAGCATCTTTTCATGTGCCTCTTGCCCATCTGTATGTCTTCTTTGGAGAAATGCCTATTTAGGTCTTCTGCCCATTTATGGATTGGGTTGTTTGTTTTTTTGATATTGAGCTGGATGAACTGTTTATATATTTTGAAGATTAATCCCTTGTCTGTTGACTCATTTGCAAATATTTTCTCCCCATCTGAGGGTTGTCTTTTTGTCTTGCTTATAGTTTCCTTTGCTGTGCAGAAGCTTTGAAGTTTCATTAGATCCCACCTATTTATTTTTGCTTTTATTTCCATTACTCTAGGGGGTGGATCAAAAAAGATCTTGCTGTGATTTACGTCGAAGAGTATTCCTCCTATGTTTTACTCTAGGATTTTTATAGCGTCTGGCCTTACATTTAGGTCTTTAATCCATTTTGAGTTTACTTTTGTGTATGATGTTAGGAAGTGTTCTAATTTCATTCTTTTACACGTAGCTGTCCAGTTTTCCCAGCACCATTTATTGAAGACGCTGCCTTTTCTCCATTGTATATCCTTGCCTCCTTTGTCATAGGTTAGTTGTCCGTAGTTTATCTCTGGGCTTTATATCCTGTTCCACTGATCTATATTTCTGTTTTTGTGCCAGTACCATAATGTCTTGATCACTGTAGGCTTGTAGTATAGCCTGAAGTCAGGAAGCCTGACTTCACCAACTCCATCTTTCTTTCTCAAGATTGCTTTGGCTATTTGGGGTCTTTTGCGTTTCCATACAAATCGTAAAATTTCTTGTTCTAGTTCTGTGAAAAATGCCATTGGTAATTTGATAGAGATTGCATTGAATATGTAAATTGCTTTTGGTAATATAGTCATTCTTACAATGTTAATTCTTCCAGTCCAAGAATATGGTATGTCCCTCCATCTGTTTGTGTCTTCTTTGATTTCTTTCATTAGTGTCTTATAGTTTTCTGGGTACAGGTCTTTTACCTCCTTGGTTAGGTTTATTGCTAGGTATTTTATTCTTTTCGTTGCAATGTTGAATGGGATTGTTTCCTGAATTTTTCTTTCTGATTTTTCATTGTTAGTGTATAGAAATGCAAGAGATTTCTGTGTGTTAATTTTGTATCCTTCAACTTTACCAAATTCATTGATGATCTCAAGTAGTTTTCTGGTGGCATCTTTAGGATTTTCTGTGTATAGTATCATGTCATCTGTGAACAGTGACAACTTTACTTCTTCTTTTCCAATTTGGATTCCTTTTATTTCTTTTTCTTCTCTAATTGCTGTGGCAAGAACTTCCAAAACTATATTGAATAGTAGTGGTGAGAGTGGAATTCCTTGTCTTGTTCCTGATCTTAGAGGGAATGCTTGCAGTTTTTCACCATTGAGAATGATGTTTGCTGTGGGTTTGTCATATATGGTCTTTATTATGTTGAGGTAGGTTCCCTCTATGCCCATTCTCTGGAGAGTTTTTATCATAAATGGGTGTTGAATTTTGTCAAAAGCTTTTTCTGCATCTATTGAGATGATCATGTGGTTTTTATCCTTCAATTTGTTAATATGGTGTATCACATTGATTGATTTCCATATATTGAAGAATCCTTGCATTCCAGGGATAAACCCCACTTGATCATGGTGTATGATCCTTTGAATGTGTTGTTGGATTCTGTTGGCTAGTATTTTGTTGAGGATTTTTGCATCTAAATTCATCAGTGATATTGGTCTGTAACTTTCTTTTTTTGTAGTATCTTTGTCTGGTTTTGGTATCAGGGTGATGGTTACCTCATAAAATGAGTTTGGGAGTATTCCTTCCTCTGCAATTTTTTGGAAGAGCTTAAGAAGGATGGGTGTTAGCTCTTCTCTAAATGTTTGATAAAATTCACCTGTGAGTTCATCTGGTCCTGGGCTTTTGTTTGTTGGGAGATTTTTAATCACAGTTTCAATTTCATTGTTTGTGATTGGTCTGTTCATATTTTCTGTGTCTTCCTGATTCAGTCTTGGAAGGTTATACCTTTCTAAGAATCTGTCCATTTCATCCAGGTTGTCCATTTTATTGGCATATAATTGCTTGTAGTAGTCTCTCATGGTGCTTTTTATTTCTTCAGTGTCCGTTGTAACTTCTCCTGTTTCATTTCTAATTTTATTGATTTGAGTCCTCTCCCTCTTTTACTTGATGAGTCTTGCTAGAGGTTTATCAATTTTATTTATCCTCTCAAAGAACCAGCTTTTAGCTTTAGTGATTTTTGCTATTGTTTTCTTTGTTTCTATTTCATTTATTTCTGCTCTGATCTTTATGATTTCTCTCCATCTACTAACTTTGGGTTTTTTTTTGCTCTTCTTTCTCTAGTTTCTTCAGGTTAGATTGTTTATTTGGGATGTTTCTTGTTTCTTGAGGTAGGATTGTATCGCTATAAACTTCCCTCTTAGAACTGCCTTTGCTGCATCCCATAGGTTTTGGATCACTGTGTTTTCATTGTCATTTGTCTCTAGATATTTTTGGATTTCCTCTTTGATTTCTTCAGTGATCTGTTGGTTATTTAGTAGCATATTGTTTAGCCTCCATGTGTTTGTGTTTTTTAGAGTTTTTTTTCCTGTAATTGATTTCTAATCTCATAGCCTTGTGGTCAGAAAAGATGCTTGATATGATTTCAATTTTCTTAAATTTACCAAGGCTTGATTTATGGCCCAAAATGTAATCTATCCTGGAGAATGTTCCGTGTGCACTTGAGAAGAATGTGTAATCTGCTGTTTTTTGATGTAATGTCCTATAGATATCTATTAAATCAAGCTGATTTTTTGTGTCATTTAAAGCTTGTGTTTCCTTATTAATTTTCTGTGTGGATGATCTGCCCATTGGTGTAAGTGGGGTGTTAAAGTCCCCCAATATTATTGTGTTACTGCAAATTTCCTCTTTCATAGTTGTTAGCATTTGCCTTATGTATTGAGGTGCTCCTATATTGGGTGCATATATATTTATAATTGTTATCTCTTCTTCTTGGATTGACCCCTCGATCTTTATGTAGTGTCCTTTCTTGTCTCTTGTAACATTTTTTATTTTAAAGTCTATTTTATCTGATATGACTATTGCTACTCCAGCTTTCTTTTGATTCCCATTTGCATGGAATATCATTTTCCATCCCCTCACTTTCCATCTGTATGTGTCCCTAGGTCTGAAGTGGGTCTCTTGCAGACAGCATATATATGGGTCTTGTTTCTGTATCCATTCAGCCAGCCTGTGTCTTTTGGTTGGTGCATTTAGTCCATTTGCATTCAAGGTAATTATCAATATGTATGTTCCTATTACCATTTTCTTAATTGTTTTGTTTTTGTTTCTGTAGGTCCTTTTCTTCTCTTATGTTTCCCACTTAGAGAAGTTCCTTTAGCATTTGTTGTAGGGCTGGTTTGGTGGTGTTGAATTCCCTTAGCTGTTGCTTGACTGTAAAGCTTTTGATTTCTCTGTCAGATCTGAATGAGATCCTTGCTGGGTAGAGTATTCTTTGTTCTAGGTTCTTCCCTTTCATCACTTTAAATATATTGTGCAACTCCCTTCTGGCTTGCTGAGTTTCTGCTGAGAAATCAGCTGTTAATTTTATGGGAGTTCCCTTGTATGTTGTCATTTTTCCCTTGTTGCTTTTAGTAGCTTTTCTCTGTCTTTAATTTTTGTCAATTTGACTACTGTATGTCTTGGTGTGTTTCTCCTTGGGTTTATCTTGCCTGGGACTCTCTGCATTTCCTGGACTTGGGTGGCTATTTCCTTTCCTGTGTTAGGGATGTTTTCAGCTATAATCTCTTCCAGTATTTTCTCAGGTTCTTTCTCTCTCTTTTCTCCTTCTGGGACCCCTATAATGTGAATGTTAGTGCATTTAACATTGTCCCAGAGGTCTCTTAGGATGTCTTCCATTCTTTACATTCTTTTTTCTTTATTCTTTTCTGCATCTGTGATTATCACCATTCTGTCTTCCAGGGCACTTATTCGCCCTTCTGCTTCAGTTAATCTGGTTTTGGTTCCTTCTAGTGTATTTTTCATTTCATTTATTGTGCTTCATATCTCTGTTTTTTGTTCTTTAATTCTCCTAGGCCTTTGGTAAACATTTCTTGCAACTTTTCGATCTTTGCATCCAATCTTTTTTCAAAGTCCTGGATCATCTCCACCATCATTATTCTGAATTCTTTTTCTGGAAGAGTGCATATCTCCTCTTCATTTAGTTGTTTTTCTGGTGTTTTATCTTGTCCCTTCATCTGGTACAAAGTCTTTTGCCTTTTCATTTTCTTTGTCTTTCTGTGGCTGTGGTTTTCAGTTCCACAAGATGAAATACTGCTGATACTGCTTGATTCTGCTGTCTGCCCTCTTGTGGAGGAAGCTGTCTAGGGGGCTTGTGGGTGCTTCCTGATGAGAGGGACTGATGGTGGGTTGGCCTGGGTGGGCAGAGATCAGTAAAACTTTAATCCGATTTGTTGAGTGGAGCTCAGTGACACTTTAATCTGCTTGTTTGCCAGTGGGTGGGGCTGTGTTCCCACCCTGGTGGTCATTTGGCCTGAGGCGACCCAGCACTGGAGGTTATAGGCTCTTTGGTAGGGCTAATGGTGGACTCTGGGAGGGGTCATGCCAATCAGTACCTCTCAGAACCCCTGTTGCCAGTACCCCTGTCTCCTTGGTGAGGAACAGCTGCTCCCCACCTCTGCAGGCAACCCTTCAACAGCAGCAGGTAGGTCTGGTTCAATCTCCTATGGGGTCACTGCTCCTTCCCCCTGGGTCCTGGTGAGCACACTTTTTTGTGTGCCCTCCAGGAGTGGTGTCTCCAGTTCCCCCAGTCCTGTGGAGGTCCTGCTATCAAATCCCGCTGGCTTTCTTTTTTTTTTTTTTTATTGGAATATAATTGCTTTACACTCGTATCAGTTTTTGAGGTACATCAAAGTCAATCAGCTGTATTTATACACATATCCCCATATTCCTTCCTGCCCTCGACCCCTCCCCCACCCTCCCTGTCCTGGCGCTCTAAGGCATCATCCATCATCAAGTTGATCTCCTTTTGTTATACAGCAACTTCCCACTGGCTACCTATTTTGTGGTTGGTAGTATATATATATGTCTATGCTACACTCTCACTTAGTCTCAGCTTCCCGTGCCCCCCAAACCTAGATTCTCTGCATCTGCGTCCTTATTCTTGTCCTGTCACTGGGTTCATCAGTACAATTTTTTTTATATGCCATATATATGAGTTAGCATACAGTATTTGTCTTTCTCTTTCTGGCTTACTTCACTCGGTATGACAGACTCTAGAACTATCCACCTCATTACATATAGCTCCATCTCATTCCTTTTTATACCTGAGTAATATTCCATTGTATATATATGCCACACCTTCTTTATCTATTCATTTGTTGATGGGCATTTAGGTTGCTTCCATGTCCGGGCTATTGTAAATAGTGCTGCAATAAACATTATGGTACATGTTTCTTTTGGGATTATGGTTTTCTCTGGGTATATGCCCAGGAGTGGGATTACTGGATCATATGGTAGTTCTAGTTTTAGTTTTTTAAGGAACCTCCAAACTGTTCTCCATAGTGTCTGTACCAACTTACATTCCCACCAACAGTGCAGGAGAGTTCCCTTTTCTCCACACCCTCTCCAACATTTGTTGTTTCCAGATTTTGTGATGATGGCCATTCTGACGAGTGTGAGGTGATACATAATTGTGGTTTTGATTTGCATTTCTCTGATAATTAGTGGTGTTGAGCATCTTTTCATGTGTTTGTTGGCCATCTGTATGTCTTCTTTGGAGAAATGTCTATTTAGATCTTCCCCCCATTTGTGGATTGGGTTATTTGCCTTTTTGGTATTAAGCTGCATGAGCTGCTTGTATATTTTGGAGGTTAATCCTTTGTCCATTGCTTCATTGGCAAGTATTTTCTCACATTCTGAGGGTTGCCTTTTAGTCTTGTTTATGGTTTCTTTCACTGTGCAAAAGCTTTTAAGTTTCATTAGGTCCCATTTGTTTATTCTTGATTTTATTTTCATGATTCTAGTAGGTGGGTCAAAAAGGATCTTGCTTTGATGTATGTCATAGAGTGTTCTGTCTATGTTTTCCTCTAGGAGTTTTATAGTGTTTGGCCTTACATGTAGGTCTTTAATCCAGTTGGAGTTTCTTTTTTTGGATGGTGTTAGGAAGTGTTCTAATTTCATTCTTTTCCATGTTGCTGTCCAATTTTCCCAGCACCACTTATTGAAGAGGTTGTCTTTTTTCCATTGTATATTTGTGGCTTCTTTGTCAAAGATAAGGTGCCCATATGTACTTGGGCTTGCCTCTGAGTTCTCTATTCTGTTCCATTGATCTTCCTTTCTATTTTTAATGCCAGGACCATACTGTTTTGTTCACTATAGCCTTGTAGTATAGTTTGAAGTCAGGAAGCCTGATTCCACCAACTCCATCTTTCCTTCTCAAGATTGCTTTGGCTATTCGGGGTCTTTTGCATTTCCATACAAATCATAAAATTAGTTGTTCTAGTTCTGTGAAAAATGCCATTGGTAATTTGATCGGGATTGCATTGAATCTGTAAATTGCTTTGGGTAGAACAGTCATTTTTACAATGTTGATTCTTCCAATCAAAGAACATGGTATGTCCCTCCATCTGTTTTTGATGTCTTTGATTTCTTTCATCAGTGTCTTCTAGATTTCTGCATACAGATCTTTTGCCTCCTTAGGCAGGTTTATTCCTAGGTATTTTATTCTTTTTGTTGCAGTGGTAAATGGGAGAGTTTCCTTAATTTCTCTCTGCTCTTTCATTCTTAGTGTATAGGAATGCAAGAGATTTCTGTGCATTAATTTTGTATCCTGCTACTTTACTAAATTCATTGATTAGTGCTAGGAGTTTTCTGGTAGAGTCTTTAGGGTTTTCTATGTATAATATCATGTCATCTGCAGAGTGACAATTTTACTTCTTCTTTTCCAATTTGGATTCCTTTTATTTTAGTTTATTCTCTGATTACTGTGGCTAAAACTTCTAAAACTATCTTGAATAATAATGGTGAGAGTGGACACCCTTGACTTGTTCCTGTTCTTGGAGGGAATTCTTTCAGTTTTTCACCACTTAGAATGATGTTGACTGTTAGTTTCTCATATATGGCTTTTATTATGTTGAGGTGATTCCCCTCTATGCCCATTTTCTGGAGAGCTTTTATCATAAACGGATGTTGAATTTTGTCAAAAGCTTTTTCTGCATCTATTGAGATGATCTTATGGTTTTTATCCTTCAATTTGTTGATATGATGTATCACATTGATTGATTTCTGTATCTTGAAGAATCCTTGCATCCCAGGGATAAACCCCACTTGATCATGGTGTACAATTTTTTTAATGTGCTGTTGGATTCTGTTAGCTTGTATTTTGTTGAGGATTTTTGCGTCTATATTCATCAGTGATATTGGTCTGTAATGTTCTTTTTTGTGACATCTTTGCTTGGTTTTGGTATCAGGGTGATGGTGGCCTCGTAGAATGGGAGTTTTCCTCCTTCTGTTATATTTTGGAAGAGTTTAAGAAGAATAGGTGTTAGCTTTTCTTTACATGTTTGATACAATTCACCTATGAATCCATCTGGCCCAGGGCTTTTGTTTGTTGGGAGATTTTTAATCACTGCCTCAATTTCCGTAGTTGTGATTGGTCTGTTCATAGTTTCTATTTCTTCCTGGTTCAGTCTTGGAAGATTGTACTTATCTAAGAATTTATCTATTTCTTGCAGGTTATCCAATTTATTGGCATATAATTGCTTGTAGTAGTCTCTCATGATCTTTTGTATTTCTGTGGTGTCCATTGTTACTTCTCCTTTTTCATTTCTAATTCTGTTGATTTGCATCTTCTCCCTTTTTTTCCTGATGAGTCTGGCCAATGGTTTATCAATTTTGTTAATTTTCTCAAAGAACCAGCTTTTAGTTTCATCAATTTTTGCTCTTGCTTCCTTCCTTTCTTTTTCATTTATTTCTGCTCTGATCTTTATGATTTCTTTTCTTGTGCTTACTTTGGGGTTTTTTTGTTCTTCTTTCTCTAATTGTTTGAGGTGTAAGGTTTGGTTGTTTATTTGATATTTTCCTTGTTTCTTAAGGTAGGACTGTATTGCTATAAACGTCCCTCTTGGAACTGCTTTTGCTGCAACCCATAGGATTTGGGTTGCTGTGTTTTCATTGTCATTTGTTTCTAGATATTTTTTGATTTCCTCTTTGATTTCTTTAATGATTTCTTGGTTGTTTAATAGTGTATTGTTCAACCTCCAGGTGTTTGTAGTTTTTGCATTTTTTCCCCTGTAATTGATATCTAGTCTCATGGTGTTGTGGTCTGAGAAGATGCTTGATATGATTTCAATTTTCTTGATTTTACCAAGGTTTGAATTGTGACCCGAGATGTCATCTATTCTGGAAAATGTTCCATGTGCTCTTGAGAAGAAAGTGTATTCTGTCATTTTTAGATGGAATGTCCGATAAATTTCCATTAAGTCAAGATGGTCTAATGCTTCATGTAAAGCTTGTGTGTCCTTATTTATTTTCTGTTTGGATGATCTGTCATTTGATGTAAGTGGGATGTTCAAGTCTCCCACTATTATTGTGTTACTGTCGATGTCCCCTTTTATGGCTGTTAGCATTTTTCTTATGTATTGAGGTGCTCCTATGTTGGGGGCATAGATATTTACCATTGTGATATGTTCTTCTTGAATGGATCTCTTGATCATCATGTAGTGTCCTTCCTTGTCTCTTTTAATAGTCTTTACTTTAAAATCTAATGTGTCTGATATGAGTACTGCTACTCCAGCTTTCTTTTGATTTTCATTTGCATGGAATATCTTTTTCCATCCCTTTACTTTCAGTTTATATATATCCCTTGGTCTGAAGTGGATTTCTTGTAGGCAGCATATAGAAGGGTGTTATTTTTGTATCCATTCAGCCAGTCTGTGTCTTTTGGTTGGAGCATTTAATCCATTTACATTTAAGGGGATTATTGACATGTGTGTTCCAATTACCATTTTCTTAATTGTTTTGGGTTTGTTTTTGTAGGTGTTTTCCTTTTCTTGTGTTTCCTACTTAGAGAAGTGCCTTCAGCACTTGTTGTAAGGCTGGTTTTGTGGTGCTGAATTCTCTTAACTTTTGCTTGTTTGTTAAGTTTTTGATTTCTCCAGCGAATCTGAATGAGATTCTTACTGGATAGACTATTCTTGGCTGTAGGTTTCTCTCTTTCAGGACTTTCAGTATATCCTGCCATTCCCTTCTGGCCTGAAGAGTTTCTGCAGAAAGATCAGCTCTTATCCTTATGGGTTTTCCCTTATATGTTATTTGTTGCTTTTCTCTTGCAGTTTTTAATATTTTTTCTTTGTGTTTAATTGTCATTAGTTTGATTAATATGGTCCTTGGTGTATTTCTCCTTGGGTTTATTCTGTATGGGAATCTCTGTGCTTCTTCGACTTGGTTAATTATTTCCTTTCCCATGTTGGGGAAGTTTTCCACTAGAACCTCTTCAAATATTTTCTCAGACCCTTTCTTGTTTTCTTCTTCTTCTGGGATGCCTATGATTTGAATGTTGGTACCCTTAATGTTATCACTGAGGTCTCTGAGACTGTCTTCTATTCTTTTTATTCTTTTTTCTTTTTCCTGTTCTGTGGCATTTATTTCCCCTATTCCGTCTCCCAACTCACTTATTCATTCTTTTGCCTCAGTCATTCTGCTGGTTATAGCATCTAGAGTGTTTTTAATTTCAGTTATTTTGTTGTCCATTGCTGTTTGTTTGTTCTTTAGTTCTTCTGAGTCCTTATTAACTGTTTCTTGTAATTTGTGTATTTTGTCATCGAGATTTTGTATCATTTTTACTATCATTACTCTGAATTCTTTTTCAGGCAATTTTCCTATTTCCTCTTCATTTATTTGGTCTTGTGGGTTTTTTCCTGCTCCTTCGCCTGCATGGTGTTTCTTTGTTTCCTCATGGTAGTCCAATCTTCAGGGTTTTCTTGTCCCAGCAATAGAAGGGTTTAAAGAAGACTGTCCAAGCCCCAGACTGATGGCAGAGTGTTGGGTCAAACAAATACTAAATCTAGGAAACACATACATGTATAAGACACACAATTACTGAATCCAATAGAACATAAGGCATGAGAAAAACCTGAGAGAAGAACCCCAGTATGCTATCAGACATTCAAAGAAGAATCCAATGGAAATTCAAAACCAGAACAGAACAAAACAGAAACAAAAGCAAAAACAAACAAACAGCCAAACAAATAACACCTTACACACACAAACACAAATCCAGGTAGATATTGAATGCTAGGAGCAAATATAAAACAGAATACCACCAGAGAGACTGGAGATTCTCAGAATGAAATTAGAGAATTATATGAAGAACTAAGATAAAGACAAAAACCTAATATGAAATACCAAGGTGGTGTGTCATCTGGAGAATAGAACAAGGAGTCTGAGCAGATCGATAGTGTTGCTTATAAGTATGTTAAGTTAAAATAAACTAAAAAAGGATGGAAGACAAGGCAACAGAAGAGTGTAGTGTGACTGGAAATATGCAAATAAAAAGAAAGTGATAGAAATGTATCAAAGATAGAGATGAAAAGAAGGTAGGAGAGATATATAGCCTGTACTACAAAAAACTTAGCTAGAAATAGAAGTATATAAAAAGGCTAAAAATAAAAACAGAATAAAAAATAGAATGAAAATGTTATAAAATTGTAGATCCCTTAGGACTAAGTTTGTAATTAATAAAGAAAAAAAAAAAAAAAACCTAGAACTCTCCTCAGAGTGGACCAGTTCAATAGAATTATACTAATATTTCTGTTTCCTTAGAGTCTCAGCTGTAAGTGTCCTTCTTTTCACCTTGGGCTTTTTGTATTATTCTGTGACAGCAGATCTTCCTTTATTGTTCTTCTGTAAGTGCTGGTGTGTGGGGAGGGAGAGGGTACAATAGTGGCTCCTTCCCCTGGGAGTGAGTGAGCAGTGGTTCACTGTCATTTCAGTCAGGCTTGGAGGTGCCTGTTGCAGAGGGATGCCAGTGGCTCAGTTGTAAACAGAATGTCTCGGAGTTGGGCTTCTCAGGTTTTTTTTGTTCTTGGCTGCCTACCTGCTGCTGGTGCTCTAAGCCTGCTCTCAGCTACCTGCCAGTGCTTTAAGCCAGCCCCACCCAAGGGCCTGAGGGCCATTGTTATCCCTGAGTGCCTTAGCTTGGTCCACAGTTCCTCTGCCCAATGCAGGTGCCGAAAGAGAGGGAGAGAGGCTATGCCCATGGCTCCTCCCTCCTGCCCATGAGCCAGGAGCATCCAGCTGCCATCGTGGATGGGCAGCTCTCAGGGGCAGGTACTCCTAGCTGTGGACCTCTTCCCTCCTGTCCTCTCGGTCCTTCTTCTTACTGGCAACAATGTTTCTCACCCTGAACCAGTTCTCCAGTTCCCACGCTCCCACTCCCAGACCCTCTGTTCAGCTGTGAATCGATGTCTCAGCCTGGGAATGCTGAGCTGTGATGTGGACCCTCTATGTGTTTCTCACTCCCTCCCATCTGCCACAGCTCAGCCGCTTCACTCTCTTTGAGCTGTTGTCGATGCCTCCCTACCAGTTATGTCTGGATCCTTGCAATCCTTTCTGGTGTCCGAGGTCATCTGCTGGTGTTCAGTTGGTTCTCTGTGAGAATTATTGCATCTTTTGGTGCATTCCCAATGCATCTGTGGAGAGGGATGCCCTACACGTCCCTCTACTTCACTGCCATCTTTTCTCCCCCGTGCTGACTTTCAAAGTCTGATTCCCTGGGGATTCCTCCTCTCGTTGCTGAACCTCCAGGTTAGGAAGCCTGATGTGGGGCTCAGAACCCTCAGGACTTCTGCAGTATAACTGTTCTCCAGCTTGTGAGTCACCAACACAGCATTTATTAGATTTGCTTTTAACATGATTGCACCCCTCCTACCATCTCGTTGCAGCTTCTCCTTTGTCTCTGGATGTGGGGTGATTTTTGGTGAGTTCCAGTGTCTTTCTGTTGATGATTGTTCAGCAGCTAGTTGTAATTCTGGTGCTTTTGCAAGAGGGAGTGAGCACACGTCCTTGTACTCCACCATCTTGATTCTCTCCAATCTTTCCCATCATTTTATGTTCAATTTTTTCATGTCATTATGCTTTAGATGTATCTCCTATAAACAATGTATAGCTGGGTCTTTTTTCCCCAAGGGTGATAATCTTTACCTGTTTTACTAGTTTAATTCATTCATACTGCCTGTAATTATGAACATATTTGGTTTACCTCTATCCTCTTATTTTCCATTTTGGATTTTCTATTTGTCTTGCTTTTTCTCTGTTTCTGAATTTTTTTTCTTTGAATTTAGTCTTTTGGATTATGGATTTTTGTTTTCCTTTTTTTAAAAAATTTACCCTATTTGAGACTTATTGAATTTCCTCAATCTGAAGATCAATTTCTTTCATTAATTCAGGAAAAATTTCAGCCATTTTCTATTTCAATATCGCCTCTTCCCTATTTTCTTTATTTTCTCCTTTTGGAATTCTAGTAAGATGTAAATTGGACCTTCTTATTCTATCCTCTGTATTTTCTTTTACTTATCTTTGCTCTCTTCCATCTTATCATCTTCTGTGCTTCATTTTATGTAACTTCTCTGCGTATATCTTCCAGTTCCCTAGTACTCTCTTTAGCTGATTCTATTTGCTATTTAATTTGTCACACTGAATTTCTAACTTGAAATACAGTGGATTTTGTTTCCAGAAATTCTATTTGCTTTTGAAAATCTTTTTCATCAATTTTGATAGTCTCTTTTTCTTATTAATACTTTCAATTTCTTCTCTTACTTACTTGAACATATTAAATGTACTTATATAAGAATCTTTATCTGATAATTCCAAAATCTGCTTTCTTAGACAGCCTAAATCTGTAGTTTGTTGTTTCAGCTGATATTGCCCAGGAAAATTTGTTTCCTTAATGTTTAGTGAGATTGTGTTTTGAGCCCTTGGTGCTTGGAATTTCATTAGTGGAGGTTATTTGTAGCTTGTGTTTAAAGCATATTCTCTCAGAGAGGGTTTTCATTTGCCTCTGCCAGTCACCTGGGAACACTATTTACTTCTAGTGGCTTTAAATTCAACTCTTGACCTGCAGTTTTGGGAGCCACATGGGCAGAGTAGTTTCAGGCTCAAACCTGTTGGAAGAAGCGGTTAGCTATCTGAAGGGAAGACACTATCTGCTTTCTTTTCAGAACTAACAAAGAAACAGGAAAAGTATCTCCTTTCTGCAAGGTGACTATTTTCCTTTGGGGACTGTATCACTTAGCAGAGTGGGGTTTTTTTTGCTTAGCTATTGATGTTATTATCTTTGGGGTTTTTCTGCCTTTAAGTGGAGATCTCTGACCCAAGTCCCCACCTCCTTCCCCTGCCCCTTTCCCAAATGCCCCAGCTATCTCTTTCACTCCAGGTGCTAGCAGCCCATTAAAACTCTAGGATTGGACTACCAGGGATGACCAGATCCTCTCAGAGCAATGCTTGCTCTTGTGGATTCTTTCTTTCTTGTGGCTTCTGGCTTCCAAAAATTCTCTAATTCAGTTATGCATCAAAATATTTATTACTCATCATTTTAATATGAGCTATACTAGGAAGGCCTCATAATCTAGCCTGCAATGTTGCTGAGAAATGAAGTCTAAAACCTATTAATGTGGATTTGTAAAAGAATTCCTATTGCAAATCAACATGCAGCAAGTAAATGCACTTATATATGTTTAAAATAAATAGCAAACTTCAAAAGAGATACCAAGCTACAACTGGAATTTCATCATTTCAATTTGTGCTTATTAAAACACAATTTTTTTGATATTTTTCTTTTTAAAAACCAACCAGATAATTATTTTAAATACACTAACCTGTCACATCTTTATGTGATAATTTTTTCCACTATAGCAGTTTAGTTGAGGAACAGAACATTTTTCACAGAGCACTATTTAATGGTATAATTACTGTGGTAACCAGAGACCAAAGTGTTTCCCAGTGAGACTTGCCTCTTGGTATTCATGTCCTTACATAGCCTTCTCCCACACTGAATAGGGCTGGTCTTTGTAATGGGGTATGGTGGAAATGATGATATGGGGCTTTCAAAGCTATCATAAAAAACACTGGGATTTCTTTCTTGATCTGGGTCATTCAGTCTGGGTTAAGCCAGTCATCATGAGGGCAGTCAAACAGCCCCATGGAAAAGTTTCCTGTCAACAGCCAGAACCAGCTTGCCTGACATATAAATGACCCATTTTGGAAGCAGTTCCTCCAGCTCAGTCAAGCCTTCAGATGACTGTAGCGAGGGATGGCATCTTGACAATAAACTCATTAGAGACTCCTAGCTAGAGCCGCCCAGCTAATCTGCTCCTGAATTCCTGACCCACAGAAACCATGTGAGATAATACATATTTATTGTTGTTCTAAGCCACTAAACTGGGGGGGGGGTAGCTTTGTTATTGTAGCAATACATAAATAATACAATTACTATACAAGTTTTAGGTAAGCTGCTATTTTCATTTAATTGAAAATTAATTTTGTTACTCTTTTTTTTTTTTAAACAACCAACTGGTGACCTCATCAGGACATCTATTAGAATAATGAGATCCATGGTGAGACTGAACTCAGCTTAGAAATTCTTGCTAGTACCCACAATTACCAAACACTAGAAATAGTAACATATCTCTGGAGATTAGGGAAGTAGCTGTGATACACTGAGGGCTGACTCGAGCAATAGCAAATATCTGCACTGTTTATATACAAAAGTTCTTAATCCCTGGACCACTGGTTTAACACACATACACACACACACACACACACACACACACACAAGTTCTTCTGGAGGGTTATGTAGTGTGAGTACCTATTGTACTTCACAGAAAACCACTCCAAAGATATGGATTGTATTACTTATTTTATACTGCATCTAATTCTCTTACATACACCATAGCATGTGAATGAGGAGACTCTAGAAAAAACCTGTAAGTTTGACATTTTTCTCTCTTCTACCAACTTCCTACCACTGAAACTTTTTATTCTGAACCCTTTTATTCCCTCCATACCCGATCCCTTTTTGTACTGCCCTCTTAAACTCCCCTTTCTATTTGTAAATCTGCTTTCAGACAAATCCTTCTATTAGATTTTATAAAATAAATGAAATAAATGTAAATTCCTCTGCAATTTGGATTCAAACTACCTTTCCAGACGTTCTCCCATCCTGCTGCTCCATGTAAACCCTTCACTCTAGTCTAAATATCTCCTTCCCATGCTTCACATATTTCTAATTCTGATGGTTTCACTCACACCATTTCTTCCCACAAGAGAGCCTGCCCTCCTGGCCCATGCATGTCTTTTTACCCTTCAAAGACCAGCTCAGAAGCATACCCTCCATGAAGTCTTCCATCACTGTCAAAGTGACCTCTGTTTTCTCTTTTCTCAGCCACTTCTTCGGGTCTACGAATGCCTGTGCTTGACACCCTTCCTCGCCTCACTTGCTCTCTGTCCATCTACCTTTTAAGTTCTTTGAAGGGAAGAAAGACATCATCTTTGTCTTTTCTAATGCTCTCAATGCAATCCGTCCTTTCTACCTAGTGCTTGTTTAGGGGAGAGTGGCCCAAGTGGGAAGAGACAAACACCTCCCTGGACAAGAGGGGCCACAGCATATGTGGTGGTCAAAGCCCTCAAGGGGGCAGTAAAGGACCATTTGTTTAATATCCACCAGGAGAATTAAGTAATATTTGAACTTTCAAGTTTTGTCAGATGGTCCCTGGGTGGAATGGGGGATTGTGGGGATGGGGAAAGTAAGTTAAATTCAGAAGGTGGGAAGGAGACAAATAGGAATTATTTGGAATTCAATCTAAATAGAATCAGGAACATGGAACAGAAATCAACCACATGATGACCATCAAATGGGGAACAATAGGAAGTCTGTATAAAGAATGGTATGAAGGCCCCAAAACATATGTGTAAGAGCCAGAATTTAGGTTGGTCAAGAGAAAGGTTTAGGCCAGGTTCATGTCTTGACAACCAAGAGAAGTAGGCTCAAAGTGTGGGAAACTAAGAGGTAGAAATCTGAGCAGGGGAGGCAGGAAATGAACTATGATTTGGGTCAATTATCCTAAAGCTTTGCTGAATCTTTGAAAATTATATTTTAACTTATTTATGAATATAAGACAAAATCTTAAGTAAAATATTAGCAAACAGAATTCAGCATCACCTCAAAAAACTAATGATAGTACATCATGAGTAAATGGGGGTTATTCCAGAAATAAATATAGCTCAATATTAAGAAATATATTTACCATAAGAACTAATATTACATATAAGAAATATTATATGATCTTCTCCATAGGTTTTAAAAAGACTTTTAACAAGATCCAACACTCATTCTTGATAACAACACAATAAAATGGGCAATTTCTTAACATGGTAATATCTTAATATAGAAACTATTATCCAATGCAATTTAAACAAGTGGATAAATTAGAGTCATGAAACTTGAAGAAGTAATAGAATTATTACCTTTCTAGATGTTTTTATTATCAAGCTGACAATCCTGCAAGATTCAATTGAAAAAGTACTACAAGTAATAAGATTTCAATAAATTATGGAATAAAATTAATATGCAGAAATTAATGTTCTTCAGAAATATAAACAACAAAGAACTGAAAGATGTAATAAAAGAAAATCTCATCTAAAATGGCAACAAGATGATAAGACAGTTGGAAACAAATCTTACAAGAAATGTATAAAACCTTTATAAGAAAAACAATAAAACATGCCTAAAGAACACACACACACATCTGCACACACACAAGATTTTTAGTATACCATGTTTTTGAATAAAAAGATTCAAAATTGTAAAAATTTCAGTAGTACCTAAGACAATGTATAAATTAATATCTCCCATTAAAATATTAGTAGTTTTTTTTCCTTTGAGTTGCCTCTCTTGACTTCAAGCAAATCGAATTTGTCTTGACAAGTAGGTTAATGGCTTTTTGAATTTATTCTTGCTCCCTTTTACTGAGTCAGAACTTGGACTAATGTGAGCATGAGGCCAAGAAGATTAACACGCTCCCAATGAAGGATGAAAAGAGAAATAAGGGAGGGAGAGAGAGAGGAAGACAAAAGAAAGAACAAATGGACTCTAGAGTTCATATACAAATTGAAATAAGAAAAATCAGCTAGGAAGTCTCTTGGAAGAACAATGAAGGTATCAGATACCAAAACGCAATATAAAACCTCATTGATTATCACAGTGTGGGGTGTAAATAGAATGGTGCATAGAAGAAAATAGAAAATCCATGAACAGACTCAAGTATATATAAGAATTTAGTGTATAATAAAGATGGCATGTCAAATTGGGAGATAAGGATGAAGTTTTAAATAAATGAGACACTTGGGTGAATTCTGGTACAACTGGAAGTCTCTGGGAAGAGTTTCCTTTGAAAGTGATATTACTTAAAACGTGTTTCTCAGGCCATCTCATCAGACAAATCAGTTACATCTTGTTTTATTTATTTATTTATTTATTTATTTATTTATTTATTTATTGGCTGTGTTGGGTCTTTGTTGCTGCACAAGGACTTTCTCTAGTTGCAGTGAGCGGGGGCTACCCTTGGTTGCGGTGCACCGGCTTCTCAATGCGGCGGCTTTTCTCATTGCAGAGCATGGGTTCTAGGTGTGCAGGCTTCAGTAGTTGTGGCACATGGGCTCAATAGCTGTGGCTTGCAGGCTCTAGAGCTCAGGCTCAACAGTTGTGGTGCATGGGCTTAGTTGCTGCCTGGCATGTGGCTCTTCCCGGACCAGGGATGGAACTCGTGTCCACTGCATTGGCAGGCAGATTCTTAACCACTGTGCCACCAGGAAAGCCCAGTTACATGTTGAAATGCAGATTCAGAGGCTCCATTTGAGTCATCCACTGAATTAAATACTTTTAATGTTACCTCTGAGAATTTGCATATTACCAAGTTTCCCAGATGATTCTGATGCACCTAAGTTTGGGAACTACTGCTTTAAAGGGTAGACTTGGCAGAGAGCAGCATAACAAAGACACAGTCTCTTCACCTTGTGGACAGTTATATCTATCCTGCTACTCAGCTCACCCTCCTTTTTTACCCACAAGGGCTACAACTTAACACCATTACATTTGGGCAACTAAAGGCAATTGAAAAGGGCATTGAGGTCCCCACCTATTTTGTTTGAATGAAATATATAAAATCCTCTTTCAAATCCTTAGTTTAGCTGAGATAAGGTTGGAATTTATTTAAAGAAATGTTCAGTAGAAAATAAAGCAAATGCACAATTAAACAATGGGTTTGGTTACTTAATGCTGATTTCTCATTCTCATTTATCTAAAGCTGAGCCTAAGGATGATTAGGGCTGGTAAATGCAGGTGTTGTACCCAGCACTTACCATCCCTGGAATTTAATATTTATTTGTATGATTTTGTTTTTAATGAGTGTCTCCTTCACTGGAATGTAAGCTCATAAGGATAGAGATCATGCGTCCTTGGCTCAACATTGTATCCCAGCATTTAGCACAGTGTTGGTCACAGAGAATGGGTCCCTAGAAAATATTGGCTGAATAACAAACTTATTTCTAGTTCTGCTAATTTTTAATGTTATCCAGTGTGGGTATTTGGGTGAATGGTGGGCAAAGATATTCAATAAGATGAATAATAACAGCTAATATTTATTGAGAGTATTTTGTATAACTATATATTACAGGCATATACATTACATACATTATCTCAGTTTACTTTTATACAACCTTAGAAAGTAGATATCATCATTTTCCTTATTTTAAAGATGGAAAAGCAAATAACTTGTTCAAAGTCATTTAGCTTGGAAGTGGCAGAGCTGAAATTCAATACTTGGTCTTTTCTGGCTCTTAAGAGTCTGAGCTCTTAAGCACTAAATCCTACTGCTTCAATCTTCTCATTGACATTTGCTTGGACTGAACTCATGTTATGTCTGGTGGAATTATGTCCTCCTAGGACTGTCTTAGTTTTTTCTATCCTGGATTTTGGGCTTCTAGATCATCTTCTTTGGACCCAACTGGGCTGTGCTTCTTTGCAGCTGCCTGGGCCCTCTTCTATCCCTACCTTGTACCCTGGACCCTGAACTGTAGGATGATGAAGAGGCCTATGACCTAGCCTCTCTATCCTGCCATTATCTCATGGTTAGTGCTCTTACCTCTTCTGGGCAATTCTGAGTTCCTGAAAATCCAACATCTACCTTTAGTCCATTTGTTTTTTGATTCAGTTAAACATAGGCTAGTAGAGCTTGATTTCCTCTTACCTAGCATTTAAGCTGGTCTCACTGAGCACCTATGCAGCCTTGATGGCAAGATACCCTCTTTCCCTGGGGCCTACCTGTTCCTAATAATGTCCCTCTGAAGGCTGAAAGCAGATTCCCCATGGCTTCCTAATTTGAAGACTCCCCTTCTTTTAGGAATGCCAATAGGGTTTCTACCCTCTGAGGAAAGCTTCTGGCTCTCAGTCTGTGTAGGGAACAGAGCTGACTAATAGATATCGTGTCTAATAAATTTGCCTTCAGACTACGTACCTCTACAAGATTCTGTTTGATGGTTTGCAACCTAAGGAAGTGGTTTCATAGAGTGTCATCATTACTCAAAATTCTATCAACTTTGGAAAGCAACAGCTAATTAATTCCCAGGTTGGAAAATTGGTTATTTTTTTCAGTATTCTCATCAATTTTCATCATTGGACTGATAAACTAATTGATTCATACTGTGCTACAGATGATTGATAATATTTCTGCCAACACACTATTCAGTCATAGCAAATATTTTAAGCATAGGAGATTATTTCAATTATTAATCAGGAAGGAGTGATTTACATATTTTGGGAGGAAGTTGTGAAATCAGTTTGCCTGTGATCCATGTACTTCCTCTGTGGGGGCTGGGGTGGGCTTGAGGGACTATTCTAGGGAAAAGAAAAGAAGGCAGTTGATAGATTTAGTGCCCTTATCAATGGGCTTCAGAACAAGAAACTGATGATAATTGCTAGGAGGAAGAGTTCTTAACTATAATATGTTCTTATTATGATATTCTGGGCTAAAGGATCACTTAAAGTAAATAAACCCAGTATCTATTGATTTATGAGGTGAGACTCCTTGGATGATGCTACATAGGCCAAATAACTCTCTGCCATATAAAATGAGGGTGTTTTATAACTTAAATGCTCACTGCATCAGATTAAAAACTTACAAAACCTAACTTGGAGACCTCATCTGTTTCTGGGCCAGAGAGCTCAGGTTCGGCATGGGAAGAAAGGACACTGAACCACACAGTCTGCCACAGACTGCTCTTTGCTTTGTGCATCCTTATTGCTTGTATTCTTGAAATAGTCAGCAAAATGATACTAGGTGGTATTTCTGATCCATGTGAGTTGATTGGAAAATTTGATTTTTTATGGTAGTACATTTATCTATTTAATTCTCACAACCACCAAGTTGGGTATTATTTATTTCATTTTGTAAATGAAGAGTCTAAAACTCAGAGAAGTTAAGAAATCTACCCAGAGTTACACAGCTAGTTAACAGGGGTGCATGCTCATTGCCATTTATTTCTAAAGCTCTTATTCTTTCTATCATAACTTTTTCTAGTTTATTTAAACTATTAGTTTGAGTTTTAAATGCTACTGCTTCTGGGAAGAAGCCAGATGATCCGAAAGTAGAAACAATGGGCCTTTAACTAATTTTCATTGCCAAATTATTTCTTTCTTCAGTGGTAAAGTTGCTATGGTGGTGACTGGAAATCGAGTTTTACAGACCTCATGGGAATGTGTACAATGAAACAATACATAGTAAGACCTCAAGTGACTGTCTCAGAGGGTATGTTTAATAATGTGAGATAATATTAAAGAATTGATGGCCTTTGTGAAGAGAGAAGGCCTCCTCACCTAAACATATAATGGCTTAGCAATCTTCACGGCTGTGAATTTGAAAGCACCTGAAGCAGAGATACAGTCTAGATAGGAAAGCCATTCCAGGCTAAAATGGGCAGCAGGGATTTTGGAGATAGTTTCAACAATTTGCCCAATCCTGCACTGTAATATGAAAAAAATAAAAAATAAAAAGAGTTATATAAATATAGTCAAGAGGGAAAATCTGCTAATATGAGAACTCTGAGCAGTTATGCTTAGAAGGACTAGAGACACTCTACAATTGAGCTAAAATTGATAGTTTTAGTGCAAGGATGTGGAAGATTAGCTGCAAATTATGCATAATGAGGAACACTAACTATAAAAAGGAAATGCTCTAAAGAAAAATCAGTTCCTAGCATTGCAAAGAACAAGAACAGACAATCTCAGAGAAAGAAATAAAAATGGACGATAAAATACAGAAAATCCAATATTTCTAATAATAATTTTTAACAAATTATCAAAATTAAAAAAAGGAAATAATCAATTTTGCTTTGCAGGAGGTAAAAGTCACAGTGGAGATTTAGCTCCTAGTAGGAGTTTAAATAAGCATCATCTTTCTGGAAAGCAATTTAGGAATGTGTATTAAAAACCTTAAACATGTTTAGGATTTTGACTAAGGCTGGCATGGATTTATCTGAAAGAAAAAATATATACCAGGATATGTATTGTGATTTATTTATAATAGTAAAACTGAAAATAGCTGAAAGGAGCAATAAAAATTATTAAACAATCATATGGCAAAAATATACCATGCAGGCATAAAACACATGTTCTCCTTAATAACGTGTGAAGATGTAGCCAGTGTATTATTTTTATAATAAAAATAGTAATCTACAAAAATAATTTGGTAGCCAAAATAAGCAGACTGGGAATATAGTTTTCTTTTAAAAAGCCTTAGAATTCCTTTTGGGCAATAAATCTTCCAAGATTGCCTTCCTAGAGAATGTTCTGATTGCCAAAGGAGACTAGGGAGATCGTGCTGCTAGAATTCAGATTTAGAAAGAGTAACAGGCAGGGCTAAAAAGAGTCTTCAAGAAAGGAAACTTCCCAATAAAGCACAATCTGGAATTGCTTCCTTAGGTAAGGCAAGGAGAATAGATTACTCAAACTTTCATTTATATTGTAAAAATAACTTTATTAATAATGGCAGCAATAAAATAGTGAAATCCCATATGACAGTAATTGGAGTTCTAATATCCATTACTTAAAAAATGCATGATGATACAGCTTAATACCAAAAAAGCAAATAACCCAATCCACAAATGGGCGGAAGACCTAAATAGACATTTCTCCAAAGAAGACATATAGATGGCCAACAAACACATGAAAAGATGCTCAACATCACTAATCATCAGAGAAATGCAAGTCAAAGTCACAATGAGGTATCACCTCACACTGATCAGAATGGCCATCATCACAAAATCTGGAAACAATAAATGTTGGAGAGAGTGTGGAGAAAAGGGAATCCTCCTGCACTATTGGTGGGAATGTAAGTTGGTACAGCCACTATGGAAAACAGTTTGGAGGTTCCTTAAAAAACTAACAAGGGAAACTACCATATGATCCAGTAATCCCACTACTGGGCATATACCCAGAGAAAACCATAATCCCAAAAGAAACATGTACCATAATGTTTATTGCAGCACTATTTACAATAGCCAGGACATGGAAGCAACCTAAATGCCCATCAACAAATGAACAGATAAAGAAGATGTGGCATATATATACAATGGAATACTACTCCGCCATAAAAATGAATGAAATGGAGCTGTATGTAATGAGGTGGATAGACCTAGAGTCTGTCATACAGAGTGACGTAAACCAGAAAGAGAAAAACAAATACTGTATGCTAACTCATATATACGGAATCTAAAAAAAAAAAATTGTACTGATGAACCCAGTGACAAGACAAGAATAAGAATGCAGATTCAGGGAGACGGGAGGGGCAGGCAGACAGTGGCTCCTCACAGGGAGGATGGGGCTGGGGGGTGGGGCGGGGGTCTGGTGCTGGGTATTAAGAAGGGAGAGGCTGGTGGAATAAAAAGAGTAGAGGTGGAGATGGGAGCAAGCGAGGCAAGGTGATGGCCCACCAGGCAGGAGCACTGGCTGAGATGCCTGTGGTAGCCGGGCCTGACGAGGAGACCGTGTGCACCTCAGCCTCAGGGGGCCTGCCCGCCCGGGTCCCCGCTCCGGACCCTGAACCCGAGGAGACGCTGAGTCTGGGCCAGCTGCCTGTGGAGCTGCTCGAGATGGTGCTGGTCCGCGTGCCCCCCCCACATGCTGCTCGGGCACTGCCGCCAGGTGTGCCGGCGCTGGCGCGACCTGGTGGACTGCCAGGCCCTGTGGCTGAGCATCCTGACCCGAGACCACGCCTCCCTGTCCCCCATCCTCAGCACCTGCCTGCCCCCCGCCGACGGCGACCCCAGGCCCTGCGTCCTGGGCCGCTTCTGCCAGCGCAGACCCACAGGACGGAACCTCTACCAGAACCCCACGGGCCTAGAAGGCTTCCGGAACTGGACAATGCAGGGAGGTGGAGCCGGCTGGGGAGAGGAGGAAAACTTGGAGGTCAGGCTTGGGGCCAATTCCCAGGCCTCCTTCCTGTCTGCCTACATGTGGTGTCACAAAAAGAAAGTTTTGGACCTGGAGAAGGAGGCTCTGTGGCCAGAACTCCTGGATAGTGGAAAGCTTGAGATTTGTGTCTCTGCCTGGTGGATAGACCAACAAGGCACGGCCTGTGTATATGAGCTAACTGTCCAGCTTCTAGATGCCAACCACACTGTACTGCATAACTTCTCTCCTACACCTATGTCCATCCGGCAAGGTAGAAACAGTGTCCCCTTTGAGGTCAACCACGTGTTCTTCAACTTCAAGATGGGCGTCCGCTTTGTGTCTGTTGAACACTGGATTTGGGACTTGGGGTTCTGGCCTGAACAATATGGAATCTATCTGCCCAATGCCAGTGTGATTCCACTGGTCCGTCTGTTCTAGTGAAGGACTATCCTCGTAAAGCAGCCTGACAGGTGCCTTCCAGGAACTGGGACCATGGGCAGGGCCATCTCAGTAATCAAGGGCTTGTAACTCCCCTGGCATCCTGGGATCTCCTGGGTCCAGTCTGAGGGTCCTACTGGGCCCTGTCTTCAGGTTCTGGAAGCTACTAGAAGAATGTTCTTCCACCAGATTTACAGCTCCTGCTGCTCTAAGGCAGCTGCCAATCTAGTAAGTAGAGGCTCAGGCATGAGCAGGGGAAATGCTGAATCAGGAGAGGGCTTCTCCCCCTCCCCCCACGCCAGGACCCCCTGGTTCAGCCCCAGTGCCCTCTGCCCTTGTCTCCTCCTGGTTCTGCACCAGAGGCTTTATTAGTCCTATGGTGCAGGAAGCCCTCTCATGTCTGAAGTAAAAGCTCATAGCTATGGAATTCTTTTCAAACATGGAGAGAATAAATGAGTGATATATCTGCCAATCATAGGTAATAAACATATTATTTTGGCAAAAAAAAAAAAGAATGCAGATTCAGGGAATGGACTGGAGGACACGTGGTTGAGGGGGCGGGGGGCAAAGGGGGAAGCTGGGACGAAGTGGGAGAGTAGCATAGACATATATATACTACCAAGTGTAAAATAGATAGCCAGTGGGAAGTTGATGTATAACAAAGGGAGATCAACTCGCTGATGCATGATGCCTTAGAGGGCCAGGACGGGGAGGGTGGGGGGGGAGTCGAGGGAGGGAGGGAATATGGGATATGTGTAGAAATACAGCTGATTGGCTTTGGTGTACCTCAAAAACTGGTACAAGAGTGTAAAGCAATTATATTCCAATAAGGAGCCTAAAAAAAAATGCATGATGACAAATAGTTTCTGTGAATTCAGTTCTACTTTAAATGACTGACATTCTGTCAGTTGCTACAACATCTACATACATTTGAAAATAGGGGCTTGCCTATGCATGAGACACTCTGCTTATTCTGCTTATAATCAAAGTTTGCAGTAGTATATAAATTCATAGATTCCTTACAATAATTCCATGACCTTCCAGAGGGAATGGGAAACACTTATATAGATTGGTAACAAGATAAACTGAAAATATCCTCTTTGCCTTCTATTAGAAGCACACTAGAGTCAAGATAATTTAATCAGAATTGGTGTATCAGAAATGGCATAAGTTCTGATAGCAGCAGAATACCAGGAGAATGAAATTTGGCAGCTAATGTGGTAACTAGTCATTTTAATTGCTCTGTGGCTCTCTTTCCATCTGGTGAATCAATGGCACTGCTTGCTTCTGAGGATAGGGAAAGGAGAAAGTCAGACCTAGCCTTGGACTAAGAGCTAATCCGAAGTGCTGAATAGATCTTTTTTTTAAACTTACAGAAGGCACCCTCATCTTAAATGAAGAAGCTTTTGATTTATAAGAACAAGTTTAAAGGCAAAGAAGTTAAATTTTGAAATGGCTTGGAAAATCAGGCCAGAGCTTGGAGGACTAAAGCATGGAGTTCATAAAAAATTAAATACAACATAGGAAGGGATGAAGGTTACATATGAGGAGTTTATAGGACAGAAAGGTCAAGAAAAAAACCACCACCATCTTTTCCAGGATACAGGAAGGGTCCTAAAAAGAAAGAGAAAGGAATTGTATTTGTCTGCATGGGCTACCATAACAAAATACCACAAACCTGACAACTTAAACCAATAGACATTTATTTTCTCACAGTTCTGGAGGCTAGAAGTGTAAAAGCAAGATGCCAACATGGTTGGTTTCTGGTGAGGACTCTTCCTGGCTTGCAGAGAACTATCTTCTCAATGCGTCCCCATATGACCTCTTTTCTGTTTACACACACACACACACCCCACTGGTGTCTCTTTGTCTTCTTATAAGGACACCAGTCTTATTAGATTAGCGCTCATTTAAACTTGATAAGTTTTTAAAGGCCCTATATTCAAATATAGTCATATTAGGGTTAGAACTTCAACATATGGATTTTTTGCGGGGATAGTTCAGACCATAACAAGTAGAGAAGAGAGAAAAGAATTAAGTGTAGGTGGAGTAACCCCACCTACCTCCTCCAAGAGAAAACCTGGAATGAGGTGTTGAGGGCATCAGATTGTGATTCAGGGTGAGCAAACAGTCAGTCATGTCTATGTGATGGAACCCGATGAAATCTCTGGACACAGAGATTCAGGTGAGCTTCCCTGGTTGGCAATACTCCATGCACATTGTCATACTTCAGTGCTGGGAAAGTAACGCATTGTGACTGCATAGGGAGAGAACTATGGAAACTCCAAAATTGGTACTCACTCATTCTCCCTTGCCTGTTTTTAATTTGTATCCTTTCCTTGTAATAAACCATAACTACAACTGCTTACAGTGAGGTGTGTGAGCTTCCCTAGTGAATTATCAATTTTGAGGGTGGCTTTGGGGAATCTTTGAACTTTCAGTTGGAGTTAGATGAGACGGTGACTTGTGGGGGCTCTTCTGCTCCCTTTACCTCTTCATTTGTCTAACTGATGTAGAGGACACAAGAAGAAAGGTACAGATTTGTAGCAGAGGGAGAATTTATTGGATGACACACACTTTCAAAATTTTAAGCCTTACAGAGTTTTCTCTTGTGCTTATGAGAGTGTGTTAACTAGAATTTCAATATTTGTCCCTTTGCCATTATAAAACTTCTGAAATCTCCCTGGTCCTTCACTAAGTGCGCGCGCACACACACACACACACACACACACACACACACACACACACACACACTTTTGTCTGTTTACATAGCTAATGTTTGGTCAGACCAGGCCAACTGGCTGTGCTGGTGAAGGGAGAACAAGGCCAGATTGTTTCTATTACTTTTCAAGTTCTCCTGGTGAAGAGAGAGAAGATGACATTGGTTCCTTGAGGTAGGACATATCACAAAAGTCACTAAGGGCAAGAGGTGGAAGTTATCCTTCAGAAATGGGAGAAGAGAGTCCTTGTCTCATTTTAAACTTAACTTTTATGACAAGGTCAAAATAATTTTTTAAAGCTTCTAGCTTTCAACTTACTACAAATTCCAAAATAATTTTAAAACTAACATTACATTTTCCAACTCTCCCTAGAGAAGAGTTTAAGTATATTCTTTTGCTCTCCTTAAAATGATAATATTTGTGTTTTCTCTCTCTAAATTAATGGCCTAATTTTTATGTCCCTCACATTCTAGCGTGTTAAATATATTGCTCTTAGTCTTGCTAGAAGTAAATATTATTAGCATCAGGCAAAATTATGATTTGTGATAGCATAGTTCTGGATGAAGAAGTCTATTTACACATTTTCCCAGGTCTTAATACAAAACAGTGGGAGAGAGAAAAAGTAATAAACAGATATATTATGCACATAAAAATAAACACCAGTAAAAATGTATGAAACACGACAACAGTGAACAGAAGATTAAAATTTAAAGAGACCCACTGGATAACTTTTAATATTAGGGAATTGTAGTCAGCAAAGGACATGTACACAAGCTCTGGAATGTGACTATTAGCTTTCTGTACTCACTGGCCTTCATCCTTTCATTAACTTGTGTTAGGGCATTCAAAGATTGGCTAAGAGCCAAAAAAAACAAAAAAACAAAAACAAACCCCCTCCTCCCAAAACCCCAAGAGATTGTGGAGAATGCTTTTAAAAGAACAGACACATATTTTAGTATGTCCTATGTCCTCAGTGCAGGAAAATGAATTGGGTCAGTCAGTGCAGGCATAATCTTTATTAATGGAGATATAAGAGACATGAAGTCGACTCCACCCTCAAAAAATTCTTTAGTGAAATTGGAGAGGCTAAGCCTACAAAAATGCTGAGAATAAAAATAAACATGGTATGCTCCTAGTGGTTCTTTCAAAATAATTTTCTAGGGTAAACTAATATGAAACATTAAGCTGCATTTTCAATGGCTGCTGAATAATAAATGTTTATTAAGTCATCCAATAAATATTTATTGACAATTACTGTGCATCAATGACTGTTTTAGGCACTGGGTCTACATCAGTGAACAAAAGACAAAAATATTTGCCCTCATAGATCTTACATTGTTGTAGGAAAAAGACATTAACAAAAAAGATAAATAAGGACAGTATGTTGTGAGGGTACCAAAATATGCCACCCCAAATATGCCTATTAGGCATATAGATTATTTTGAGCCAAAGGTCACTGAGAAGCAGAAGATACAAGAAAAGCATTAAAACAGGGCACAAGTTTTCCTTTTGTAAAGGAAATTTACATTTATAAAAGAAATTTCTATTTGTAAAGATGCCTCCCTCTCCTGTACCTGGCAGAGGAGGACTCAATATCTATAAATGCAGGCTGAAGTCTGCATAACAAACCTTACTAAAAAACCCTTGTTTACCCTCCCTTTCCTGGTGACCTTCCCCGGTGACCTTCCCAAGCAGAAGCCCCAAACCCCTTTTCCACTGTTTTAGTGTAAGATGGTATATAAGCCCAAGTTCTAACCACCTCTTTGGGTCACTCATTGCTGGGTACTCCCATTTGTACATGCACAATGCACATATTAATTAACTTCTGTTTGTTTTTCTCTTGTTAATTTGTCTTCGGGCAGTCTAATTTACAAGGCTCCTGCTGTAGAACCTAAAATGTTTTTTTCCTCCCCGAGAGTGGTATGTCAGATAGTGACAAGAATTGTGGAGAAAAATAAATTAAAAAAAGTAAAAGGCAGTTTTAGCAGGGTTGGAATTTAAAATAAGCTAGCCAGGGAAAGCCTAACTAAGAAAGTGTCATCTCAGTTAAGGAACTGAGCCACGTAGATATCTGCAGGGAAGCATTCCATGCAGGGGGAAGAGCCTGTGCAAAGAGCCTGAGGCAGCAGCTTGCCCAGCATTTTCAAGGAATGAAAAGGTATTCAGGGTAGCTGCAGTACAGTAAAAAAAGAGGTAAGATCATAGGAGATGGAGTCAGAGAGGCAATGGGCTTTGTAGGTCTTTGTAAAGGCTGTGACATTTTTTTCTGAATGAGATGGAAAGCCATTGGAGAGTTTTAGGAAGAGGAATAATGTGACCTAATAACATGCAAGGTCATCAGGAGGGTGTTATGATGTAGGAGGGGGCTTTGGAGGTATGAAGAGAAAGATGGAGTATGAAATAGTCATCTAATAGAATGGGAGAGTAAATGAAGTAGGATTCCTCAATAGGATCACTGTAGCTACTGTGTTAAGGCAAATCCAAGAGGCTATTGCCATAGCCTACATGAGAAATACAGTGGTTTGGATCAGATTGGTGACACTGGAGGTTATGAGAGGTAGCTGGATTCTGTGTTTATTTTGAAAATAGAACCAATGAGACTTGCTTACAGATAAGATATGGGGTGTAAAATAAAACCAAAGACAATACCAAGGTTATTTATTTTTGTTTGCTTTTTGTTGTTGTTATTGGTTTGTTTTGCTGTTGTGTTTTTTGTTTGTTTGTTTTTTACCTAAACAACTGGAAGAATGAAGTTGCCATTTACTGAAGTAGGAGAGAAGTGAAAAATTGCTGGTTGTGGAGAGGCGTATATCAGGAGCTTCTTCCACATGTTAAGGTTGAGATATCAACTAGGCATAGAGATGGAGATGCTGGAAGAGAAAACTGATAGTCAGAGATGAAAAATTTGGAGTCATCAGTGTACAGATATTTACAGTTTTGAGGTTGGATGTAATCAGCAAGAAAGAGTAGGCTAGAAAAGTTAAGATAAAGGAGTAGAAAAATACGACAAACTCATGCAGAAATGCAAAGGTAAATTCAATGTGGCTGTCAATAAAGCTGTGAGAGGGACTTCCTAGGTGGTGCAGTGGTTAGCAATCTGCCTGTCACTGGACACGGGTTTGATCCCTGCTCCAGGAAGATCTCACATGCCATGGAGCAACTAAACCTGTACACCACAACTATTGAGCCTGCACTCTAGAGCCTGTGAGCCACAACTATTGTGTCCATGTGCCACAACTACTTAAGCCCACGTGCCTAGAGCCTGAGCTCTGCAACAAGAGAAGCTACTGCAATGAGGAGCCTGTGCACCACAATGAAGAGTAGCCCTCACTCGCCGAAACTAAAGAAAGTCCATGAGAAGCAATGAAGACCCAATGCAGCCAACAAATAAATAAATTTATATATTAAAAAAAAAAAAACTGTAAGAGTTTCAAGGACAGGAAAAAGCTGGCCAGAGCAGCCAGGAAGCAGAGATATCTTATATAAGATATTTTTATTCTTTCCTTCCTCTTCCTAGGGAACCCTTGCTGATTCTGAATTGGTGGATCTTACGACTTTTCTCAGTACAAGAGTATAAGACAATAATCCTAAGTCTTGCTCCAGTCACAGTCTTGCAAAATCATTTGGCTACTTGATTCCAAACATGCTTATTGATTTGACTAAGAGAAATGGTCACAGGAAGAAATAGTACCAGTATGGCTATGCTTCTAAAACCCAGTCCTGAAATGTTTGAGAGCCATTACCCAGACTACATCCAGATATTTTCCCACCTTAATTCATGTTTTCAGTGTTCCAACAACCTTAGACCAGTTCGTAAATTATTTGAATTCTATTCATTGGTTCTTTTCACAAAATTATATGCTCTATCTGAATTACACTTTTGTATATTTTGATGTTCTGTTAATATTCTAGAAAAATTATACTTTAAATATCCTCCCATGACATGCTGAGAATTATATAGACAGTACATGAGGGCAAAGTGAGGTGTCCCTGAGAACTTAGAGCTAAAGGAGACAAGTTTGTCTTCTGAGAAACAAATGAGTTAATCAGCACAAGAAGGAAGGAGACAGAATGTCTCCCAGGCCCAGAACAGTTCCCTAACCAGGGACAGCTAACTTGGCTCAACTCGAAATGTTTACATCTAAATAAAAATGTATCAACACAACTTCAGGACAAGCAGGGAAAATGAAGCAGTGTCTGAGTTTAGGAACTTGAGAATACTAGAGCTTTACTTTGCTGTGAGATTAGCATATTTCAGTTGGTCAAATCCTCCTCAGGAATATCCACCTCCTTTTACTTTAGTCCTTGCTACGCAGCCACATTCTGATTAATATTTTAGGGGAAGGAGGTGCTTTGAGCAGTGTGATTGATCATTTTGGTCACTGATAAAAGATTATAAGCCTCTCTATGAAAGAAACAATTGCCTTGTGGTTTCTGGGAGGCCTGGAGTGAGGTCTGGGTAGCCTTAGTCCATTGGCCAGACACTGATTATCAACTGGTGCTGAGATGTCAAGTTTTAGAGCATGTAATGCTGACGACAAGACATTAGACTTTGGTAGCATCACCAGGGTTGTCCCACCCAATGAGGTCTTATAGGTGGTCAGCAAATCCTCTCCAGGTGACTCACCTTCAATTTCTCCCCTGTGGCCTTTCTTCCACATATAACTCCTATCTGTGCCTTTATAACCACTGGGTTAGTTATGAAGCCATAGAGCATTCTGTGAGAGAAGTAGACCACAGTTATTAGTAAACACTTAACATATATGTGGATAAGTGAATTAACAATTAATTTCTTGTTAGAAAATAGAGATTAAGACATTAGGTCACACAGACAGCCAATCACAAAGGTACAATGTAATGATTTCATATTCATGGCCTTTCTGATGGGTTTCCCCATAAGAAGCACTTTCAAAAAAAAAAAAAAAAGCACTTTCCTGTAAACCCTGTGAGAATGATCTCATGTTTAATGCTTTCAAAGAGACCCCCCCAAAGCACATTTGAACTTAGTTATTGATTCTGGATCATTTCTCTTTTCAATCCTATGCTACTTAACGATGATTACTTAACGATGATAGAACACTTAAGAAAGCATAAGCAAAACATCATATAATATCACTTAAATGTGGAATCTAGAAAAACAGTACAAATGAACTTATTTGCAAAGCAGAAACAGAGTCATAGGTGTAGAGAACAAACTTATGGATACCAAGAGGAGAAGACGGGGTGGGATGAATTGGGAGATTGGGATTGACATATATACACTACTATGTATAAAATAGATAACTACAGAACCTACTATATAGCACAGGGAGCTCTACTTAATGCTCTGTGATGACTAAAACAGGAAGGAAATTTTAAAAAGAGTGGATATATGTATATGAATGACTGATTCACTTTGTTGTACAGCAAAACTAACACAACATTGTAAAGCAACTATACTCCAATAAAAATTAATTTAAAAAATTAAAAATTAAAAAAAAGAATGCTTAAAGCAATTTCTTCCAAGAAATGGAGTTAGGTTATCCAATAATTATTCTCAGAAATTTTTTCATTTTATTGTTTTCTGATGAATATTAAGACAGGAAAATAGGTAACTTTTTTTGTTTTGTTTATTCACTGACTGACTCTAAAATGTATTAATGCAGATTTTGCAAAAGAATAAGACATATACCAACCAGTAAGCCCACAATTACTAACTACATCATCAATCTTTTAGTTTTGTGAAAGCATAAAAATATAAAATGGCCCTTTCTCTAAGTGTTTTAAATTGCCAAGTGGTATATTTAGGGAAAACATCAGAATACATTTACTATCATGCACTGTCATTTAAATATTTTTCATACTTACTTTAGTAACACTCACTTATATTTAGACAGTGATGGAATATTTGCATTTCTAAAGTGAATATAAGTCAGTGCAGAAATGAGTTGGAAGATGCAGATTACAGTTTTCTCAGGTAGAAGGATATTTCAAGGTGAATGGTGCCGAGACACACAATTGGACTGATCTTTCTTTGGTTTGTCACAGAAATCTAAATACTCATTCATGACATGGTCTAAAATTTTTCAAGTTGTTTGAGGAGTTGTATATGACTCAAATATGTAAGTAATCTCAAATAGACAGACATTCTCTAAACCATATGCTTGTGCAAGGAATTATGAGAATATTATTGCATTCTACTTTTATTATTTATTATTTAAATGAAGATTTTCTTTGTTATTTTCCAGACTACAGTGAAAATATATTTTAAATTATGTTTCCCTTCATTCCCAATCTTCTCCCCAGATTTTGGATGAGTCCTAATGAAATTTTAGTAAATTAAATTATGGTGTTTTGGTTTCAAGTATAATCATATTTACTGACCACAAGACTTAAAAATCTGTTTTAATTAGAATGATGTTTTCCAGTTGTTCAGAAAATTTTAAATTGTATAACAACATTTCAACACTGAAAAGGACCTTTGGATCTATTTCAATCCCGTTAAGTAAGAGAGAAAGAAACGAAACCTAATAGAAGTTTAGCAAATTATTCCATGTCACATTAACTCAAGTTAGTAAGTTTCATGATTGAATTTAGAGTATGTGACTCCAAGTATCATGATGACCTTACCATGGCATATTTGTTAAAAAATATACTCTTTAATTTCCAAATATAGGATACTATGAGATATTTAATTTTTCTTACAAATTCTTAACTGAATGTTACTCCTAGGAGTTTCCTTACCATTTTCACTGTTGGAAGCCATTTATTAATCTCTATTTGATGAGTTATCATGCTGCCAGGATCTAGGGATCACCAACTACAACACCTCTTATGGGTGAGAACTATTCTGTAGCAGTGCAATTAACTCAGTCTCAACACAGAAACAAAGTGATGAACATGAGCGTATTAAATGGATTACTGTGTAGACTTGGTCACTAGAAGTGTCCCAAACTATGTTTAGAGCTTAGCCACGGAGCTGTATTCTAGCCCCAGCTCAGGGATCTTAGGCTAGTTACAGAATGTTTTGCGGACTCAGTTTCTTTATTTTTAAAATAGAGTTAATAAGAGTAGCTACCTCATATGTATTCCATAAGTATGGTGTAATTCCTCAGCAAATGTTAGCTTGAATTATTATTATTATTATTTATTTTTATTTGACTTTTATTGCAAAACTTCACAGGTAAGTGACTTATTCTTTGTAGAAAATCTGTCCCACCCTCAATCATGGAAAAATCATAGATTCTCAGGCAAATAGCTTTACAGAATTAGAGTCAAGAAACTGTTAAGGAAAAGAGTGCAAAGTATCCCAGTTCAGCTGTATGAATATAAAGTTATAAACACTGAACCTTTTCCACCATGAAAAGAATATACAAAATGAAACATATATTTTATTTTCTTACTCAAAGTAATTGTTTTGGATACAATTTGCTGCTACTAGGCTGTGTCGTGGGTCCCAGGCAAACAGTTTACTACAAAGCTAAACTCTGCAATATGCATTAATAAGAGAGTCTTTGTGGAAAATATATGTATTGACTTAACACAGAGTGGTGACCCTATTTTTTAAACTTACCCCATGTAATATCCTTAGTTATCTATTCAAAATTGACTTGACAATGTCCCATTTGGATGAAGTAAGAAGTAATTTCCTCTGTAAGCTAACATATGCTCTCAACATAGAGGGTAAATGTAACTTTAAAATGTTGAATTGTCACTAAACGGTTGGGTATTTGATAATAATTTTAGCTTTTCTATTGCAATGTGAGTAATAAAGGGATTTTAACCTTAGAGAAAATAGGTAGAGATTGATGAATTAGACATTTTTGCATAAGATAATGAATAATTACAAAGAGCACTGTCTCATATTGTATTAGAGATAAATTAGTGCACCAAGCTATCCAAAGTTAATAGAAACAAGAGGTGAAATATGCTTGTGTGTCTAAGTGAGAGTAGGTTTTAAATTTGGAGAGACTCTTACAGTATCATTAATCTGTGACCATGGTTTGGAGATCTAATTGACTTGAGGACAAGTTGCTGGAATTAATACTCAAAATTGAAGGAAAAATAAATAAAATAATTTTTCATCCTTTATAATTTTAATTTTTCTGACTTCAAACCATACTTTTCCTTCTGTTTCAAGTTTAACAATTAGGAGAATATTTAGCTTGAGAATCTGTTATATTAGTCTCATTAATAAGTTGTAAATTACCACAAATGAAAAAGAATAGTGATTGACTATGTATTCAAATTATTAACAGTTAAAGTAAATTCACCAGTGCCACTTAATAGTCTGATGAAAAATTCATGAACATCCTCCTTCTCTCTTTCATGTATTAGTAGTTCATTCCTTTTTCTTCCTAAATAGTATTTTATTGTATGGATGTAATACACTGCATTATTTGTTTGGTTTGAATAATTTTTCCATTCCCATTTGATTGTATGTTTCTATAATATTTTTAATCACATAACATTTGAATTAAAAGAATGGAGGGACACAGAAATGTGACTTATGAAGAGGAAACCCTTGCTCAGTAAGTGCTGTCATTTTCTCTTGTATCTTTCTTTATCCTAAGGATAAGGAGTGTTTCTGCCTCCTCCACTCTTGGAGGGTGTACACAAGGTCTCACATGCACTGGGACCCAGAACAAACCAGTACCTCCATAGGAACCTGGCCTAGACCTACCTTGGGGTCTTGGAGACTCCTCTGGGGAGGTGGAGGTTGGCTGTAGTTCACTAAGGGCAAAGAAAACAATAGCAAAGATCAATGAAACTAAAATCTGATTCTTTGAGAAAATAAACAAAATTGATAAACATTTAGCTAGACTCATCAAGAAAAAAGGAAGAGGACTCAAATTAATAAAATTGGAAATAAAAAAGAAGCTTTTTGGGACAGTGGACACCACAGAAATATAAAGGATCATAAGAGACTACTACAAGCAACTATATGCCAATAAAATGGACAATCTAGAATAAATGGACAAATTCTCAGAATGGTACAACCTTCCCAGACTGAACCAGAAAGAAACAGAAAATATGAACAGACCAATCACAATTACTGAAATTGAAACTGTGATTTAAAAACTTCCAACAAACAAAAGTCCAGGACCAGATAGATGGCTTCACAAGTGAATTCTATCAAACATTTAGAGAAGAGCTAACACCTATCCTTCTGAAAGTATTCCAGAAAATTGCAGAGGAAGTAACATTCCCAAGCTCATTCTACAAGACCACCATCACCTTGATACCAAAACCAGACAAAGATATCACAAAAAAGAAGATTACAGGCCAACATCGCTGATGAACACAGATGTAAAAATCATCAACAAAATACTAGCAAACCAAAATCCAGCAGCATATTAAAAGGATCATACACTATGATCAAGTGGGATTTATCCCAGGGATGCAAGGATTTTTCAATATCCACAAATCAATCAGTGTGATACACCACATTAACAAATTAAAGAATAAAAACCATATGATCATCTCAATAGATGAAGAAAAAGCTTTAGACAAAATTCAGTACCCATTTGTGATTAAGAACTCTCCAGAAAGTGGGCATAGAGGGAACCTCCCTCAACATGATAAAGGTCATATATGGCAAACCCACAGCAAATATCATTCTCGATGGTGAAGAACTGAAAGCCTTTCCTTCAAGATCAGGAACAAGACAAGGATGTCCACTTTCAGCACATTTATTTAACATAGGTTTGGAAGTCCTTACCACCACAATCAAAGAAGAAAAAGAAATAGAAGGAATCCAAATTGGAAAATAAAATGTAAAATTGTCACTGCAGATAACATGATACTATACATAGCATACATAAAGATGCCACCAGGAAACTACGAGAGCTCATCAATGAATTTGGTAAAGTTGCAAGATACAAAATTAACACATAGAAATCTCTTGCAGTTCTATATACTAACAGCAAAAGATCATAAAGAGGAATAAGGAAACGATCCCATTTACCATTGCATCAAAAAGAATAAAATTTTCCTAAGGAAGCAAAAGACTTGGACTCAGAAAACTATAAGATACTGATAAAAGAAATCAAAGACCATACAAACAGGTGGAGCAATATACCATGTTCTTGGATTGCAAGAATCAATATTGTACCTAAATAGGCATTTCTCCAAAGAAGACATACAGATGGCCAAGAGGCACATGAAAAGATGCTCTACATCACTAATTATTCGAGAAATGCAAGTCAAAATTACAATGAGGTATCACCTCACACCACTTAGAATGGGCATTATCAGAAAATCTACAAACAATAAATGTTGGAGAGGGTGTGGAGAAAAGGGAATCCTCTTACACTGTTGGTGGGAATGTAAATTGATACAGCCACTATGGAGAACAGTATGGAGGCTCCTTAAAAAACTAAAAATGGAATTAGCATATGACCCACTATTGGACATCTACCCAGAGAAAACCATAATTCAAAAAGACACATGCACTCCAATGTTTGTTGCAGCACTATTTACAATAGCCAGGTCATGGAAGCTACCTAAATGTCCACCAACAGATGAATGGATAAAGAAGATGTGGTACATATATACAATGGAATATTACTGAGCTGTAAAAAGGAACAAAACTGGGACATTTGTAGAGACATGGATAGACCTAGAGACTGTCATACAGAGTGAAGTGAGTCAGAAAGAGAGAAACAAATATTGTATATTAACACATATATGCAGAACCTAGAAAAATGGTACAGATCAACAGATTTGCAAGGCAGAAATAGAGACATAGATGTAGAGAACAAACATATGGACACCAAGGGGGGAAATGGGGTGGGGAGAGTTGGCATGGGATGAATTGGGAGATTGGGATTGCCATATATACATTATTAATAAGAAAAAATATCAAATTGTGCACTTTAAATATATGCAGTTTATTGTATGTCGATTATATCTCAATAAAAGTTCTTTAAAAAAAGAATCAATATTGCCAAATGACTATACTACCCAAAGCAATTTACAGATTCAGTGCAATCCCTATAAAATCAACAATGTCATTTTTCACAGAACAAGAACAAAAAATTTTACAATATTTATGGAGACACAAGAGACCCCAAATTATCAAGACAATATTGAGAAAGAAAAATGGAGTGGAGGAATGAGGGTCCCTGACTTTAGTCAATTCCACAAAGCTACAGCCATCAAAACAATATGGTACTGACACAAAAACAGAAATACAGATCAATAGAACAGGATAGAAAGTCCAGAGATAAACTCAAGCACCTGTGGTCACCTAATCTATGAGAAAGGAGACAAGAATATACAATAGAGAATATGCAGTCTTTTTAATAAGTCGTGTTGGGAAAACTGGACAGCGACATGTAAGAATGAAATTAGAACACTCCTAACACCACATACAAAAATAAACTGAAAATGGATTAAAGACCTAAATGTAAGGCTATATACTATAAAACTCTTAAAGGAAAGCACTGGCAGAACACTCTCTGATGTAAATCACAGCAAGGGTTTTTGATCCACTTCCTAGAGTAATGAAAAAAACAAAAACCAGAAAAATAAACAAATGGGACCTAATTAAACTTAAAACTTTTTCACAGCAAAGGAAACCATAAACGAAATGAAAAGGCAACCCTCAGAATGGGAGAAAATATTTGCAAATGAAGCTCAATGGAGCTCAATATCAAACAAACAAACAAACAAACAAAAGTCAACCTAATCAAAACATGGGCGGGGGATATAAATAGACATTTCTTTAAAGAAAACATACAGATGGCCAAAAAACAAATGAAAAAAATGCTCAACACCACTAATTATTAGAGAAATGCATATCAAAACTACGAGGTATCAACTTACACCAGTCAGAATGGCCATCATCAAAAAATCTACAAACAATAAATGCTGGAGAGGATGTGGAGAAAAGGGAACTGTTGGTAGGAATGTACATTGGTACAGCCACTATAGAGGTCCCTTAAAAAACTAAAAGTAGTTTCTGGAGGTATCATATGATCCAGCAATCCTATTCCTGGGCCTATATCCAGACAAAATTCTAATCCAAAAAGATATTTGCACCCCTATGTTCATATCATCACTATTCACAATATCCAAGACATGGAAATAACATAAAAGTCAACAGACAGATGGATAAAGATGTGGTATATATATATGTGTGTGTGTGTGCACATGTGTGTGTGTTTATAAAGATGTGGTATATACACACACACAGGAATATTACTCAGCCATAAAAAAGAATGAAATAATGCCATTTGCAGCAACATGGACCTAGAGATTGTCATACTGAGTGAAGTAACTCAGACAGAGAAAGACAAATATCATATATTGCTTATATGTAGAATCTTAAAAAGTTGTACAAGTGAACTTACTTATAAAACATAAATAGAGTCATAGATGCAGAAAACTTATGGTTACTGGGGGTGGGGAGGGGAAAGGGGGAAGGATAAACTGGGAGATTGGGATTGACATATACACACTACTATATATAAAATAGATAACTAATAAGGACCTACTGTATAGCACAAGGAACTCTACTCAATACTCTGTAATGACCTATATGGGAAAAGAATCTAAAAAGGAGTGGGTATATGTGTATGTAGAACTGATTCACTTTGCTGTACACCTGAAACTAATACTGCATTGCAAATCAACTATGCTCCAATAAAAAATTTTTAAAAATAAAAATAATAAAAAAATAAAAAATAAAAAGGATTGAGCAGGGAAAAAATCAATAGTATTCATTCTATTACTATGTATTTAAGTTCTGATGAATATTAAAATAATAGAATACTCATTGCATTAAATGGTTCTAAGAATAGAAATTTGCCATAGTTACAATATATGTCTGCATGCATTGTTTTCTCTACTCTTACTGGCATGTGACTTACCTCTGGTCCTTTCTGATGGCTAACCAGTATTGTAAGCATTGATTTAATTCATACTATGGAGTCATAAGCGGCTGAAATCTGCAAACTGTATAGGAGAGACCAGTGTCTTCAGACCTTTCTGACTGCTGTCTTCAGCATGTTTGCAGGTTTCTTCTTTTGACCTATCATCCTGGAGTGACAAGATAAGATTCAAAGCTTCTATATATTTATGTGTGTGTATGTATATGTATGTGTTCCTTTGGCAACTTTTGTGAAGTGATCCTCCATATTTTGAAAATATTATTTCTATTGTGTAATAAATCTTAAAGCACAAGCACATTTTCAGAAATCTAATGAGCAAATGATAAATAGTGCCAAAAAAGAAAAAAAAAAGGTGAGGGAATGTCTCTGGCTCAACTCAGCAAGCTAACTTTCACCTGAATACTACTCTGGATTGTCTCTTCAACTACATTTCTGAATAATTCTCAAAGTTACAAAAGCAAGCTAGGTACACAGCCAGTTAACTACAATTCTGGCTTCATGGACCACATGGCAATAATAATTAAAAATAATTAAAAAAGGCTATTGAAGTTAGAATTGATAAAGGCTGGTAGACTTACTAGTATCAGGCATTTAAGGAAATTTCTGATCTGTTATTGGCTGACCTTTAGGCAAACTGGGCACAGACTTTAGTGGCCTTACATGACAAAGAATACAGTCATTACAGGATTAGTTGAGGAAAGTCAGTAAACAAACTACAAAAACAAACAGCAACAACAATAAACTGGAAAGGGTGGTAATCTAATTTCCAGAGATGTCACACTATATTATTTAAAATGTACAGTTTTTACCACAGAAATACAAAGGATCATAAGACATTACTATGAACAAGTATACACCAATAAACTGGACAACCTAGAAGAAATGGATAAATTGCTAGAAACATTATCTCCCAAGATTGAATCAGGAAGAAATAAAATATGAACAGACAAATACCAGTAATGAAGTTGAATCAGTAATAAAAACTCCCCAACAAACAACATCCCAGGACCATATGGCTTCATAGGTGAATGCTACCAAATATTTAAAAAAGAGTTAATACCTATTCTTCGCAAACTATTCCTAAAAAACTGAAGAGCAAGGAATGCTTCTGAACTCATTCTATAAGGCTAGCATCACCTTGAGGCCAAAACCAGTCAAAGACACCATGAAAAGAGAAAATGACAGGCTAGTATCACCAATGAACACAGACACAAATATCCTCAACAAGGTTTTAGCAAACCAAATTCAACAATACACTAAAAGGATCTTATTCTATAATCAAGTGGTATTTATCCCAGGGGTGCAAGCTTGGTTCAATAACAGCAAATCACTCAATGTGATACATCATATTAACAAACTGAAGAACAAAGATCATAAAATCATCTCAATACACGCAGAAAAAGCTTTTCACAAAATTCAGCATGGATTTATGATAAAAATTGTCAACAAAGTGGATATAGAGGGAATAAACCTATTCAATATATTGAAAGTCATATATGACAAGCCCATAGCCAACATCATACTCTATGGTTAAAAGCTGAAAGCTTTTCCTTTAAGATCGGGAATAAGATAAGGATAACAACTAATGCCACTTTTACTCAACATAGTATTGGAAGTTCTAGCCACAGTAGTCATAGAAATAAAAGGAATCTAAATTGGAAAGAGGGAAGTAAAACTGTCACTGTTTGCAAGACACCATCAAAAAACTATTAAAACTAATAAGTGAATTCAGCAAAGCTGCAGGATACAAAATGAATATACAGAGATATGCAGCATTTTATACACTAATAATGAACTATCAGAAAGAGAAATCAAGAAAACAATCCCATTTACAATTGCACCAAAAGACCTATACTCGGAAAACTATAAGACATTGATGAAAGATATTGAAGATGATACAAATGAAAAGATATATTGTGCTCATGGATTGGATGAACTAGTATTGTTAAAGTGATCAGACTATGCAAGGCAGTCTACAGATTCAATGAAATCCCTATCAAAATTCCAATGACATTTTTCATAGAACCAAAACAAACAATTCTAAAATTTGTATAGAATCACAGAAGACCCCAAATGTCAAAAATAATCTTGCAAAAGAAGAACAAAGCAGGAAGCACCACATTCACTGGTTTCAAACTACGATACAAAGCCACAATAATCAAAACAGGATGGTACTAGCATAAAAATAGGCACATAGATCATTGGGACAAAATAAAGAGCCCAGAAATAAACCCATATTTATATGGTCAATTAACCTATGATAAAGCAGTCAAGAATATACAATGGGAAAAAGATAGTGTCTTCAATAAATGGTGTTGGGATAACTGGACAGCTGCATGCAAAAGAATAAAACTGGACTACTTTCTATACTGTAAACAAAATTAAACTCAAAATGAATTAGATTTAAGTCTAAGACCCGAAACCATAAATCTCCTGGAAGAAAACATAGACAGTATGCCCTTTGACATTGATCTCAGTAATATTTTTGAATCTGTCTCCTCAGGCAAGGGACACAAAAGCAAAAATAAACAAATGGGAATACATCAAACTAAAAAGATTTTTCACCGCAAAGGAAACCATCTACAAAACAAAAAGCAGTTTCCTGAATAGAATAGGGTATTTGCAAATGATATATTTGATAAGGGGTTAAAATACCCCAAATATACAAAGAACTCATAGGACAAACAACCCAATTAAAAAAAGGACAGTGGAGCTGAATAGACATTTTTCTAAAGAGAAATACCGATGGCCAATAGACACATGAAAAGATGCTCAGCATTACTAATCATCAGGGAAATGCAAATCAAAACCACAATGAGATGTCATCTCACACCTGTCAGAATGACTATCATCAAAAAGACAACAAATAATAAATGTTGGTGAGGATGTAGAGAAAAGGGAACCCTTTGCACCATTGGTGGGATTTTTAAGTTGGTACAGCTGCTATAGAAAACAGTATGGAGATGCCTTAAAAATTAAAAATAGCACAAGCATATGATCCAGCAATTTTACTCCTGGATATTTATCCAAAGAAAAAAACACTAATTAGGAAAGACATTGCATCCAAATGATCATGGCAGCATTATTTACAATAGCCAAGATATGGAAGCAACCCAAGTGCCTCTCAATAGATGAATGGATAAAGAAGAAGTGATTACATATATATAATGGAATATTGCTTGGTCATTAAAAAGAAACCTTGCCATTTGCTACAACATGGATGAACTTAGAAGGTATCATGCTAAGTGAAATAAATCTGACAGAAAAAGACAAATACTATATAATCTCACTTATATATGAAATTTAAAAAACAAAATAAACAAAACAAAAAGAAAACAGACTCAACAGATAGAAACAACAAATACGTGGTTGACAGAGGAGAGGATTGTACTGGATTGAATGAACTAGGTGAAGGGGATTAAGAGGGAAAAACCTCTAGTTATAAAATATTTGGCTACAGGGATCTAATACACAGCATAAGGAATATGGTCAATAATAGTGTAATAACTTTGTATGGGGACAGATGGTTACTAGGCTCATTGTGGTGATCATTTCTTAATCTATATAAATGTCAAATCACTGTGTTGTACACCTGAAACTGACATAATATTGTACAATACCTCAATAAAAAATAAAAAATAAAATGTTCAACTTTCAACAAAAAATTTTGAGACACATACGAAAGAGAAAGTATGGCCCATACAAAGGTTAAAAAAGAAAAGTCAGCAGGAACTATCCCTGAGGAAGAACAAACATTGGACCTGGTAGAAAAAGACATAAAATCAACTATTATAAATATGCTCTAAGGACTAAAGAAAAGTGTTTTTAAAAATTAAAAGGATAAAAAAAAATTAAAAGGATATGTGAGAAAAATCTCTCACCAAATAGAGAATGTCAGTAGAGGCAGAAATTATTTAAAAATAACCAAGTAGAATTTCTGGAGTTGAAAAGTACAATAGCTATATAGAAAATTCACTAGACGCTCAACAGCAGATTTGAGCAGGTGTAAAGAGTTAGCAAACTGAAAGATAGGTCCATTGATATTTATCCAGTTTGAGGAACAGAAAAAACAAAAAAACAAAACAAAACAAAACTGCGAAGACAAAGGAACAGAGACTTAGAGACCTGTGGGATACCATCAAGCACCTCAACAAAACACGTAACTTAAAAGGAGAGAGAGAGAATATCTGAAGAAATAATAGCTGAAAACTTCTCAAATTTGATGAAAAGCACTAACCTGAACATTCAAGAATCTCAAGAAAATCCATGTAGTATAAATGAAATGTACATCTAGACACACTAGTCAAACTATCAAAAGAAAATGACAAAGAAGACAAAGAGAGAATCTTGAAAGCAGAAGAGAAAAATGTCTCATCACAAAACAGGAATACTACAAAAGATCAGGCTGAAATGAAAAGATACTAAATACTAATTTGAATTCACAAAAAATATAAATAGTACTAGGAAATGTAAATACATAAGATGATAAAAACTTATTTTTGGAAGACTTTTCTTTCACATCTGACAAAAGAAAATTGCATAAAGCAATAATTACAAAATTGTATTGATAGACTTATAAAAATTTGAATTGAATGGCCATAATAGAACAAAGGAGGAGGGAAGGGAATAGAGCTATACTGGAACAAAATTTATGTATACTACTGTAATTAAGTTGGTATTAATCCAAACTAGATTGTTTCAAATTAAAATGTCAATTGTAATCTCCAGGGCAACTACTAAGAAAATAGTATAAATAAATAAATAAATATTAAATAAATAAATAGAGGAACAATAAGGGAAACCTAGAAAATATCTAGCACAAAAGAAACAGAGAAATAGAGGCACAGAAAACATAGGATATAAAAAATTAATGGCATGCATAAATCCTACTTTACCGGTAATTACATTAATGTAAATAGACTAAAACTCCAATCTAAGTTTCTAGTATTTCTACAGCTGTGAGAGAAAATACTGCCACTACTTGAAAGACTGCAAGGGAAACAGTGTCCTCAGGGGACAGCCAAGTTTCCAGTGAAGGAAAAAGATGAAGAGAAGCACAGTGAAATCATTTCAAAAGTTGAGAAGAGGTGGAAGAATAGGATAGAACTGGGGATGACAGCCTTGTGGAGCATGAAAGATAAGGAAGGAGCTGGAATTCTGAGGCTTCTTGTAGTGTCCCAAGTAACTGAGATAAAAGGGATGAGATCAGCCTTGGCAGATGCACTCGAGGCTGTGAGCACTGGTAAAAGGGGCAGTTGTCTGTGGCTCCCTCTTGAGCCTTGTTAACTGGATCTGCAAAGAGACATTTGAGAATCATGAGTATATGGATTATATTTAAGGCCACAGGGGCTAGAAGAAATACAGAGGCTGAACATTAACAGAGAGAGGAGGATGAGCCCTAGGGCATTCCAGCATAGGACTATTGAGAGGGGTCCAGCAAAGCGTGGAAGGAAAAGTTAGCAGCTAGGGAGGCAAGACAACAACAAGGAGTAAGTGGTGGCCCAGAGGCCAAGTGAGGAATGTAGTTCAACAAGAGTAAGTGGTTAACTGCATTTGATGCTGCTGATAGGTAAGGTGAGGACTTAAAATTCACCACTGGTTTTGATAATATGAAGACTTGATAAGAAAGCCA